>NC_086448.1:754618570-754956070 GCF_028390025.1 Pseudophryne corroboree
TGTGTGTGTGACATGAGAGTAGCTTGGTCTGTCCTGGCTGTCAGGGCAGACCAGGCTTATGTCTGAAAGGGGTCGACCCGGGAATTGTCCAGGTCTCAGGTTAAGTGTGAATGAGGTCATCAGCAAAAACCCGGGATTTTTCAAAGATGAAAAACCCGGGACTGAGCAGGGAAATTCCCGGGTCATAGGTCTGAAAAGGGGTATAATTAATGCAATATTTTCACTACTCTTTCAAGACATGCCGACCAACAGGGACTATTTCCACTCGTGAGTGTCCACGACACCCATAGAGTGGGAACAGAACCGCCACCGAGCGCAGTGAGCCCGCAAGGGGATTGCTGCACTAGCCCATCTCCGCCGGGATCCAGGAGTCGGTATGCCATGCAACACCCCAGGAAAGGCTTACAGAAAGATTTTTTTAAATATGGGAGAGTTACACAGATTACCTTTCCCACTCACTCAAGGAACAGATTTGGAAGTGTTTTAGGAATACGCTGTGGTATGACATTCGTGTATATTCTCTGTACTCCCCAGTTTCTCTCACGGATAATGAAATCCTGGTTGATCTATGCCTTGGTGAACTCTTTGTCCCTAAACATGAATGGAGGGAAAGAAGACAACATGGATCCGGACCACCGGTTCACACCATTTCCTCATTTCTTTTCTGATGTCAATTTGGAACTCATTTACTCTTGCTGTTCTTGATATGTGTTGTACTGTAATTGTCATGCTTCAATAAAGAAAAAGTTGTTTGGAAAAAAAAAAAAAGTTACCTTGGAACACTGTTGTGTGTGATACGATCAATTATTATTATCTGTGAAACTTTCAATTATTATCTGTGAAAAACAATAAAACTAGAAGACCATCATTAAAACCTAAAATGTGTTGCAATAATTTATTGTAAAAATATAAGCAATAAAAATATCACACCTGCTGCCAAGTCTCTGGTGACCGAGCTCCCTGATGCCTTCTACATCTGAGCCTACTCACACCAGGGATTTACATTAGCTGATATAGAATCCAAAAATATATGTCTGTCTAAATGTTGATGATGCAAATATTTTCATGGTTTTCTTTTAGGGAGGATTATTTACTTTAAAATGATCAAAAATTCTCCAATAGCCAATGTGCAGCAGAATATGGGAGCATTTAAAATATACCACACAGGCTCATTTAAATTACACATGGGCACATTTTAAGTAATCTCCGCCCATTATTATAGTATAGAAAATGTTCCGTTACCCAGGGTAACCAGACATCTGCTTTCATTTTTTAAACTCTAGTAGGAAAGTGACACAACCCCCAGGACGTTTATATGATAACCACAAGTGTTTCACTAATAAGCTTTCAAGGACAGAGTCAGCTGGGTCTGTCAATCTGATTGCAGGTTGAATCCACTGCCCAGTTTCTTTCCATGAATAGCATTCTAAGGGTTGTTTAAGAAGCTTCAATGAAGAAAAACAAAAACATGTGATAAGTATTATTCCATGACATGGGCGAATTCCACATCGTAATTGCTTTCTAGAGCAAGAGCCACTGGTCTGTATAGTTTAACCCTCCTTTGAAGCCAGCAGGGATTTTCAGAGACTCATTTGGGGGGAGTCACAAAACAGGTCAGATCTTTAGTTGTGTACGGGAATCCATACTGAGCCAGCAAAAGAATAGAAAAAGGTCTGAAATTCAAGAATGTGACATTTTTGCCTGTGCACCTCTGCTCAAGCAGCAAACCAAACAGGCCTCACATGTATGCAACAAGGATGGGTTTAAAAACACATTACGGTGGAGGAAAGTCAATCAACAATCCTACTTGACCATACCACCAGGACCGGACTGCCCATCTGGCAAATTACAGATGGGCCAATTACCTGATGGGCCTGTCCAGCCACTGTGCTCGGCTGCCCGGCTCGCATAGACAGGGGCTGGCTGAGCAGTTCCGCCTATTCATCGTCAATGGACAGGAAAAACCAGTGCTGGTATCACAACATAAACAGAAGCGCAACGTTGCCCGTCACCACATAACGCAACATAAGAATGACAGGTAAGCACAAATTACTTCCTTTAATTATTTTTAATCTGTATTTCACAAGAAAAAACTGGCCTAGGGGCACAGTCCAAAAATACTGATAACTATAGGGCGCCATTATTCAAGAAAATTGGGGGTACCACTGATTTAAGGCCCATACACACTTGCCGATAAATCAGAATCAGCTTTATTGGCCAGGTATACTTGCGTATACTAAGAATTTGTCTTCGGTTTGCTATACAACAGCCAAGTAGGTAACAGATAAGCAGGTGGGTGGCGGGCAAGTAAAGTCACACAGATAGGTATACCGTAGGGACACAAGTTAGTTACATGTACATCTAGTCAGTCAATGTTCAGGAGTGAGTGACGTCACTCATTTCTCCCCTCCCTGAGCGACGTTGCTCATTTTATCGGCAAGTGTGTATGCCGCCAGCGACGACCGATGTGCGGCTCCGCGGGTCGGCAATGATTGTCGCTGTCAGCAGTGCATGCATGCAGGATCTGGACTGTCGTCCAGGACCTGCATGCACGGCTGGCGGAAGCATGACGTCACTGAGCGATATGAGCGGTCATATCGCTCAGTGTGTACAGTCGACCGCCGACCGGCCAGCCCGGGAGGGGAAACATTAGACGACGTCGCTTAAGGTCCATACACACTTAACGATAAAATGAGCGACGTCGCTCATTTTCCCCCTCCTTGAGCGACGTCGCTCATTTTATCGTCACGTGTGTATGCCGCCAGCGACGACCGATGCGCGGCCCCGCGGGTCGGCAACGATCGTCGCTGTTGGCTGTTGGTAGGGCATGCATGAAGGATGTGGACTGTTGTCCACGACCTTCATGCAGGGCTGGCGGGGGCGTGACGTCACTGAGCGATATGAGCGGTCATATCGCTCAGTGCGTACAGGCGGCCGCCGACCGGCCGGCCCGGGAGGGGGAAACGTTAGACGATGTCGCTCACAGAGCGACATCGTCTAATGTGTATGGGCCTTTACAGAGCGACATCGTCTAATGTGTACGAACCTTAGACAAATCGGTGTTTAAAGTAAATATTTAAATGAAGAGTAGATTTGGAAACAACAATATTGATTTTTGTCTGCAACTATTATTTAGCAAGCACAAACATAATTTGGCAGAAACAGTATTTCATATTAGGCAACAGTAGAATTTGCATAGAAAAAAAAAGGCTAAATTGGATTCAGTTATTTTTTTTGCAACCTCATATACCTTTCTTTCTAAACAAAACAATCTATAGAATTAGATAATTAGATGATTAGTAACAAAAGTTCATTGTATGGCTATAACCTAGAATTTGGCAACTTACGCCTCATCAGCTGTTTTTCAACAATAATATACTGCGTGGCCCAAGGCACCAGGGGGGCCACAGGTTGCCCAAGAGTGGCCTAGTTTTTTTTTTTTATATGAAAAGTTCCAAAACATTAATAAAATAATTAATAAATAAAACCCAAAACACACTTGCAAAATCCATCCTCGGAGTTTACAGCCATGCATAAAGAGATCAACTGCATTTTATTTTTTATTTTATTTTGTTTATTATTCCCACAAAGGTTTTAAACAAAGAATGTTCTCTATAGGTAGGAGTTCTTTTTTTTTTAATGTGAATAGATTTTTGGTATTGGCCCCCAATAATGCAGATGCCTTTTTTTTATACCTTCGATATAAATATTATCATTGAATATATACCTAAGTTACGTGCTGCTTCTCATGTTTTATTTTTGGGGAGCTATATAATGTAAGACCTGCACAGTGTAAGGAGCCATTTTGGAAACACAGGCTATGCATTCACCCGGTCCTGCATAATTGCGGTACTTCTAAGATGCCAGTGCGCTACATTCTCAAAATAGCTGCACTATAAATATGGTAACATTTAACAAATATTAAATACAAATAAAATTCCAATTAATAAAAAGTTAAAATAGCCATTGGAATTGATTTATACATTAGTTTAAAGGAAATGTGGCCTAATATAAAGCTGGGCACACACACACACACACACACACACACACACACACACACCTTGATCGCCAAATACTGTAAGCCTACTATCAGCAAGGTTGGCCCAAGTCATCTATGCCCAGTGCTATATAAAGGACAAATGGGGAGGTTTATGAAACCTTTTGGAGAGAAGAACAGATGTTGCCTATAGCAACCAATCAAACTTTATCATTCATACAGTACAGTCTATAAAATTATATCCAAATTCCTCTTTAAGAGGGTTTATAAGTCGTCCCCCAAAATCTTTTAGCAGAAATTATATGGTAGCGTCCGATAGATAGCACTGAGCTGTGGTATAAATAGCTCATTTGTAGCATAGCACAGAAGAGGTGACGGAGAAGGCTATCCATTCAAAGTCACCATTCTCAGCAATAGAGGTGGATTAGTAGCCTTAGAAATCCTGTACTGTGTATCTGAGACCATTAGCCGCACGCACTACAAAGCTGAAGTGTATAAATAGGCAATAAGACAACAGACAAAAGAAAGTGCACATCTGTGGCAGAGATACATTAAGCAATATGTTTCCACAATGGAGTCCGTCCGCTCACCACAGGTGAGCCGGGGCCATTTGTAAATCGGACATATTGACGATTCATAAATCACAGCACAACTTAATTTCAAGCTTGGAAAACCCATTACAGACACATTAGAGTGGACTTAATATTGTTATTCAAGACAATAACAATCTGTTGCCTTGTGATATACACTGTACAGGTTAAAAATAAAAATCAATATAAACAGCGAGTTCCAATGATGAACTCACAATAGGAGGTACAGTATGCTATTTCTTATAGGGATAGTCATCTGCAGTCACATCTACAGAGATTTCAACAATAAAGTATTTATTCATTGAGTTTTCTTCTGCTATAACTTTGGCCCGATTCAGACCTGGTCGCTGCTGTGCGTTTTCGCACCGCAGGCGATTATCAAACTACTGCGAATGCGTATGCACCGCAATGCACATGCGCATCGCCAAACAGCGACAGGATGATGCAAAAATTTAGATCACACAGCTGTTTGCAAGGTGATTGACAGGAAGAGGACGTTTGTGGGTGGTAACTGACCATTTTCTGGGAGTGTCAGGAAAAACGCGGGTGTTCCCAAGCGCTTTCAGGGCGGGTGTGTGAAGTCAGCCCCGGACCCGATCAGCCTGTTTGGTTCGCACTGTAGGAGTATGGAAAAATCATTCGATGGCGAGTGTGATGTGAACGGTTTTGCAGCTGTCCGGTGACTGAGGGGAATTTTCGCACAGCGTGCACATGCAATCGCACACTTGCACGGGGCAAATTTTCACTCCCCCTGGGCAGCGACTATCTGATTGCAGGACAATGTAATTTGTAGAACATTGATCAGGTCTGAATTGGACCCTTACTCGTGTGCAGGAAAATCTGCAATGTTGGCTTTACTGTAATTAGTAGTGATGTGCGCAGCTGCACAACAAATCTACTTGAATATCCCCCCTTAGTTTTTGTCACCTTTGGTCATACAAGTTTGCAGCCAATTTAGAAATATCTGATGGGTTACTATTATAGCAAATAGCATCTGACCTGTCCTCATAAGACTGCGACTTGAGGACTTCATGTTTAAAACGACGGAGGGCGAAATGCATCAATCTTCTGATATCAATAAATTGAGATTGATTTGCTCCCAAACACAGGAAAACGCACACAAGTTGTCGTTCATACAAACTAGTCAAATCCGTGATTTAACCAATTTGTATGAACAACAACTTTTATGCATTTTCCAGTGTTTGGGAGCAAATAGTCAATTGTCATTTGCTCTCATCCATTACCAGATTTCCATTCCAACCATCCAAATCTGGCAGATTATCTGCCAGAGAATTGTATAGTGTATGCCCTAAAAAAACAACATGTATGAACTACAAATGATGGTTATAGTTACAAACCAAGTGGAATTCAATAAAAGCAAGTTATTTTAATGTTATCTGTTAACAGCAGAGCCAGTATTTTACATGATAATACATATACTATTATATTTCAATAAAAAATGTGTATAATACAATTAAGCTATTGAAATGAGAGAAAAGGGTTGAGAATGGAGGAATATTTGTTTTCATCTTAAAACTTCATTTTCATTTTCCGTGCAGGTCAAACAGCATTTTTTTTTTACATTATAGTCCTTAAAACGCAAATTGTAGCAAATGCCAGAATTGCAGGA
Organism: Pseudophryne corroboree; assembly: GCF_028390025.1. Classification (NCBI taxonomy): domain Eukaryota; kingdom Metazoa; phylum Chordata; class Amphibia; order Anura; family Myobatrachidae; genus Pseudophryne; species Pseudophryne corroboree. The sequence continues at coordinate 754,624,788 of NC_086448.1, forward strand.
AAGAAACACAATTAATATTTCAGCCTAGAATACATTGTTTTCATTGGAATAAAAGAATACACAAGAAATCTCCAATGCAGCGATAAAACTGGAATCTTGGATATTTATATGTAACTGAAACATGACCTGGTTTGAAAAGAAATATCAAACAGTTTAAAATGGAATATTTTGTTGAGAAAATTACAGATGATAATTAAAAGCCAGGTGGCGGAAACCACTGGTCATATCTCAAGTACAGCTGACATGTAACCGCTTTCCCATCCAAAACTTTCAGAAATAAAAATCAAGTTTGTATTTCTCCATAATTTCAACTCTGGATGAACTCTAAAGGCGAAATTAAAAAAAAAAAAAATTTGTGGGCACCCATTAGAGCAACTCAATTCCCCCCCCCCCCCCCCTTGGGAGCACATGCCGCATGTACGCACCCATAAGTACTAGGTTTATCCGCGCAAAGTGGCTAAACAAGTCTAAAGTCCTGTTTAGGGTATTTAGACAGGCGTTTTTGCACATTTCAGCTCACCACCTCAGGAAACTGCGAGCTAAATTAGTTTTATCTTATTTCAGTGTTAATCAGAATCATACTTTACTACTCTCTTGGACTGTCCTGGAGACTCACAAACTCTTGCTGTCTCAGGACAGTAGGCCACTATCCCAGAACCTGGGTTATGATGTGAAACGCGTCATTACAACCAAATCACTTGCATCTTGGGTGTGAGGGGAGGTAGAAAAAGTAGGCAAGTAGTATGGTAAAATACTTAGAGATGTTGCTGTACTCAAAATTAAATAAAGGTGATCAGTTGGTTTTTTTTGCATGCTAAACTGGTATTACATAACATGCAGTAGTGGCTCCTACTTACTTTAGAGTAGGGTGGCTGCTGCTACCCCAGCCCAGAGAGGAGACATGGAGCCCTGGGTCCCGACATAGGCGCAATGGATCCAGCATGTGCCAGGACTGGTGCATGCACAGACTCCGCGTTGCGACTGCGCAAATCCCTGACTTCTATGGACTGCATTGGCTGCAGCTCATAGAAGCTGGATTGGGCTGCATGAAAGGCAAGGAGTGGTTTCCTACAGGAAGCCAGCTCTCTGCATATTGCAGCCCGGTCTGGCAGTCCCGATGGAGGGAAACTCCTCCCAATGAGGCTGTCTTGTGCGTCTGACTGGCAGGTTGGACTTCCAATAGGAAGTCACTGACTGCATCTGGCTTCACTGACACAGAGGGGTGGCGGATTTTACCTGGGGGTCCTGCAGTCCATAGATAAAATCTGCCACTAATAACATGCACATGCCCTTCCAAAGTTTAAAGATGTATCATACTAACAGAGGAGAGGTAAAACACTCAGACATTTAACAATTCCAAAAGTATTGCCGTTTTGCCTGCCATGTGCTGTTGGATAGCAGGTTCCAGCACGCATTTTCCATCTTCATAATACTACTACTCATCCAGAAATATTTGCCTCCTATTAGACAAATCTATTCCAAATATGGAAGCGTCGCACTGGGAAGCAAAGTGTTATGTGGGCTTAATGGAGCTATTGTACTTTGTTTCCTATCTAGAACATGGTTTTCAGCATCCTAACTATAACAATGTCGAGGCTACCTGGCTTTTATACTGTAAATGCACCAGATTCTGGATGCAGTTCAGGAGTAAGGGCAGCGCATAGGGTTTATTTAAAGAAATAACTCTGGCAGAATTCAGAAATATAACCAACCTAATACGAACATTAATTTCTGCAATTTAGTGCACAAGTCATAAGATATGCACAGGTCACCAGAGATATAATACCATTATATATACACACAGTTTATACTAGATTACTCAGTCTTATGAGGAATATCCCAGGGTGCAGATGGTAAGAAATGTGACGTCCACTCGGAGGTGTGCATATACCCAGAAACATGGTTATGAAACAGTAAGGCTAGTTTGGTCATTCAATGAAAAAAAAACAAAAAAAAAAAACAACAAAGCAAAAAAGTTTAACACATATCCATGGCGTATATTTTTAACTAAAAGCAATGCAACACCACCTCCAGACAGGTCTGTGGCCATGAGCAATGGTAACTCGACAAAGGGTTCTATATACCAAGCCTTTGAGAGACAAAATGGATGGAGATAAAGTACCAACCAATCAGTTCCTGACTGTCATGTCACATGCTGTGTTTGTTTGGCTGGTACTTTATCTCCGTCCACATTCTCTTTCCAAGGCTTATTACATAGACCCCTTAGACCGGAGAAATACAAGATCAGAAATCCCTTTTATAAATTGGATGGAGAGCTGAGATAGGCATCTTCTGGAGAACACTGAAGTTTCCCTGGGATTATTGACTGATCGCACTTTAGCAAATAGATCCCTTGATCTTCAAGCCCCAAATCATGAATTGTATGGAAAGTGTTGCAATGTTGCTTGCAGTGTCTGTGTGATCAAGCACACAACCCATCAATCATAGGTCATTTCCTACCCTAGTAGTACTTCAGCAAATTCCTCACCATACTGTTTACTCTCCCAGAGCATCCAAGAGGCTCTTGAATCTTGGATGGCTAAAACAGGATGACCGATAGAGTCAGCACACCAGCGTCCTGTGGCCACCCAATTCCCCAGTGAAGTGGGCAGTCCATGAGGCAATGCACTGCGAAATGTGACATAGTGGGTGGGTCCTCCAAGACACAATGCTGGTAAATACTGCGCAGTATACAGTAACGGGGGTGGTAATGTCAACATGCCCCTATACTGTCCAGTTGCTCACCTGCATCGCTGACCTGGCTGACCCAGGGGCAATCCTAATGTCAGCAAGTGCGATCCACAGCGAGGGAAGTGGTTTCATCTAAATGTCCTCTAAAGTCTCTGGAGTAGATTCATAGGGGGGTGGGGTGAGTGGGTAGAAAGGCAGTCATTTCCCCCCAAAAAAAACATTTGAGGTGCCAAGAAAATTCTGTTGGGAGATCAGTGGTCTAATACTGCCTCTGTCATATAATGCCGACGGGTACTAGAACCTGCAGAGGCTCTCACAGCAGATCCGCCTAGCAACCAGCGCTACTGGGCTGCAGGACCCGGCTGCTCCTTTTCTGGCTCCAATTAGATCCTGGAGACTTAGCAACATTCATTTTTTTTTTTTTTTTTAATATATTTTATTGACAGGTGAGTAACAATAACATACATAATAAGAAAAATACGTTATACATAAGAATATCTAAGGATATATCGTCTCGCTATAGTAATAATAAGTGGTATTTTACCAGTACCGTTGCAGCACCCCTTGTATACCCCTATTGAAGTAAAACTTTGTACTCAAGGAGCTGAACCTGTACAAGTTGATGGTAGGGAGTTACCACGATCGGGCCTGTTGAACATTAAGAAGCGGTGTATTCAGAAGGGGGGTGTGGAGTCGAGTGATTCTAAAAGAAACCATTTGGTATCTTTAAAACATTTCCTTAGTGCTTCTTTGGTAATTGGGGAGAGGGTCAGAACATAGGGTAACCAAGTATTAAAGTATTGTGCTGTTAGCCTTTCCTTCTGCAAAGTGGTATTTGTCCAGTCAAGGTGGAAGAGGTGTGAGATCCTAGGGTGTACCAGTGTAATGGGTATTGGGTCGGTGGAGATCCATTGTGAAAAGGATTGTCTTCTTTGTGGCCGCTGATAATTTAATCAATAGGATACGTTGTCCCTTAGTTAGTCTGGTAGGCATTGATTTCGGATATATGCCCCAAAATGCCCATGTCTTAGTAATGTCAAATTGTATTTGCAGATCTATTGTAATGTATGATTGGAGTGCTTGCCATAGTGTCTGCACCTTGGGGCAAGACCACAGGCAGTGAACCAGGTCTGCATCCAGAGCAGCACATTTAAAACAGTGGGATGAGGGGGCAGCTCCCATGAGGTGTCGTAATTTTGGGGTAACGTATGCTCTATGTAGGATTTTCTGGTGCATTTCGGAGTATGAAATGGAACCCAGTGTTTTGTCTAGATAAGTGTTGGCCTCTAGTATCACTTTTAAGGAGAGATCCGGGAACTCCATTCTCCATTTCATAAGTCCCACTGAGCCTGTGTCTATGTTTAGTAAGGTGCGAGAGCGTGAATATATAAAGGCTGTGGAAAAGGTGTTATTCATGGACAGGCGTAGTGTTTTATCCATATTATGAGATTTATCATGTTGCGGTATCAAGGATAGGGTCCTCTGTACGTAACTGCAGGCTTGAAGGAATGGGAATAATGGTATCTGTAAATGTGGGAAACGCGCTATGACCTGCGAGTGTGTTAGTAGAGTCAGTGTTTCGGCATTCAAAAATTGGTGGATATATTTCAGGCCTCCATTGTGCCAGGTATGAAATATATGTGAGGTTGTGTGGGGTTGAAAGTCTGGATTACCCCAAAGAGGTAGGAACAGTGATTTGTATCGTGATATTCCAAGTCGTGAGCGAACTGATCGCCATGCTGTGCAAGTGGAGGATATAAGTAAATTGTTTTTTGCTCTATTTGGCATGGAGTTGGGGGTTGTGTGCAACAGGGTTATCAGGTTCCAAGAAGATGTGAAGGATTGTTCTAGATATGTGTTTGCATACATGCTCTGTCCGCTGATCCAGTCCACTGCGATCCTATAATTAGCTGCTAGAGCATAAGTATATAGACATGGTAAATTTAATCCACCAAGGGACCGAGGTTGGCGCAATTTGAACAATGAAAATCTAGGGCGTTTTCCTGCCCAGATAAATGTGGATAATGCTTTATCTAATTGAGTGAATGTGTCCTTGGGTGGAATCAGCGGGAGCATCTGAAGCACATATAAGAAGCGTGGGAAGCTAATCATTTTATATAAATGACTTCTGCCCGTATATGTAAGAGGGAGGTGGGCCCACCTAGCGAAGTCAGCATATGTTTTAGTGAGTAATGGTGAGAAGTTGAGGGGATACAATTCAGATGGATGACTAGAAAACACAATACCTAGATAGGTAATGCGGTTATTTGGGGCCCATTGAAATGGGAAGGTGGTGTCCCAACCCATTTTGGCTGAAGGGAAGAAGGCCAAAGCCTCTGTTTTAGAGTAGTTGATTTTAAACCCAGAAACTTGTTCAAAGGATTTTAATATGTCTAGTAAATGTGGGATAGCCTCTTTGGGGTTGCTAAAGTACAATAGGATGTCATCTGCAAATGCTGAGAATTTAAGTTCTCGGTCTGCCAGTTTTATACCCTGCCATTTAGTTTCCTTTATAAAGTGACGAAGAAGCGGGTCTAAGGCTAAGTTAAACAGTAGAGGGGATAGAGGGCATCCCTGTCTTGTGCCACAATGTAAGGAAAAGAGTCTAGAGTTATGACCATTAATTGTTAAGAAGGCTTGGGGGGTGCGATAAAGGGTATGAAATACCTGAAGAAAGTCTGGGCCAAAATTTTGGAATCTGAGTATTCTGTCAATGTGGGCCCAAGAGACTCGGTCAAATGCCTTGTCTGCATCACAACTTAGAACAATGTTCTCCGTCTCCAGCGAGTCATGAGTTTTGGTCATGGCCGCTAGGAGAGAGCGAACACCATGCACAGAGTGTCTGTTACGTAGGAACCCTGTTTGGGCGGGATGAAGTAATTTAGGTAGGACCAACTGGAGTCGGGAAGCCAATATCTTCGTGAATATTTTAAAATCTTGATTCAATAGTGAGATTGGTCGGTAGGACGAGACCAGGGTGTGGTCTTTATTGGGTTTGGGGAGGACTATGACTCGTGCTGTGTTGAAGTTATGAGGAGCCGGGTGTCCTGTCAGAATTGAATTATATAAAATTAAAAGATGTTCGCTAATATGTGGTAAGAGTAGTTTGTAATAGGCTGCAGACAGTCCGTCTGGGCCGGGGGATTTCCCATTGGGTAGGGATTTAATAATTGCTTCCAATTCCTCTGCAGTGATGGGAGTAGTGAGGAGTTCTTTGTCTTCTTCTGATAGTGTGGGAAGGTCGGCTTTTGTTAAAAACTCTGAGCCAAGTTCTGGTTGGTCCAGAGGGGCCGTGTATAAGGTATCAAAGAAGGACAGAAAGGTATCACTAATTGCCTCCTGTGTTAGCGCTGGTGAAGTAAGGGTGTCACGAATAATGGAGATATGTTTGGGGGTTGCATGAGCCTTCACCATATTTGCCAATAATTTTCCAGGGCGATTACCCCAACGGAAGTATTTATTGGACTGGAAGGAAAGGAACATCTTGGTCTGCTCTGTGCATAGTGTGTCGTAGACTAATTTAGCATCTTTATATCGTGTTCTATTGGATTCCGATGGATCGGCCAATAATTGAGAATAAATGGAAGTAACCTGGAGAGAAGCTTTAGCCATTCTCTCCCTTAGTTGTCTCTTTCTGGCGGCCACATATGAGATCACTTGACCTCTAATGACCGGTTTAGAAGCCTGCCAGAAGAGGTTCATGTTATCAATATGTATTGCATTATCACCTGTGTAATTGAGGTATGATTGGGTCAAGTAGAGTTTAAAGTCTTCTGAGTGAGTTAGATGTTCTGGGAACCGCCAGGTGTGAGAGTATAGACGGGGTGTGGTTAGGGTAATTGATAATGTAATTGGAGCATGATCTGATAGAAGAATGTTAGCGATGGTGGTGTCTTGTATTCTATGTATTAAAGAGGAGGATACTAGCCAATAATCTAGTCTGGAGAATATTTTGTGTGGGTGTGAGAAGAAGGAGTATTCCCTGGAATCAGGATTAAGAAATCGCCAAGGATCTATGAGCTGTAAGGAGTCCAGCATTAGGGACAGTGGTGGGGGAGTAGATCTATTCAAACCTGATTGTCTGGGACCACCTGACACATCTAGCATCGGATCTAGAACGATATTAAGATCTCCTCCTAGTATCAAGGAGCCTTCCACCCAATCCTGTAAGTGGACAAAAATATCTGAGAAAAATGAAGCGTTAGGCCCTGTGGGGGCGTAAATACAAGCCAGAGTGAAACGTTCTCCCTCGATATCAACCTTTAAAAACAGGAATCTACCCTCTGGATCCACTCGCTCCTCCCTGATCTCATAATGTAGTGATTTGCGAAAAAGGATTACCACTCCCCTTGTTTTGGTAGTATATGATGCACTTCTAAAGTCTCCCACCCAAGTATCCCTAAGTACGTTAGGGTCAGTGATTCGCCAATGTGTCTCTTGTAGTAATACCACATCGGGGTGAAATTTTTTAAGGTGGTTTAGTACTTTTTTCCTCTTGATTGGTGTGTTCAAACCCTCCACGTTCCATGAGACAAATTTAAGAGACCTCTTTGAGTTATCAAGAGGAGTCTCGGCCTCTTCAGGATTCGACATTATCCAATGCCCAGTCTGATGGAACGCAGAAGGAGAAGCCACAATCGGTAACCCACTCCCCAGTCCCAGCGAGCAGGGGAGGGGTCAAAGGAGCTTGTAAGGAAGTCATGTGGGGTCGCTTTCAATATATAACGAGAAATTTTTGTATATGTACAAAGTATTTGCGGATACAACTTTGGCCACCTATCAAAAACATTTTTAAATTTTTGAACCAAATATGATAGTAACAATAACCATCCATATATAACTGAAACCTTAGTATGAATAGAAATGAGAAAGGGGAGAGGAAACAAAAAGGGGGCTGACAGAACAATTGGGAGTAGAGCCCTCCGCCATCCCCCCACCCCTATCAAGTAAGATGTGTATCCACTCATCAATGGCTGTATGAGCCAAATATATATTAATAATATTGCATTATCCATTGGAGCAGAGAGGAGATGAGAGAGAAAAAGAGCGAAGAAATACTTGGTTTTAGGAGAGTCAATCAGCATCGTCCATTCTAGAATCAGAGTGCGAGTCTGATAAAGACTTGAGGAAGTTGCGAGCAGCTTCCGGGGTATGGAAAAAATGTGGTTTGCCTGCATGAAAGAGTCTTAACTTTGCAGGGTATAGTAGAGCGAATCTGATATTTTTGGAGAATAGTTCTTTGCAAATCGGGGAGAATTCTCTTCGTTGCGTTGAAACCTGGAAAGAAAAGTCCTGAAAAAAGCAGAATTTTAGATCCCTCATGGTGGAGGTCTGAGCATTTACGGTATGCTTCTAAAATCTTCACCTTGTCAAGATAATTTAGCAGTTTAAAGATTACCGGTCTAGGGCGGGTCTGGGAAGCTTGTGAGGATTGTCTATCAGGGCCGATACGGTGTGCCCTTTCGACCATGTAGGAAGTGGGTGAAGAGGGTAAACCAAGTGTTGCGGGGAGCCAGTGAGTAACCAAATCTAGTAGATCTTTTTGTTTGACGGATTCAGGGAGGCCAATCAGGCGCAAGTTGTTCCGACGGTTGCGATTTTCCAATTCCTCGAGTTTATCGCTCATGGCCGCCAAGGTGTTATCATGTGCTTGCTGCTGTGTTTGTATCGCATTATGGTCGTCTTCCAATGTGGAGATGCGATCTTCAGCCTCTGCCAGGCGCTGTGTGTGTTGGGTCAGTTGTGCAGCAGCTGATGTGATGGCCTCCATTAATGGTGCCAGCTTGGCATCTAATAGTGGTGAAATGATTTCTGCAATTTCCCTGGCTTTCTGCATTGCAGATGGGCTAGCCTGGATGTCAGGGGGCAGCAGGTCAGCTGGATCTTTTCTGCCCGGTGAAGGTGAATATCTCTGTTGAGTAGGACTTTGGTCTTTATCTTTAGTTGCTGGTTTATTTTTGTTTTGTGAATTCTTGCACGCACGAGGCGTTTTGGCTACATACTTTTCCATAACGGGTATTGCTGCTAAATAGTTGTGAGCCGGGGAATTGAGGTGCGATATGTATTATATAAGTGCTCTCTGTGGAAGGAGGAGGGTGAGGCAGAAGAGCTCAATCGCTCCTTGTATCAGCAGTGAGGGTAAACCCCAGGCAGCAACCAGCGCGGTACCTGAGGAGTCTTGGATGTGCAGGATGGTGTTGTCTCTCTCCCAAAGTCGCCGGGGTCAGCAGGATGCACCTTAGAGACAGCCGCTGTACAAGCCGGGACTGTGTCACGGTGAATGTTCCCGTCTGATGGCGGCGGGGCCGCGGAGTATACTGGGTGCGGTCACGGGATTAGGTGGGGATTCGGCCTCTGCAGCAGCAGGGCTATTCGTATCTGCACGCACCTGTTGTAGCGGTGTGGGGTCCTGCGGGCAGCACAGTGGATCGCTGTATATTGCCTGGATCCTTCAGGCGGCTCAGCCACGGCTTTGCACGCGGTCCAAGATGGCCGCCGTCATATAATGCACACAGCGTGTGCGGGCTCCGGTGGGTGAAACAGGGGGGGGGAAGCGAGCCGGGACTAGTGCCACTTTGTACCCCACTATCTCCGGGACCCGCTGGTGTATTTGCGGGGTCCTCGGTCCAGGCGAAGCCGCTGGTATAGGCTTGTTAGGGCACCTGGGGGGAGAGCTCCGGGGAGAAGCAGCCAGATCGTTCGGCCCGCCCACCGGAAGTCCTTTGCAACATTCTTAATTGCATGGATTAGAACCCCCTGAAAGAGGGAGATGGGTTCATTTGAACACACTTTGTAGTGAGTCCAAGCTGCGGTTTCTGCGGGCTGCTGCAATGATAAACTAGGCGATCTAGGTTTATTATACAAGAAAGAAATTTAACCTAACAATGCCACAGAACGCTGCACTGCGTCCCCAGTGCAGAAAGCCTGAAACATTCATTTATACCACTACTGCTATATATACCTCCACCGCTTAGGTGGCCAAGCACCCTACTGCCCTTACATTGACTTTAGAGCCCAATTGTGCATGCTGCACCAGATACACTACAATGCCCTGCAAAATCTGTACGCTCTAGGCTGCCACTGTATTTACTACTGTTAAATCCCTGCATCAGGTTCTTTTAGACCCTTCAGTTTGCCCTGATAATACATACAGTACATTTTTTTCACTGTTATAACTACTAATATAGAAACATTACATAAAAACATAGCAAGCTCCATAAACAAACTTTTTCCTTTGCTTGCTAAAATCCTAACCAAACTTAAATTCTTCCAGCTATAGGTTCTTTTTTTTTTTAAACAACGCTGACATATAAGTGGTCTTACATCTTTAAATAGCAGAGTTATTTTTAGAAAATGAAATGTACTTTAAGCACATGAAAGTGCCCTGAGTGAACGTTAGTCATGTACAGGACACTCGGAATAAGTGCAGTGTATCTTATCTTCCAGAAAATGTTGTTTATCTGTATCCCCTCAGCTAGAAGAACCATGAAAACATTTTTTTATCTTGAGCGACTGAATTAACATATCCAAGAGGGAATTATATTTTTATGCAGCGCAGCATGAGATAACGGAACAGAGATCCGGAATCTGCCTAACGCTCTCCAGCCTCAGTGTGACAGGCAGAGAAAGCCTGAGCTGAAGCAGCAGGTGGCTGATTTTGCTCATTGATGCACTATAATCCCTGAATAGATACCCTCTCACCCAGAATGTTTTCCGAATGAAATTCCCTCACAAAGTGCTGTTCAGATGTCATACCTCTGTTCATGCATTATGGGACATTAAAGCTGCAAAGAATTTTATCAATGTGCCCCCTCTCCTCCTCTGAACTAGATCATGGTGATGGGGGTAGGGTTTATGCAAGCAAGAGGACCAATCAGAAGCCACATTGGCCTTCCCACTCTCATACAATTTTGCCATTTAAAAGTGGAGAACAAAATTTGCCCTACAGGACCCTGAGGAACTTGGTTGCATAGAGCAGCACCTAAGCCCACCTGCCTCGGCAGGGGTTCCCAACCACAGTCCTCAAAGCACACTACCAATCCAGGTTTAACTTTTAAGGATAGCCATCCTTGAGCACAATTAACTTAATTAGTGCCAGAATTATACCGCTATCACATTTAGAGGGTCGAACCAGGGACCTGTGCGTGGGTCTTTCCCGGGAGTGACCCTTTTCAGACTGGCAGCCACGACACAGCATATTGCCATGTCAATGACATCACATGCGGATGATCTCCAAGTATGGACTGCTTCCACACAGTGAACAAGTAACGGGTCGCATCAAACCAGCAACCCATTCACACTGCACTTCAACCCGGGTCGTACCCGTGTAAAACCCTGCTCTAATCGCAGGTTGAAATACTGGGTTATTTCCCCTGGCCCCTTACACTCAGCATAAAAACCCGGTTAGGTGCGCATTCATGTGCAATAACCCGGGTTATTTTTGGCTGTGTAAAAGGGGTATTATTTAACCATCTGGGCTCAAGCATGGATATCGTCAAAACTTGGACTGGCAGTATGCCTTGAGGTTGGGAAACACTGTGCTAGGGAGAAAGACAACTTATTAGGTACAAGGTAGAGCATTACAATTTTTTTTTAAAGGATACATTTTCATTTCATTACATAGCACCAAAAGTTTTTAAGTATAACTGAACAGAGAATATTTGCCATCACTTGAGTCTGTGCCTTACTGGAGCTTACAGACTGAGGGGCAGATTTATTAAGCCCGGTGAAGTGATAAAGTGGAAGGTGATAAAGGACCAGCCAATCAGATCCTAACTGCCATGTCACAGGCTGGGTTTGAAAAATGACAGTTAGGAGCCGATTGGCTGGTCCTTTATCACCTTCCACTTTATCACTTCATCGAGCTTAATAAATCTGCCCCTCAATTCCCTAGCTTACAAGCGCACAGACCCGATTTCATTTTTTGGGCCAGAATCCATTTGACCTACAGATGTAGTTATGCGATGCAGCATGCTGCAACATGGCGTGTGAGGCTGCAACTATTCACAGCCTGGCAATCGCTCCATTCATTTCTTAAGGAATTAATGACGCGATCGCAGTTTGTGAATAGTCGCAGCCTAGCATGCCGTAATGCAACATGTCGCATTGCAGTAAGAGGAGCGTGGCTACATCTGTACCAAAATGTTTTTTTGAGCAAGAGAGTAAAAACCTGTGCACCCGCAGGAATTTCCCCCCCCCCCCAACACAGGAGGTTTACATTGAACACACCCCAATCCTAAAATAAAGAATATATTAAAAATTTATCTAATTTACAGTGAATCAGGAGACTCTCTAATTTTGGGGGATTCCCCTGGGAGTCCTGGGAGAGTAGGATACTCTCTCGAATCCATTTCTTGCAAAGTGGCCAGGGCGAAACTATGTTGACGCAACTCATGCCAACTCACTGCTCTACCACTGTGTAAGGATGCAACATGCCGCAGTGGGAGGAGACTGAAGGCGCTAATGGTGTCATTAGGACTTCACCCCCACTACAAGGTGACCCTAATCACACCACTACACATGCCTCTGGGACCTCCTGCAGTGATGCAAGCCACAAAACAAACACAAAACCCCCCACAAGTAAGAGACGGAAAAAGGCTGAAGGGAACAGAGATCTGCACGTACACATACAGTGCTGAAAGCACAAAGGAAAACATGACATTGGGGGTAATTCAGAGTTGATCGCAGCAGCAAATTTGTTAGCAGTTAGGCAAAACCATGAAGGTCATTCCCAGTTGATCGCTCGCTGACGATTTTCGCAGCGCAGCGTTCAGGTAAAAAAACAGGCACAACTGCGCATGCACCGCAATGCGCACGTGTACAAAGAACATCGTTGCTGTGCACTGCTTCTAGCGACGATTCCATTCGCACAGCCGTTCGCAAGGAGATTGACAGGAAGAGGGCATTTATGGGTGTCAACTGACCGTTTTCTGGGAATGGTAGGGAAAACACAGGCGTGTCCAAGCGTCTGCAGGGCGGGTATCTGACGTCAATTCCGGGACCTCTGTCGCTGGAATCATCAGGATAAGTAACTACAGGGCTGGTCTTGTTTTGCACAAAATGTTTTTGTACCACTCGGCAGCACATGTGATCGCACACTTGCAAAGCGAAAATACACTCCCCCGTGGGCGGCAACTATGCGTTTGCACGGCTGCAAAAGGTAGCTAGCGAGCGATCAACTCGGAATGAGGGCCCATGTGCACAGCAGGTGTGGTAGATATAACATGTGCAGAGAGAGTTAGATTTGGGTGGGTTATTTTGTTTCTGTGCAGGGTAAATACTGCTGCTTTATTTTTACACTGCAATTTAGATTTCAGTTTGAACACGCCCCACCCAAATCGAACTCTCTCTGCACATGTTATATCTGCCCCCCCCCTTCAGTGCATATGGGGGCTCATTCCGACCCGATCGCTCACTGCAGTTGTTCGCAGCGCAGCGATCGGGTCGGAACTGCGTATGTACCAGCGCCACAGTGCGCTGGACGGCCGAAGGCCGTCGTTCCCTAGCGATCGCCTCTGCCTGATTGACAGGCAGAGGGGTGGTCGCTGGGCGGGAGGGGGCGGCATGGCAGCGTTTACCCGCCATTTTGGGGGCGCGGTCCGGTGTTTGGCCGCCGTTTGGGGATGCAGGCGGCGTGGCCGGACCGTGCGGGGGCAGCTGCATGATGACAAACGCATGTGCTGCGACCAGTGGCAGCGACAAGCAACTCCCAGTCAGCCGCAGGAGCTGCGCTGGCCGGGAGTTACTCAACTAGTACAAAAGCATCGCCCCTGTGCGATGCTTTTGTACTTGTGCGGGGGAAGGGGGGGGGGGCGGACAGACATGCGAGGCGGGCTAGTCCTGTGCTGGGCGTCCCCCCGCATGTCTGGGAACATGATCGTAGCTGTGCTAAATTTAGCACAGCCACGATCAACTTGGAATGCCCAACTGCTAACAAATGTGCTGCTGCGATCAACTCTGAATTCGGCCCATTGTTGGAATTCTCTTTAAAGCTATAGCATAGCCATTGGTGCATCCTTCAGAAAGCATGGCAGGCCGGGAGCTGTGAAAGCTCCCAATAACAAGATCACGCAGGAAGAGTACCAGCTTTCAAGAGATTTTTCCCCGGAAATCCAATTATTTAGCATTCACTAGTTGCACAATATCATTCACACTTTTCTGCCTGGTAAATGAGATGGTTACAATTTAGTCTTACTGTTCAGGCTAATCATGCTACTTATATAGCGCACACATATTCCGCAGCGCTCTACAGAGAATATTTGACCATTCACATCAGTCCCTGCCCCAATGGAGCTTACAATCTATATTCCCCATCACATGGTCACACACATACATTTTGCATACCTCCCAACTTTCGTCCCTTCTGAATAGGAACATGCCGGGCTGGAAATGGGACAGGGCTTTGGGTGAAGGGATGGGGCCTTGAGTTGAGGGGCGGGGCCTAGCACAGCAACCCCAGTTTTCGTCATTTTGGGGGCATGCCCAGTACTCTCTGAGCTGCTGGACAGCCCCCGGCTCCCCTCCTTGCACTGATAAATGCCGTGCACATGCGCAGGTTGTCTATTAAGCGATCACCGGCTGCTTTTCAGAGCAGAGCAGCGGTGATCACTGGCTCTTCCAACTGTCGCCCCCACCGCTAAAGTCGGGACAGTTGGGAGGTATGCATTTTCTTAGGAGTCAGTTAACCACCAAGTATATATTTAGATTGTGAGAGGAAACCCGCACGGGGAGAATTGTTATGGCTGTGTTGGGAATAGAACCCAAGACCTCAGGGCTGCAACGTATAAGCTACAGGGAAGTGGAAGGCAGGCAGGTCATGTGCATGCTCATCATCAGCTGGTAAGATCCACAGCATACTTGCCTACTCTCCCGGAAGCTGTGGGAGGCTCCCATTTTTGGGGGTAGCCCTCCACACCCCCGGAAGAGTAGGCAGGTCTCCCGCATCCTAGTGATGCGGGCAGGATGAAGAGATACACTCCCCTATTCGCGAGTCCGTGGGGTGGGGAAGGGGTTAAAATGACAAAACTGCATTATTTTTGCTCCGCCCCCTTCCCGTGGACACCTGCATTTTCCCGATGTGGGTGGGGCTTGATGATGTCACAGTCCCTCCCACCCAAAGTCTCCTGCAGCGTCTCCTCTCCGGGCCTCTCCCGAAGAGGAGATATTTAAAGTAGGCAAGTATGATCCACAGAAGACTGAAAGATCTTGGGTGTCTGGCACTGGGAATCACTGCAGGAATTTCTTGGAGAATCACCAATTAAGAGCATGTGGTAGACAAAAGGTGAACATTCCCTTAATAAAGGATTTGACTGAAATGAAAACTAGCATACAAACCGGACCTCATCCATTTGAACCATGGGGGTCTTTGCTACAGGAATGCAATACCTCTGTTGCTCTCCCTCCCCCGTTGACACTCACTACTGCTCAGAGCATTCTGTGCTTCTTGTGTGTGTGTTGGATCTCAGCTGACCATGGATTTCTAAGCTGGTACCAGACAGACCAGGCATTCAGTGTCAGCGTGTAGGGTCTGCTAAAATAAACATGCAACATCAGATATCCAGCACACAGGCGGCCTCACTGATGCCCAATATTCCCAAGGCTCAAGCACTCAAAACACAGTGTGAAGGGGCACCATGGGGAGATCCAACCCCCTGGGGTACAGTCAGACAAGTCGGCTTGGGTCCTTCGGATTGTCGATCTGTCTGGGGTTTGAATAAAAGCTTTAGTGGAGACGGTTTCTCCTTAAATGTAGTAAATGTCTTTCATCATGTTTAAAACAATAAGTTAGTGTTTTCCATGTTCATATTAATATACTGGTATATTCACTGGAATGAATGATGTTTATGAACTGTGAAGCAAATAAAATAGATAGTCCTTGCCTCCATAATAGGTACTGTATACACAGGCTTATTGTGAATTTTACTTTCTATAGTATATCAAGGTTTTTAATATTTTGGAATTTTTATATATTCAAAAGTATTTTTTCTATTGCTAAACCACCACTCTAAATATAAACGCACACGTTGCTCAAGGACAAACAGAACGCTACTAACCACAGCTTTTGTTAAGGGCTTGTTGAAACCGTTTCATTAGTTACAAAACACCCTCACAAATTATGACTTTATACATACAAAAATATCAGAATATTTGACACAAAAATACAAAGTTTTACATACAAATGATATATATATATATATATATATATATATATATATATATATATATATATATATATATATATATATATATATATATATATATATATATATTTTTTTTTTTTATTATTTATTACTTAGAGGTGGACCGGCACTGCCCCACAGTTGACACACGTTCCGATGCCCTCTGGAATGAATGACGTAGCCAAGCAGAAGAAACAGTGGCACTTGGAGACTTAAACAAATTACGGTATATTAATATACATCATAAAAACTCCAATGTTTCGGGACTGTCACGCCACCTTGACAAAGGGTTGTGACAGTCCTGAAACGTAATGTAAGTCTCCAAGTGCCGCTGTTTTTTCTGTGTGGCTAATTTTATATATATCAAATCATACACCCATACATACATCGCACACACACACACACACACTTTCTATTTTATCTAAGGCAACATTTTCAAGGAAGGAGCCTACCCAATATCACACATTCTTTGCTTCCATGCATGGCACATTATTCAACCATTAGTCAGCCAATAAGCAGAACAGCTGTGTCATTATACACCTTCCCTCTAATCATGCCCAATGGCTAGGATTGGCCCAGCATAGCCCTTTCTGTACCAGATTTGCATCTTATACGCACCACTAAAGCAGCAAAACTACATTACAAGCATACACTGACCAGTGGGGCTTGCGGTACTTGTACTTCTGCCAGCACCTAGGTAGCAAAGAAAAAGGTTCCCATTCCCATACAAGGGACTGAACCTATATCTTCAGTCATGTTTCGTTACTGCAACTATATACGCATTTTATACCTATAGTTTCTCAGTATAACAAGTAACCAGACGTCCCTGGTACACTGTGAGCAGCTTTGTATGAGTCTATGACACAACTAAGATACAACATTTTGGAAAAAGAACACATTTGCTAGCTGTGGCGGAACGTCAATGCCGTGCCAAATATTTTAATATATGGCGAAAAGACACTAGGTCAGTGGTTCATACACTGGGTGCCTCAGGGTACTTGCAGGGGTGCCATGGGTGGGTGGTCCAGGACCAAATCTATTTATGGTCAATGTAATAGGCAAAACTTGAGCTGGTGGCCGACCATTAAAATATGTGGACAAACAGAAGTGCAACCTGTCCACCACCAAATACCTGACCCTAGAGACAGGTAAGCATGATATACTTCACTTAGTGTTTTATTTTTATTTTTTTAACTTTCTCAATGAAATTTTTTTAGCCTAAATTTGCTATGAACAAAAATGCTGATTACTCTAAGGCACCGTAATTTAAAAACATCTGGGAACCACTGCACTAGGTGTGTCAGGACTAGATACAGGAACTTTCTGAGTACACATTTTGTTCAAAGTAGGTACCTGCATGACTATTGCCCAATGTTCTATCACAGAAATACTGGACAGACAGGGACAGAGTTTACTTGAATATAAATAATCTTCCCACACTCTGAAACTAATGTCCATTCTAGCACCCTGCACCTTTCAAAATCCGTGCAGTTCCTCTTTGCTGCCTGGGGTGTCGCTCTCTGCTCTGATGCTTCTCAGCACACTCTGATCTGTTACTCAGAGCTGTGAAACAGACCTGTGTGTGCTGAAAAGCACCAGAGCATAGAGCCACACCCCAGGCAAGAAAGAGGAACTGCACAGGATTTGAAAGGTGCAGGGTGCTAGAATGAACAAACTCCCGGCGCTATTCAACGGTCAGTGAATTGAATCGACCCCTGAGTAGGTTACTAATATGGTAGCATGAACTGCCGATCAACCGATTGTCCGGCCTAGTGTACTAGGTGTGGGGAGTGGGGTGCAGGGTAGTGGCTGTAGTATAGTGTTTGTGGGGATGGGGGTACAAGATAGTGTGTGCAGGGAGGGGGGTGCAGTGCAGGGTAGTGGAGAAGTTGTCCATGGCAATCAATCAGCATTGAAATAACATTTATAATTTGCATACTATACAATTGTACGGAGCAGTTAATTGGTTGCCATGGGCAACTTCTCCACAGGCTCACTTCTCCACATGCTTCACTGCTTCATGAATAGACCCCCTAATTTGCAGAGAGTAACATCTGGCCCATCTATGGTCATACCATTACACCACCACTGTAACCACAATACACCATCTTATTGTAAACTGCTGACTCGGGACATGACTTTTTGCCATCTCTGTTGGTCCTACTCAATACAATTGGAAGGAGGACGCTTATTAATATATTATAATGACAATAAAATAACAGTTATCATAATTGACACACGGGAGATCAATGTATAAAGAAAATAGATCATTAATATTTTATAAAAATAGTACAAATAGTACAAATGTACATCAAAACAAATATCCCCTAAAACACACAGATATATAGTGGTGTGACATGATGGCTCGGGTAGTATATAGTCACAAGTGCATATGCAGATTTAACAGCAAGGTACACTTTGTTCTATTGCAGAAAATCTGGAGTAGCCAATAATACTGTTTTCCAGGACTGACCTATAGGATCCATAAGTCCCAATAAAAAGTGATATCAGAATCCTAAGAATGAGCAGATCCAGATGCCCGGAGGATAGAATATTATTTAGCAATACCTGTTGGCCCTCCTAGTCAGTAGGAGGTGGACCCAACATTCAGACCCGCCAATAAAATAGACTTCTATTTCGTGGAGGCTCAGCAGGCTTTAACTTGGAACAGAAGCAGAAGGTCTCAGGGAGGATTTTTTGCATCAAGTTTTTGTAAATTGAACTACCATGAAGCACATTGGCTGTTCACGTATCATACCAAGGGATGGAAACGGAGAGGATAGCTCTTAAGCCATGGAAACTTTGTAATGAAAGGTGTTTTACTACACAAGATTTAGTTCAATTAACCAACATGAATACATTAGAATTTTTCATTTAGGTGCAAATTGGCATGCCACCAGAAATGGACTATTGTGGGCTAACAGCACATACCTGACAAATAAGGGCTGCTGTATGGAGATGGTTCACTACAAGTGTTACACCCACATGCAAATCTCCACAGAAACCACAACAAAATAAAAAAAACAACACCACTTCATGCTCACACCCCTTCTTTTTGGCGCAGGCTCATCAACTCTCGCTTTTGAATGTTCCCCAATCGAACAGAAAGTATAACATTGTTCTATCAACTAAATATTTATTAAAGACATATCGGAACAAATCACCTTACGGAATTTGGTCAGAACTGGTAATAATAATAATAATAATAATAATAATAATAATAATACTAGTGTGAGCATACAAATATAATGTAGCTTTAAAGGACATAAAAAGATATGGAAAAAAAAATCAAAATATGTCCAATGCCGGATATTATGCAGTTACTGCACAAAATTTAAATACAGACCTTAAAACTTCAGAATTAAAAAAAAGAAAGAAATCACAATAAAATGTAGCCTACATATATTCCCCATACTCACTGTACATCTACCATGCCAGTACAACTATTGTATGTCAAATAATCAGGTCCCCTAAGAATTGCGCCTACTCTGTTGGCAGGGTCCTATAACTGAAACATAGCCAATACCTCTGCACATGACCAACTAGCACTCCATAATCCTTCACAGTTGCTGCATCAGATCTAACCAGAATCTATGGGCCAGATGTAGTAAGCCTTGAAAAGTGATAAAGTGGAAAAAGATAGAATACCAGCCAATCAGCTCCTAACTGCCATGTCACAGGCTGTGTTTGAAAAGTGTCAGGAGCTGATTGGTTGGTATCAACACTGTCCACTTTATTACTTTTCAAGGTTTAGTACATTTGGCCCTTAGGAGTCTATTTACTAAGCCTTAGATGGAAATAAAGTGGACAGAGATAAAGTACCAGCCAATCAGCTCCTAACTGCCATGTTACATGCTGTGTTTACAAAAATGACAGTTAGGAGCTGATTGGCTGGGACTTTATCTTCATCCAAGGCTTAGTAAATAGACTTCTTAAGTCTGCAAAGTAAGAAGGTAAACAACACAGGTCCTGGGCAGTGGAGTACCCGAGGGCCATATACCTACCACCCAATTCCTTTTTAAAGTGATTTTTTTTTTTTTTTTTTTTTTTAATTCTCCTTAGACTGTGCTCAGTAGGATTGTTTGCATTTTACAAGCAGCAAACAACTCCACGGTGACCATAGCGACAACAGAACCGAGCAAAGCGATCAGCAGTTCCCATGTATTTCTTGTATGAAAATAGACGATGACCTTGACCTGAGCAGACATCAGGAGACCACTTGCTGTGGGCAATCTCTGGAACACAAAAACTGATAGCATGCTAGCTGACTTGTAGGATCATACAACGGAGACTTAACACTTGGGAGTAATTAGAGGAAGGCTTACCATTACACAAGCCAGTCTAGGTGAAGAGATGAACTCCCCCAAACACCTCTAGAGATACTTGTAACTAAATACACATTTCAAGTTCTGATAAATCTCCTATATTGCAGCTGCCAAAAAATAGATTGCACATGTACTAATACCTGCAGTTTGGAAATACTAGTTAATACACATAAATTACACTTTTTTTTTTTTTTAACAGGCCGTCATGTCTGAGCATATAACACATATCCAGGTGCGCAGACTTATCGGCCGCCCACACTTCCACATCAGGCGTTTGGACAAAATTCCCCGCTTGTCATTCAGTCCAATCATCAGGTGGTTGACAAATTCAGTTGGGAAGATGAAGGCTATTGGCCTCCGTGTCGTCATTATCTAGCCTTAGTTGAAGAGTTCCAACAAAGAGCTGTTTCCAGATCAGACACTCCATTAATCTTCCGGCTGTACAGCTGCAAAACTGTAGGACTTCCACCGGGGTCTGAGATGGATGTCCTCCCTGACAAACAGAGCCAGTCTTCAGGAATAACATCAAACATCTGGCTCTTCCATCACGTTGCTAAATTATACATTGATTTAAATTGCTCCGAACTTATACCAAGCCACAAGACTAACCCATGTATCCCCTGGCTGGCTATGAAATGTTAATGAGACCATGTTAGTTTAGCCTTAGGGAATCACTTATATTGTTTAACATACAAGATGTATATTGATTTTCAGTCATGAGTGCAACGGGTTTCAGCAACGCAACTGGCAAATGTCTACATACATCTTTTATACAGTATCTTACTTTATTCTTTTTTTCAGATCTGTGATGCTTTAGGTGTTTCTAGATTGTAGCAAATTCTAAATAATTGGATCTAATTTGCACATTGCTGTATTATAAACAAGGGTAGGACCAGAGACCAAAATGCCAGCCAAATCATAATTGGTCATTCTTGACCAATTCTGCTGTCCGGATAACACAGCACCATAGACTGATTCTCTGAATCAGAACAGATACACTAGTGAGAAAAGCCTAACAAGGAAGAAATTATCAGTGATTTACTGTAAACGACTGCTTACTTGTGAGCATAGGATTGTGAGCATAGGATTTCTAAAAATACAAACTTCTTCAAATAGCTACAAGCTAAAGGTATGGCTGTAGCCAGGGATTAGTTTAGTAAATCAAATATTTGATTAAACAGGAAAAACACCAGTCGTTCTCTGTCACCAACTGAACACACACACACACACACACACACACACACACACACACACACACACACACACACACACAAAAGTGCCCTTTAAATGCTAAATATAGATATAAAATATGGTAATATTCTTTAAGATCTCAAAATAGGAACAAAAAAGATTTACTTAGTATACTAAGGCTAGGCCTACATATATTTTTAGCTGCCTATCTTAATTCTCTTGATGAGTGCATACTGTATTTCAGTGATATGCATTGAGGTACACATGGGGATGGGTCCAAATGCTGTCTCACCCCCTACTCACTGTAACTCTCCCCTCACTACACTAAGCTACAGTGTCCATTGAGTCTCTTACCTGCAGTCCTGTGTCTTCTCTTGCTGCTGCTGACCGAGTTCAGACTACAGTGCACTTCCTGGTCACATGACATTTAAGGGGCTGATTTAATTGTTTTGAGCATCTAAAAATTGTGTTTGGGAGCCCATGCACATTGCACATGTTGCACCCAAACAGACCGGATGTAGCCGCCTAAAACAACTAAAACCGTCTAAGCTTCCTGCTTTGGGCGTCCAAAGTGTCCAGTTGCAACACATTTTTTCCTCGCACCTGAGGAGGCTGTGAGAATAAAATATGTCCTCCACGGTCGCTGGGTGCCCGAACAGCAGAACAACTGAATTGCTGCTGTTGGGCACCCTCTAGTGGCAATCGTGGAAAAAAACTATTGAATCGGCCCCTAAGTGTCTATCAGTGCACAAGGCCCGCCCCCACACTCAGAGGCATGCCTCTATTTGCTCCCTTTCTGTGCAGCATTACGGCCCCTGGTGTGGCAAAGCAGTGTTTGACTGTAGAACAGAGGCAGAGCTGTTGCTGCTTCATCTCATCTCCCTGCAGCTCCAGGGATCTCCACAAAGCTGCTGAGTGTTAGCTATAAAAAGGATTACAATAAAGAAAGAATATGTGTATGTTACAGATATCTTCTTTGTATTTTTCTAATTGTTTTAGATAAAATCTCAGGAGTTTGACAGGGAGTAGACAGTAAATGCAATATGACTTAGGACCTTTTACTTGCATGGTTTCTAAATATGCATTAAAGTGTAATCTGTTATTTTACTTGGCTCACACGTGTAGACGGGATGCGGTTGCATTGCCGGCAGTCAGGATACCGCCGCTGGACTCCCGACCACTGACAATGCCTACAGCCGGAATCCCGGCTAACAGGGGTTATTCCCACTTGTGGGTGTCCACGACACCCATAATGAGGGAATAGAACCTATGCCGAACGCAGCCAGCCACTGAGCCTGCAGCATGACAAGCCCTCAAGGGGCTTCATTGTGCTTGCCCCCCTGTCGGCATTCTGGCGCCTGGGATGGCGTCGTCGGTATGCTGACCCGGCGGGATGCTGATCCGGTGGATATTAAGATATTAAGCATCCTGTGAGACTGTATGTATGTTAGGATTTCCCATAGGTTTATCCGGGGGCTGACAAATTTACCGAGCCCACATACCAGATCTTGGCTCCAATAGCGAATGCCATCTTTACAAAGCACTGGTCATCGTAATCTGTGCACTAGACTTTACTAAAATGTAAGAATCCACTTTACATTTATCACATTGCAGCAGAAGTATTTTCCATCAGATTATGATGGCTCGTGAACAAAGAAAAATACTTAATTTTTAGAATACAGAGGTGAATGAGAGTTTGGGGAGTGTTCAAATAAATACACATTTTAAATGTAGTGTGTTTTGCCATTTTGTTACGATGGACAGGGATCTTTGGGACCCATGTATACTGTAATGGGACCACTAGGATGGTAAAACCAACATTCATCTGATTGGGAAATACAATGGGATGTGGTGAAGAAGCATTTATATACTCATATCCACATGTTTGGCTTCAATAAGGCTTTCTGCTTTGCCAGATACATGTTTAAAAAATGTTGCGGTTTATAAGCACTAAAAAAAAAAAAACTGCAATCACCAGTCCGTATGTAACCTTATGCTGCCTTTTTATGTGACAACAGCAATTAACCACGGACAACGTGGCGGGGGTCACATCACTAGTTCTAGTGTAAAACAGATTATATTTGAAGTCGCCATCTAAATGCATAAGCCATTTATTGCTGACCCTCTGCGTACAGTACACTTTCGTCATTTCATGAAATCTGTGTTTCAGTAGGATATACAAATGACTTTTCCTAGAGCAATATTCAGTGTTAATGGTGCCTACAAATAGCTGGTGAGAATGCGAACAACAATGTGATAATGACTCGGAAACCGCAAGGTGATTACCAGGGCATACTGCCAGTAAAGATTACATATTTTATTTTATCAAACATCTATAAGAACCTGGAGGCATGAAGAAAAACAAAACACTGCAATAATAGGACACTATTACACGCTGCTGTAAGACAAAACACAATGGGCATCGTCCCGCATTGGGGAGGAATTAAAAGCCTTAAGCAACATATTAACTTCACTGCGACTTCTGATAAGGGAACATGCATCGCAGCTGAACCGGGGACCCACAGGAAACATAAGCATGTGCTACAAATAAGAGACATAGCAAAACCCAAAGGAGAACAGCATCCATATTTAATGCTAGATATATTCATGGATGACAGGGAGAGGGAACAGCAGCTTCAGTTTGCTAAATCAAATTCCAGCTGCATATAGAAGTTCAGTAATACGTTGGGGGGTGGGGTAGGACGACTCAGTTTTACACTTGCAGCTATTCAATTATTCTGCATTTTTCCCGACTAGTATCCAAATTCCACGTAAAATGCAGAATTCCATGGGTGCATTTTAACAGAGTTTTCCTTTCAGGTCCCGGGGCTACAAAGAAAAAAGTGCACTCATGAGACTTACCGCAGGGGAGATGTAGGACCTGACTGAATAGGCCCGAGCTGACCAATAGA
Organism: Pseudophryne corroboree; assembly: GCF_028390025.1. NCBI lineage: Eukaryota > Metazoa > Chordata > Amphibia > Anura > Myobatrachidae > Pseudophryne > Pseudophryne corroboree. Next base: position 754,649,085 of record NC_086448.1, read on the forward strand.
TTGCCCCAGAGAGACAGATTCAAAGTTGCACACAAATTGGCTGCCACTGCCTAGGACTAAGGGGGTCATTCAGAGTTGATCGTAGCTGTGCTAAATTTAGCACAGCTACGATCTTCTTCCGACATGTGGGGGGACGCCCAGCACAGGTTTAGCCCACCCCGCATGTCAGTCCGGCTTCCCCTCGCAGAAGTGGAAATGCATCGCAACCAATAATAATAAATTTTTTATTAAGTTGGTGGCACAGTGGAAATTGGTGGGGCAGTGGGTGATAAAAAAAACTTAATTGGTTTCCACTTCTACAGCCCTGCCCACACACCTAAAAATGCCTCCCCAATATTAAAATATGTAATAAAGGTGCCAATTCCAAAGATATCTTTCCTCTTTCAAATTGTTTGAAAGATTGCTTAGTGTGTACACTCAACTTCGTTTGTCAGGGCTCTGGGAAGTTCTAGAGAAATTGTTCATCTTCCACATTGTTCATCTCTCACATTGGTCATGTCTTCTAGTGTGTAGTGTCACCACTACCAGAGCAGACCTGTGGTAACCTATAACTGGCGCATGAGATCAGCCAGAGTTCAGACGTATACAGCATAACTCAGCATAGCCTACAATCCAACAACATGCCCAACGTCACATCCTCAGTAGACTTGGCATATGCGCCAGCGCCCTGTTGTCACACAGTTATGCCCATTTAGCTGTAAGTGAAATATGACTGAGGCGAGTACGGTTTCTGAATTGCCTATAGATACAGAAAACGCACGACAGGTTCGCTATGAAACACTGCTCGTCAGGATGCCGGCGGTTACATTACAGACACTGGCATCCAGACATTGAAAACCCTGATGTCGGAGGGGGTAAGTATTTTTTAGAGCTAGTGCCTTTCCCTAACCTCTCCTAGTGCCTAATCCTAACCATTACCCCGATACTTACCTTCAGGATGTCGGTGGTTGATATTCCAGCGCTGGGATACCGAGTTGTGTCGCGATTCTGGCGTCAGTCACATGACCGCCAGCATCCCGTCCATCATGATGCTAAACGCATCCCCACATGACTACAGAGCATGCACATTTGTGGAAAATCGCAGATCCTTCCGTAAACTCTGAATTGGCCCCAGAACAAATGAATGTAATTGTAGACACATGTATACAGCAAAAATAAGATGGGGGAGAAGAACAAGCGCCTTATGGTGTAGTAAGTTTTTATACAGTGCGTTTCGACACACAAATAATGATGGTTGCGTACCAGATAATAACTTGGGTAAAGGCCTATCAGTTTCCACTTGAGCTGTTTATCACCATCTGTGGCATAACTCCCAACATGACCCTCTCCAGGATATGAATACCACTAAAGACACATTAGATACGAATGTTCAATGCATTGTGCTTTACAGACCTATTACTATGAGGCTCCAGTTTGTCACTGTACAACAACAGAATAAACAGTCTGCAATGACCGCATGAGGCGACTCAGAATTATTGCAACAAAAGTATTCAAGTAAATTGAAAAATGTAAATCAACTGGATTAGGACAGGTAATAGCTACTTGCTATCAGGAATCATTTATTTATAGGGCAATACAGCCAAAGATAAAGAATTTCAAAGCTAAAAACAGAACCGCTAAGAAGGCAGGGATCCCAGTGGATATAGTAAATGCATGCCAATATATATTCTACTAACAAAAACAAAAAAAAAAACAAAACAAAAAAAAGACAAGGCTAAATTGATCAAAGATTTATAATAGCAAATCCTTGCTTGCCTCCATAATGGTGTTTACGTGCACTAAAGCTTTAATTAGAAACATTCTGGTTTTTGGTGGAAACAAACAGTTACTCTCTGCCAAAGTTGAAAAAGAACTTTCATTTCAAACCCAATAAAACATTTATAAATACACAATGCATAAAACCCCCTCTGCCCCACTTATTAACTCAGGTTACATCATCATTGCTATTTACAGACGATATGCTGGTGTCCTCAGCTTCCCACTATTCAGCTTTTCTTTCAATGTCAACCATGGTACAGGTAGTCATTTATGGCGTCAGTAAATATGCGGAATGTTCTACAAGAGACTATAAAAGTACATACAGCAATGATAAATAATTTTGCACAGTGATTTATCAAAAACGGTTATCTGCGGAAACAAAGCATGTGCAATAAAATGCAGAAGTAGACTGTGTGCGGGCCAACCATGCATACAAACACAGTCGGACACTGCAAGTGCAGATGCTGACCGATTTCTCTGGGTGGCTACAGTGCAATTGCACACAACTGATCAGTCTACTGGGACTGTACGGTAGGTAGACATCTGTGCTTGTTGGTGGCATGCGGACGTGGAAGGGTCACCTGATTCAGACGGATCTCTTGCACTTTTTGTATTAAACCAAGGGCCTGATTCAGATTTGGGGATCGAGTAAAAGAGCAAGTAACTGTGAACCTGGGCAAACCATGTTTTGATGCAAGGAGAGCAAATACATAATTTGTTTGCATGCATGGTAAATACTGGCTGCTTTTGCATGTAACCCACAAATGCTGGACAGCTTTATTTTAAACTGCAATGTAGATTTCAGTTTGGACACGCCCCTCCCAAATCTGCCCACCTGCATACATCCCAATTTTTGGTGACTTAAATTCGGTACCCTCTGAAAATGGGCACGGCTTCATCCGTATTGGGAGTGGGGGGTGGAGTCAGGTAGGTGGGAATGGCCTAGTTGCACATCTTGCCATTTCGGGTGGGTGACAATGCTCCATGAATAGCTGGGCAGCCCCAACGCTCACTTCCCTGCACGGTTTAGATGCACGGCATCTATTCAGGGATCACTTGCTACTTTGCAGAGCAGAGGTGATGAAAAGCTCCCCAACCTTCTTCCCCCCTGGCCGCGGCACACTGCGGCCCACGGGTGGTACAGCGGGACAGTCTCACTGGAATCGGCACAGTTGGGAGGTATGCATCTGCAGTGCAACATGGTTTTACCAAGATACACAGTTACTTGCTCTAACCATTAGCAAATCTGAAGGGCCTGCATCTGGCTGCTGTTCATATGGGCTTCAGTGTAAAAGCAAGCTGAGCTGCACATCATCTGCCATTTCCCGCATTTCTGTATTAGCTCATCCTCTGCAGCTGTGAAATCATTGCAGCATTTCAATAGCTTTTGGCATCTTTTGCTCAAATGAACAAATGCCTGAGAAAACCTATAAAACCAGACTTTAGATGGAGGTTACATCCTCAACCCAACATGATTCCTGTGAAATTCACCTCAGCTGATATCATATCAGGCCCTCATAACATTCCACCCGGTGCAGCTACGGAGACAAAACAGCGACAAAAGCTAAACATGAGTAAAATAGCCCAGACAGGGAGAAGGGGGAAAACCCATATCACTCTCTACCTTTGACTTACGGAAAGGAAGGGAGGGCTTTGTGTCTGTGTGTGTCTGTATATACATATTTTGTTCACTAAATGCACACACACAAAAAAAAAAAACCAACCTAAAAAAGACCTAAAAAAAAAAAAGACCCTATTAAAAAACAAACATACGAGGTACATAAATTAACAGCTTTGCAAACAACCCCTATTTAGGAAATTCTTTCTATTCACATGGACTTTATATTCAGCTGGAATCCCCCCCACCACCACCGGTAAGACACCAAAGTAAAAAACACAAGACAACATGTTTGCGCTGGCCTTATATATATAGGTGGTGGATACCCTAGGACAGGGCTGGCCAAACCAGTCCTCAAGATCTACCAACAGTACACATTTTCCAGACCACCTAGCTGGTGCACAGGTGTAGTCATTACTAATTAAGATGTGCTGCATTCATTCCTAACTGACAGTTCTACAGATCTCCAGGAGGCCTGGAAGACATGAACTGTTGGTAAATCTCGAGGACCGGTTTGGCCAGCCCTGCCCTAGGAGATCACTAACATCTGGATTACATGTAGGCCTGGAGTGGTGAGTGATCATTTTAGGCAGAAAATACAGAACGGGGCAAGTGACTGACAAATAATGGTAGTGTTAATCTCCAGGATAACAACTGCATGAAATGGGACCACGTCCACATCACTGTAATTGCTGGGTGCAAACCTAGGATAATCATTTTCCACAGCGTCGAACACAGAACCCAATCACAGCTCCCATTTCTCTGGGCTGAACCATACTGAACAGAAGTGACTCACGAAGAATCACAATATGGCAGCCACCTGTCTGTACCTGAAGGAATTTGATGTCAATGTTTGTCAGCCATGATAATCCTGTGTCTTTCTTGTAAGGATTATCATGGTGCTTTCTGTCGGAGCGGCCCGTGAGAGGAGAAACAGAATCAATATCCAATTTTAAACACTGCCACATGTGGATATATAAATTAAGCGAGTTGTGGGTCTTGGATAGAAAGGTCAAATCATTTTTAGAATTACTGAGGCCCGTTAGTAAAGTCACCTGTATGTTGGAGATGTCCACGTAGACAAAGCTGTCACATATAGATTGTTTGGGAATAATAATGCATTAAATGCACTTCTGTTAACTTCTGCTGCAACGGGCGCTGGAGCCATAGCACCAGCAGCAAAAATCTCACCCAAAATGGCTACCGCGCATATGCAGTAGACTCCGGCACAATGCTGGAGTCTACGGTACCGAGGAGAGGATGAGGGCCCACCAGGAGTCTGCACACGGGCCCCCTCCTCTCTTAAAACGCCCCTGGAAGGGTATCAAACCTTCTAAAGAGGGCAAGTAGAGAAATTGCCAATAGCAACCAACTTCTAGCTATCATTTACATACCCTCCAACATGACCCATTCCATTAGGTTCAAAATGATCTGTTCCTGGACTTCCTAACCATTGGCAGTTGTAGATCTCTGGCTGTAGCACAGTCCAAAACTCAAATAAGGGACCACACCAACTGCCACCCCAAACACTGCCAATCAACACAAGCTGGGACTCCCTGTCAGTTGGTGTGACTCCCCTATTTGAGTTTTGGTCTGTGCTGCAGCCCCACCTCTGGGAACTATTCAATTACTTTCAATGATGGCCACTATTTCCTGAGATAGTGTTCGGGATTAGCAGTGTTAAGATGCAGCTCCCGGGGTAAGTGTAGCTCCCAAACCCTACTTAACGCAGATTTCTTCTTGCACTTCAGGAGCTAGTCACAGGAAGTAAATGAATAGCTCCCAGTGCACTTAGCCCAGGAGCAAAGTTCCCACAAAATACATTAATCTCCACCGTGGATGTTTGTAAATCCACCACGGTGCATTACCCTTGGTCAATGTAGCGTCTGGTAAATCCACTTTGTAGGCAGGTCTTCTTTTCCTTCTAGACACATATGGCATTAAAAGATACCCAAGTGGCAACCAATGCCACATACAAGGTCACAATGTCACGTTATAGAACCTTTCATATAAATCCTTTGTATCAACCTGTAGTTAAAATGTAATGCTAACACACATGTAACTGGTGAAGGGATTACATCAGGCATGTTCGGTCATTGACCTACAAGGTGCACTGAGATACGGTCAGTATGATCAATTATAAATGAAATGACATTTTGTCATCATGTGTGGACAAATCCAGAAACTTAAAAAAATCAATTTATAATAAACATGAATCGGTTATCCGCAACCAAGTATCAGAAAGAACTCTAGAGGACATCCTCTTCCCATTAAAGTTTAAACCTGAAAGTAGAATGTTTTGTTTGGCTTTAGAGGTCTTTAATCGCTTAATAAATGCAAAATCAGCATGGCTTCCATAAGTGAAACCTTATTATTATCTGTTAGGCAACTACTTCAACACTCATTAGTAGAACCAGAGCGCACCGACCATTGTTACTGAAAAAACTGCCAACATTGGGACCAGTTACACAGGAGTACATCATGCTGGACTTTTGGCCTCTAATTCATTATAATATGGATCTAGCGGCCAGTTCTGTATAGCTGCTTTTGGACAGCAATTCATATTTGGAAAGTGCCAGCATTGGCCATCACCTGGCCAGCAATCACCAGCAGTATGACCCTAATCAGCAGTCTCCTTCACTTCTTTACCAGCAGCCTAATGGGCCCTACACACTGAGCAATAATACGGAAAGATACGAACGATCTCGTTCATATCTTTCAATGTGGAGGCACCAGCGATAAACGATGCGTGGCCTTGCTCTCGTTCATTGCTGGTGGCCCGTCGCTTGTGCATGCAGGCCAATATGGACGATCTCGTCCACATTTGCCTGCACTTCTATTGAGCCGGGTGGAGTGAAGAAACTTCACTCCCCCCGTCACTGCCCCCCCCCCCGCCGCTGGGTCGCCCGTCGGCCGTATCCGCCGTTGGGCAGTTCAGCGGTGGATCACAAAGTGTGTAGGGCCAATAAGGCTGGGGACACACTAGGATGGCCGGCAATCGGGCTGATGGTCGAGGCATTTTTCCTACGCCCCGCACCATGCCAGATTGCCGGTACACACTGAAACGATGTAATGAACGACATCTTGTTATTTCCTTCATTATACTGTACCGGGTGGCACGCTATATCTTGCATGTTGCATGTGATCTGCAGGAGTGTGCAATCATGGGTACTACAAGTTACACAAATATGTCTTTTCAATATGGGAAATTGTTCTGATATCTTCTAGGGGGATGCGTACTATTTGCAGGCCGACAGGATGCCCGCTGTCATGATCTTGTGCGGCAGAATGGCGGCAGCCGGGCGAGCACGATAAACCCCTTGCGGACACTGTGGCTCGCTGCGCTAGCAACACAGGTTATATTCTCCCTCTATGGGTGTCAAGGAGACCCGCAAAGGGAGAATAGCCTGTGTCGCTGGGATTTCGGTGGTGGTATTGTGACCGCCGGGATCCCAACTGGTGGTATTAACCGCTTCCACTTCTAGGTGTGTACTCAGCCTAATACTGCCAGCAAAAGGGTTCATGAAATACACAGTACACGTCTGCGCAGTTGCATAGTTGTCCCCATTTACAGGTATGGGGAACTCAGGGACGGCATAAACGCAGACAAATAGGTTAATGCCAGAGAAGGGTCCGATTTCTCCAGCATTAAAACTTTGTGCAATGAATCAGTATAGGAGTCCTTATTAGGCGCTACACTGCTTTCATCCAACCACATTAATGGGAGTCATGTTGTGTATGATGCTTTGACACAGCGCACACAGCAGTAAGCAGAGTACTTATACATTGCATGCAGTTAGGGAGAAACTGGAAATGGGAACTTTATGCTGCAGCAGAATGAAAAATATTTTCCCCCGCATTTTTTTTTTCGGGGGGGGGGGGGGGGGGGGAGAGGAATTCAATTCCATGGCATCAACGCAATGGGATGTTCCAGAATGCAGTATCCGGTCTTTAGGTCGATAGTACACAGGACGGCATGCATTAGGCCTAGATGGTCAAAAAAAATCAACGTCTCAGTGGTCGACGTTAGTTTTTTTAATTTTATTTCATTTTTATAACTTTTTCATACCATACGCATGGACTATGAATGGGAATGGTAACCTGTGCCTAGCGCAGCGGTAGTGGATCCCGAAGCATGGCGAGCGAAGCAAGCCATGTGATGGGTCATGCCACATGTGCTAACAGTAAGAAATTGACACCCCAAAAAACCCCATGTCAACCTTTTCCTGTGTCGTCCATTTTCATGTCGACCTTTTGCTTGTGCTGACCTTTTTCTAATTTCGACCTTGCGTAAGTTGACCTTTTGGGGTCGACCTAGACACTGTCAACCTAATGAAGCATACCCCGGAATGTCACAGCCATAGCAAAGCTTGCGATGTCTGTAACGGCCGACGGCGCAACGCAGAGAATTGAATTGCCCACTTTCATCGCAATCACTGCATCACAACTTATGCTCCCTACACACTGGGCGATAAAACTGAAAGATATGAACGATCTCGTTCATATCTTTCAGTGTGGAGGCACCAGCGATGAATGATGCGCGGCCCCGCGCTCATTCATCGCTGGTGTCCCGTCGCTTGTGCATGCAGGCCAATATGGACGATCTCATCCATATTTGCCTGCACTGCCATGGAGCAGGGAGACGGGGGGAGTGAAGAAACTTCACTCCCCCCCCCCCCGTCACTGCCCCCCCGCCGCTGGGTCGCCCATCAGCCGTATCCGCCGGACAGCTCGGCGGCGGATCGCAAGTGTGTAGGGCCCTTACGTTGCAGGAACAGGGCTGTCTCTCTCGTAGATCCAATAAGTACTTGTCCTGTTAGCAGCAATGCCTGTTATAGGTTATCATCACGGCCGCCCTGGAGCTAACAGAAACCAAGGGGTAAATTTACTAAGGTGGGAGATTTTTAGAACTGGTGATGTTGCCCATGGCAACCAATCAGATTCTACTTACCATTTATCTAGCTGCTTCTAGCAGATAATACATATAATCTGATTGGTTGCTATGGGCAACATCACCAGTTCTAAAAATCTCCCACCTTAGTAAATTTACCCCCAATATTGTAGAATGATAGTAAAGTCCTGAGTGTGGCTCTTTCAGTGCAGCCTTCACTCCATAAAGCACAAATACACAATAATGAGAGACGACTCAGGGGGTGATTCAGTAAGGATCGCATAAGCAATCTTTACTGCATTTCCATGATTTTAGGCAATCGTGGCGCAAGTATCCAGGTGCATGCCATCTTGTATAATACCTTTAGATTTCAAGGTGAAAATGAAAGATATTGTACATCGTTAATGATATAGTAAATACACACTAGACGAGGTGAACGATATAGCGCGTGTGCATCACCAAGTGTGTACTCAGCCTGCAGTCGCAGATGAACATTGTGACTGATGGTATGCACCTCCTCCTGCATTTGCGCGTCTAAGGACTGCAAAGGCAAAACTGCTGCAAACAGATCTGCATTTGCAATCCTTAATGAATCAGGCCCCTCAGTACTGGACACAACAGAGCAGGGGTATTTAACATGTGGCAATCCGCTTTCTGTGGAACTACACATCCCAGCATGTGCTGCCACAGTTTTGCTATTAGGGCATTCTAAAACGGTGTCAAGACATGCTGAGATGTGTAGTCCCACAGCAGCTGCAGGGCTGCGTATAAATGCAGTCTGAGTGACCAGAAGCGCATTTCACAGTTAAACACGACACCTAATAGCTGCCATGTTTAATTGCTCATGTGACATTACCCTTAGGTAGAGCTGTAACACAATCACATTTCTTAGCAAGTTGTAATCTCTGCCTCTCTCTCTATTCCTGTCAATGAAGAGCTGAAATACTTGTGAGAGGAACCTAAAATCTAAGGATTATAATAGGCAGGGCCGGAGCTTCCACTAGGCAGCTTTAGGCAGCTGCCTAGGGGCGCCGGAACCTGAGGGGGCGGCCTGCTACAGCTGCCTCTCACAGCCGCCACAATCCCCCCGGCACTCGTATCTTACAGTAGCCGCAACTGCCAAGCCCCCGTATTGCAGCCTCCAGCTCCATCTTCACCCGGCACAGGCGGTAACTTTCACAGCTCCTGATGTCCTGGCTGGGGGTGACATGTGGTGCTGCTCTTCATTCCAGGCTCTTTCACAGACCACTCTGCATCGCAGCTTGCAGGTAAGGTGGCTGTACAGCGCACTGTCTGCATTTCATAAGGAAAGAGGGGGAGAGCAGAAGTCGGGGGGGGGGCATGCACACAGATGGTGGGGCAGATAGAACAGCAGACATTTGACAGAGTGTAGGGGGTGTGAGAGCTGCAGGCACCCATACAGACTGGGGAGATGGGGAGGAGAGAGCAGCCATGCAACAGACTGGGGGTGGGGGAGAGCAGCAGCATGTCTTTCACCTGAAGGGTGGGTAGGGGGAAGGGGCAGTAGGCAGAAATTTTGCCTAGGGTGCCGAGAAACCTTGCACCGGCCCTGATAATAGGAGGGAAATGCTACAAAACACTGACCATTCTGGCCCTGTGGGACATTATTCGAAAACAAGTTTATACACGTACGAGTAAATGGGGTCTATTCATGAAGCAGTGAAAACTTTGGTTCTTCTCCACAGGCTCACTTCTCCAATCAGCATTGAAGTAACATTTATAAACTTGCATACTATAAAATCATACAGAGCAGCTGATTGGTTGCCATGGGCAACTTCTTCACTGCTTCATGAATAGACCCCTAAGAGTGCAAAATAAGTGTATTCCGTTCTACTATACATTGGTGAGCATAAAAAATAAATGTTGACAAATAGTAAGATTTAAAGGAAACCAGGTCAAACATTTATAGGTGAATTTCCTCTTTATGATATGTTTTTTGGGGAAATAAAATTGCCCCCAGAGGCCACCAGGCTAAACACCTCTGGATCATGCAATAGAAATTTTCAGCAAGAGTCTAAGAGGCTAGGAGCGCAGCTGGTTTTATTCAAGAATCCCATTTTCACTCAATTACTTCCAGAATGTTTTGGGGGGAAAAATGTGGTATTTAAGTCACAGGAATGGGTAGGGTCCCCCCGCCCCTCTTTATGCCATGGAATGTTGAGATTGTATCAGTAGTATTTTCCACATAGCCCTTTTCCACTATGAATTTGCAAGAGCTCATCTGGTATTCAGAAAAAAAAACTAAAAAAAAAAAACTAAAAACGCGAGTCTCTGAAAGTGATTTGCCTGCACAAATTATTCTTGTAATAACGTCACTGGAGCCAGAGCAGAACCCACAGTCCCACAAACAAACAAGACAGCGAAGGGTATATCCAAACGTTACTTAAAAGGTGCAAAGCAGCATGAAAAGCACATAAACCAATCAGCAGTTTGCTTGTATCTGACTTGTGAAAATTAATGAAAGCAAAGGTTTTACTGGTTGCTATGGTTTTAGTGCAGTCTTGTACCCTTGAGCCATGCTAGTAAATATCTCTCACTGTTATATTGGTTGCTGGTATGTGAAGACTCTTACAGAGGTGACACAGAGTGTGCCACTCGAGGCAATAAAAACCAATGGTCAGGGGGAAGAAATTTACATCTCATCTAAGATCTGAATGAGGTACATAACATTAATATTTATGGTTTACTGTAATTAATATCACGTTTCACTTTGGTCATTATACCAGTAGTGGATCCTCTTCAAACAAACCAGGACAATATTTATCCCCTTAACGACAATTTTGTGGGTGCTATAAACATGCAACAGATTATCTATTGCAATTCCTATGTAAATAAAATAAATATTTGTTAAAAGATGTAAGTATATCTAACAATATAATATAATATAGTCACAAGTACTCTTCTTTGTGCAATACATAAAATCTAACATTGATATACTGGGTACAGATCATATACCTCCAGGCTGCCTATATACAGAAAGACATGGTGTCTGCGGCTACAGAACTGCAGTATCAAGCCACCCAATTCTTTCCAATGGGTTAGGATTAATCAAGTCAGATTCAATATAGTACTATATAGCTACTGATATGTTGAAGCTATAAGCAAAGTTAGGACATAGAATAAAATAATGTTATGTTACTGACAATATCATGAGTAGTTGATTGCGTTGAATTCATACATATCGTATGCAGCTAAAAAAAAAATAAAAATATATATATATATATATATATATAATATGTGTGTTCAAGAAATGTTAACATTTCTATAAGAAAGTACGATGTTGCATTTATAAATTATTATATCTGCTACAGGGGTTACACAAGAACTCTCTGGAGTCTAGACATTATGTACTACAGGGCAGGATACAAACCACATGAATGTGTCTGAGGTATGTTTATAGAAAGAAAAAGAAGTTTAAGTGCTATAGGATTCCACTGAGGTTTATCAGTATGAAATAAATTCTAGCACTACTGTGTTGTCGTGATATCAATGCTCTAGAGAAAAAGAATATTTTCTTAACATATAGCTAAATATTAGCCAATCTTAATCTTAACCACGTCAACAGGGAATAAAAGCCATGATCAGATCCTATTCCTCAAACACAAAAATGTTGGAAGTTTCAAAACAACTTTTGCAGTCTGCAATGGTCTGGTGGCTCTCTGTCAACAAAGGGGGGAATCTGGAGTGGGCGAAGGTTAGCAGGAAGTGGGGGAGGGTACAGGGAATATCATAAACACAGCTGAAGCACTTGGGGACTAATTTTTAAAGCCATCAATTAATAGGTTAACGAAACTTTAGAAGCTCCTAAAAAAGTCCCTTTCCGCAATGCACCTAATGCATGTTTGGGATATCCATCACCAGGCTTATCTGGAATTCTTTGCAACATTCTAATCGTTTATGTCCACCTTCTAAAATTAACTTTGCATTCCATGACATTTGTTGAGCGGTTAGTAGATTTCAATTCGCCTAGAACACACAAGGACCGCTGGGTTCTCAAGTTCTGAAGTATTTGCAGAGACAGACTGGATTTGGGAAGCCGTGGAATATTTTGATCCAAGAAAATTACATTATGAGGTCTAGAAAAATCAGTGCAGGTCACTTAGATTGCCATCAGTGTAATCTAGATATAGAGTGTTACAATACTCCCTCATTTCCTATTAAAATATGCATTGATTATTTAATAGCTGACATAACAACTGGCACAATATTTATGTGAATCACAGATCCAGAAAGCCATACTGCAGTTTCCCCAATACCACACAAAGCAGCAGCTTTCTCTAGGCTGCCTACTGGAGATCCACACAATGTCCCAAAATAAACTTTAAATTGTAATTACAGCTCTCATTGTGGGTAGACCCATTAGAGGAGAAAGTCAGACTTTCCCCTTGCAGTGGGTCACTCAGCCAGAAATGTTACTCAGTAAACAATCCACGTTTAAATGGAAATAATTCCAAGTAGATAAGATTAGGGCTAATTAGCCTTTAATATTGCCTGTTGGGGAGGGGGCTGTATTTACTAAAAGCAGAATTGAATTGTCCTAATTACAGCCATTGTTCCCTAGAGGATTTGTACACAGCCCAAACTGATACAAAGTGACCGATTTCATTTGCAATTGTAACATATCAAGTAACGAAAACTATCTACACACACAGCCCACCTAAAGGGGCCTGGTTAGCAATATCTGCCACATTGTAGATCTCATATCAGAGGAATCTGTGTATATGTATTTTTAATTGACATACACACATATATTATAATGCACAATAGCTGCCCTATTGAATCACAGCTTCACTATGATATCGGGGGCATCAGTATATCGCATTAGAGTAAAACACGATCAGCCAGGCAGGAGCTTTTTGTAAACTCACCGTCTCCCCGGACACAAGGGCCAGCAAGCCAAATGTAAGCAGTATCCAAATATTCCTCATTATCACCCCCAGTAAGGCTTGCGGGAGTCACAAGTGACAGTGTAAAGTTGCTCAGCCGGATCCCAGCTCTTGCGCCCTCACTTGTTGCTGCAGGAATCCCCACCAGACCAAAGGCTCTGTCCCTGTGCTCCAGGCGCACACACTTGTCTATCCCCGGGCAGATCTGTCTCGCGTAGAATAAACTAGAGACTTGCGGGCGATCTGTATCGCTAGTTTCTGGAGGAAGCGTTTTTTTGGAGCTGCAATCTGTAATATTGATGCAAGTTTCCCCCTTTTCCCGGTGTGTGCTGGTGCTGCTGCTGCTGCTGCTGAGTGGTGACTGTGTCAGCAGCAAGGCTCTCTGGCTCTGTGTGATCTCCCCTTCTGGCTGCCTGTGAGAACAAGTCTGTTTCCTCCTCCCTCAATCTCCTCCTGAACAATGTGCACTGACGGAGTAGTGCGACTCCTAGTTAAAACCCAGGAGAATGTACTGTACACCCTGTTGATGGCCAGTGCAGGAAATGCGATTCCTCCCTTCTCTCTGCCCTTCCATCACCCTCCTCCTCTTCCTGCATTTAATACAACAGAAGTCTGCTGTTCCACTTTTATTTTCTGGAGAATTTTTGAAAAACTTTGCTTTGATTTCTGCTGATATCACAAATAAATATTTAACAAAACAAACAAACAAACAAACAAACAAACAAACAAACAAACATACATACATACATACATACATACATACATACATACATACATACAAACAAACAAAATGCAGTTTTTATTTAGTTGAGAGGAATGGCCTACTCCAGCCTTATTTTATTTGGTGTGACAGTGATACACCTGACATTGATTGGTTTGCAGCTCAGTTTAAATATGGTAGTAACAGAAAACTGAAATTTAATAAAATGCTTTTTTGAAATCACTAAGGGGGTATTTATCAAAGTTTGCAGAAAGTCTTTACATCTCTATGTTTATATATATATATATATATATATATATATATATATACCATAGTTCCCAATGCTTACCCTGAAAGGGTTTAGACAAAAGGAGACCAGCACACCACCATATGAAAAAATATGAAAAACATTTAATGAATCAGTAGCATTATCAGGCCTTTTGAAAAAAGTTTTTAGTACTCATCATGAGGCTTTCAGCAGTATTCAAGCAGAACAGCCATCCCAGGGATGGCTGTTCTGCTTGAATACTGCTGAAAGCCTCATGATGAGTACTAAAAACTTTTTTCAAAAGGCCTGATAATGCTACTGATTCATTAAATGTTTTTCATATTTTTTCATATGGTGGTGTGCTGGTCTCCTTTTGTCTAAACCCTTTCAGGGTAAGCATTGGGAACTATGGTATCAATAACAATTGACACGGCACCCTTCTAACATCCTTTAAGTGTGTGCGCTTCACCTCTGGACTTTATATATATATATATATATATATATATATATATAATATATTGGGGTATCCCTTATCCAAAATTCACAATCCCACATTTTTGGGTCCCCTACTGAGATAGTGACATATATATTATATATTATGTGTATATATAGATATATGATATAACATATATGTATATGTGTCACTATATCAGTAGGGAACTTTGAATTTTGGACAAGGGATACTCAACATATATATCAGTGGCGTAAGTTTGTCCCAGTTGCCCGGAGGCAAGAAATATATTGGCGTCCCCCGTATGTATATGTATATGTGTATATATATATATATATATATATATATATAATTTGCTCCTGCATAGCAAGCCTGTAGATTCTAACTATATGAAGCTACTACAAAACCATTGCAACTAGGCAGATCTATGAAGGGGTCCAGCCACACACTACATACAGGTAGATCTGCTCAGTCCCTCACAATGCTGATTATTTTGCTGACAATTCATTTGCAAGTGTCATATCCAGGATTAGAACCCACAACCTATTACATTGGAAGTAGGCACCTTACTGACGGAGATATCTGCTGTTGCATAGGAAGTATGAGAATTCTAACTACATGAAGTTACTTGTAATTGTCAGAGAAACATCATCATATAGTTAGAATTCTCATGCTTCCTTTATAGGAGCAAATATCAGTAAGGTGTCTGCTTCCAGTAAATCTATAATAAAGAGGGTGTGATTTGTAAGGTGTAGTGGCTAGTGGGGAAGTCAGCTACGGAGGAGTTACCGGCTGCTGTCAATTAACTTAATTGATTAATGTCGCTGAACACATAGAACAGGAGGAGAGGTGTGCCCCTTCAAAGCAGGAGCCCGGCGGCAGCTGACTCCGTTGCCTCCCAGAGTTCTGCCTCTGATAGATATATATATATATATATATATATATATAACACATAGAGATCGGAGGGCGCTAAATGAATGATACCATTCCAATATTGTGATACAATGATTGTTTAATAATGAATCACACTTCCCTTAGGTCAGTCAAGTAAAAGATAACAGGGGCCTCAAACCAGAAATAACCAGTTTTGGCCGGTCTGGCAGGGTGTGTGAGGTCATGCTGATGTCATAATGGCAACTGCCTATATCAGGGCTGTGCTGTTGCTGTGTCTCACGTGTGCCTTCAGAGGCCTGGGACAGCATAGCACACTGGCAGAAGGTTAGTGACTGGACATAGATTAGGGCAGCTTGGGTGGTCTTCAGTATGCCGAATGTCGGGATCCCGGCGCACAGTATACCGGCGCCGGGATCCCGACACCCGGCATACTGACAGCTATTCTCCCTCGTGGGGGTCCACGACCCCCCTGGAGGGAGAATAAAATAGCGTGGCGCACGCAGCGAGTCCGCAAGGGGCTCCTTTGCGCTCTCCACACTGTCGGTATGCCGGTGGTCAGGCTCCCGGCGCCGGTATGCTGGTCGCCGGGAGCCCGGCCGCCGGCATACCATACTACACCTGGGCAGCTTAGTTCAAAGAGTCGGCAGACTTTTAGCATAACTACTATAATATATGACTTATGACCTTGGGGATAACATAGTATTGGATAAAAACAAAATCTCACACCTACTGGGACAGCACCGTTACTTAACAACCACAAGCGCCTGCAAATGGGTCATTAGAGATTTTTGAAGCGCACTGTCTAGATGGGCCTATAATGTTCCTAATTACAGGTAAATCCTTTATGTGCAGCCGCACCTATGACATCTCCTTGGAGTTGTTTGGTGAGCCTATAATGTTGCAAATTAAGGGGTTTATTCATGAAGCAGTGAAAAGAGTGGAGAAGTGAGCCACTGGAGAAGTTGCTCATGGCAACCAATCAGCTTCTCTGTATAATTTTATAGTATGCAAATTATAAATGTTACTTCAGTGCTGATTGGCTCTTCTCCACTGGCTCACTTCTCCACAGTTTTCACTGCTTCATGAATAGACCCCTAAATCCTTTACTCTCTCACTCTGCCTGCCTAAATCCCAGTATGCCAGTATTGCAGGCTGATCCATTTTTATTAATGTGCAGAGGTGGAAGAGAAGTATATTGTGCTTTAATCATTACTATTGGTTTTATCCAATACTATATACAGATGTTGCCACGCTGGTCATTGTTACGTTCCTGGTGCTCAGAACAAGAGAGATGTTGCGCAGTGAGTCCAGAGCACCAGAACGTGACGCTGAAATAAGGTGAGGTATGGAATATAGGATTTTGGTACTTACCAGGTAAATCCTTTTCTATGAATCCATAGGGGGCACTGGAGTACTCTTGGGATATGGACCGGGCGTAGCCGGAAATGGCACATATTTAAATATTTAAATTAGTAACTGGCCATCCCCTCCATATTCCCATAGAGCCTTCAGTATTTTTACTGGGCCGAACAGGAGTGATAGAGAGGATGAACCATAGAGAATTACATATAACATTATATGAACCTATAACATTATAATATAATGGTCAACCCTAAAGTTGACACATAACGTAACTGATAACAATCAGTTGATACCATAACATCGAATGCATTGGTGATAAAGTGTTACCATAAGATCCACAGAACTTACCACAAGACAGGTAAACTGCTCTGGGTGGGCGTCCAGTGCCCCCTATGGATTCAAAGAAAAGGATTTACCTGGTAAGTACCAAAATCCTATTTTCTTTTTCATCCACTAGGGGTCACTGGAGTACTCTTGGGACGTACCAAAGTTTCCCGTTGGGTGGGAGAGCTGTTTGGCACCTGTAACACTACACGGCCAAAGCTAAATGCTGATGCCGTAAACGTAGCCAACCTGTAAAAGCGCACCAACATGCGCACTGATGGTCATGCGCCGATGACCATGTAGCAGCTCATCTAAGCAGTTTCATAGAAACTCCACGACCTGCTGCTCCTGACGTTCCCAAAGAACGTATGGAATGGTCTGACACTGATGTAGGCGGCTGAAGGGCGCTTATGACGTTCACTAGAACGTGTGGAATGGTCTGACCCTGATGTAGGCGTTGTAGCCTATCATGAAGCTAAGCCTGACGTATGACATAAGGTCTGCTTGGAAGCTGGTAAAGCCATCTTCACTACATTATAGAGAACAATGTGTCTGTTCTACGTACAACTGATGTTTGTATTACATAAACGCGTAGTGCGCGTACCACATTCAAAGTAACTTAAGTTCCCGAACATATTGATAACCCAGGAACTACATTAATTAATTGATGCGTGACATTATACTATCTTTGACAGGAAAACGGAATTTGTGCGAAGTTCCGCCCTATGATCATAAAACACCAGATAGGGTGGCTTGCATGACAAGGCTCCCAATGTTAAAACACGCCTTGCTGAGAGGCTAAGGCTAAGAGAAAAGCGTTTACCAATTGAGAAACTTAACATCCACCTGTTGTAAGAATTCAACAAATGAAGACTGTAAACAAAAAACCAACAAAACCAAGAAAATAAAATTCCTAATAACACCCCGGCTCCTCTAGAGGCCGAGTGGTGTAGGGCAGCAACTTCCTGGGAAGAAGCAGGAAGTAATGTTAAAATGGTGTCCGGCCATGTGCTTGCTTATTGCAAGATGGCTGATACATGTAAACACATACCTCCCAACTGTCCCGATTTCGGCGGGACAGTCCCGTTTTTCACGGTCTGTCCCGCTGTCCCACCCGCGGGTCGCAGTGTCCCGCGGGTCGGGGGGCAGTTGGGAGATGCCCCCCTGTCACTCGCTGCTCTGAGCAGAGCAGCGGTGAATAGATGCTGTGCGCATGCGCACAGCGTCTATTCACGGCAGGGAGGGAGAGGGGGCATGACCAGCAGCTCTCACAGCGCTGTTCATGCCCCCATAATGACGAAAACGGGGGCGTGGCTTGCGATCACAGCACTTGCCGCGAGGCCACGCCCCCTTTCCATTAGGTCACGCCCCCTAAAATCGGGCGCGCGCCTTCGGCGCGCAGAACTGTCCCTCCTTGGATGACAACAAAGTTGGGAGGTATGTAAACACACAAACACATATACACACATACATACACATATATATAAATATACATATATATATATATATATATATACATACAACAGTTATATTGTATATGTAACAGAGACTCTGATATTGGCCACAGGCTTAAAATCCTGATGATTTTGCTGCCTAAACGCAGCTTAGTTATTGGGGCCTCCCTGCGGGCTTCCTCCCCCCCTCTCTCTCCTGCAGAAGAGTATTATATGCAAGTGCAGCCTTTATTCTGGCTGCTTACTTCCCCCACACTGCTCCCCCCCGTTGTTCAGCAGACGGGAGACGGGGAGTGCAAGTCTTACCGCGGCCGTGTGAAGGACAGTACGTCGGAGATTGGTGAGCGGCCGCCAGAGCGGGCCGCGGCAGCAGCTGTCCGCGGTCAGGTCGGCCGCTCAGCCCACGAGAGCCGTACCGGGGTAGGGAGGAGGACGGATCCGGAGAGACGGGGAGCGGCGAGCATTCCGGCGGTAGTGGCGGGAGCTGCTCGCTAGCTACCCCTGCAAGCGGCCAGCGGCGCCGGGTGACCCAGGAAGCGTCTAGCGGCCTGCGCAGTGCCGGGGTTCGCTCGCTGGCTCCCTGTGCAAGTGGAGAATTAGCAAGGGATTTTACTAGTGGCAGGCAGCAGGGGAACGGTTACAGCCATTAAAGTCTATAAATACACACAGTCCCCAAATAATGGGTGGCAGCGTGAGCTGACCGCCCGCAATAGACAGAAAAAGTAAGCAAGTGAGCAGCGGCAGTGAGAGCTGCCTACCGCTCAGTACCTGCACCACCTGCGGAGGCCATGACGGGACTTCTCTGTAAGCGCCGTCCTGCGTCCTTGTGCAGCCAGTGGCTGCAATCAGCTGCGCTGATTTTGGTTAATGGCGGGGCCCTTTGTATGAGCACCGGCAGAACATCTGCTGACTAATGCAGCACCAATGATCCTTAACCCGAACTTCTCTGATAAGTTGGGAAGGGATCAGGTAGAAAAAACCAAAATATATATAATCTTGCTTGAAGAATCGAAGGACATTCAGTCCACAGTACCTTCCGACTAGAGGCACAGAAAAATACTGAAGGCTCTATGGGAATATGGAGGGGATGGCCAGTTACTAATTTAAATATTTAAATATGTGCCATTTCCGGCTACGCCCGGTCCATATCCCAAGAGTACTCCAGTGACCCCTAGTGGATGAAAAAGAAATAGCCCCTAGCAGCCTACCTCCATTGTTTCACCCGTGTGGTCAGTTCACGCCTGCGTGACTATGGTTTCTTGAGCCCACGGCAGCCGCGTTTGAAGGGCGGATTAGGTCTGCCCAACTCCGATGCCCCCAGGTCTTAGAGTGAGACAAGGCGTGAACCGAGACAGGATAATAACAAGGGGACCTCTAACTAAAGCAAACAGAAGGCTAGGGGCTACTAACAACCCTAAAACTAAACACATGTGCGGCATGCCGCCAAAGGAAAAGAACAACAAAGGAAATGCTGTCCACACGCCGACACTATACTGTTGTGTACCGGCGGTGACAGCATATGCAGAACCCTCTGCAAAGCACCAGTAACAGATATAACCAAAGAATACAGCGGCCTAGGCCGAAGGATGCGGCAAAGCCGCTACTCACGAAACTGGTACAAATACTGGCAAACGGACAGGAATTCCCAATGTAGCAGACACAGGCTCACAGAACCGGAGGACAGGCAGAATCCCAAACGACAGACCGGTGGACACCAAGAAGCCAGATACTCGATCAGGCACAGACAAAGCCACAGGACTTCTGGACAGGAATGCTTCACGGCAGGACACGGAATCAGACACTGGAACAGACACTGGAACAAGGCTGGAAGCAGCTAGACAGAAGCTGCTAGACAGAAGCTCAGAAACTCAGGAACTGGCAGGAACTAGCTCAGAACTCAAGAACTATCACCGGTGTATGTGTATTGCACTGAGCCAGAATATAACAGAGAGCCCTAATTAATTATGTCATGCAGCTGCCCTGTTGCACGACTCCAAACTGACAAGATGCAATTAACAGACAGGTGAGGCCAAACACATGGAAACAGGCTGCAATTACACAGACTCACCACCGGCAGCAAACAAGAGTCTTCTAAACCAGAGCAAAGGAAAATCCTGGCCTGCAAGAGAACTATAAACATAAAATACGGAAAACAGGAATGAACCACTACCAGTGGTTCATAACAGTACCCTCTCCTTAAGGGTGGGCTCCGAACACCCCATGACACCCACGGGGAACAGAAACAGAAGTATAACATAAAATACATAACTAAAATGCAAAACAGGAATGAGCCACAGCCGTGGCTCATAACAGTACCCCCCCATGAGGAGGGGTCAACGGACCCCAAAATTCAGGTTTTCCAAAACAAGGTATACATTAATAAACCTGACACTGGACAAACAGACTAAGAATAGAAACAGAAACAAGCTGTGGCAACAGCTTGTAACAGTGCCCCCCCCCCCCCCCTTGACGGTGGCCACTGGATACAAGACAAGGGGGGGGAAAAACAAAAACCTTTTCTTCTTTTTTTTATATATACACCACAAGGCAAGAGTCAGCAATATTTCTTTTTCTTCTTTTTACCCTGTGCTTGCTTGGCGACACCAGGAAAGGAAGAAATCTCTGGCTCAAAAAATTCTTCAAAACATATAGGTCGAGCAATCAGATGCTTCTTCCCTCTCCTACCAGAGTGCCCCGGCATATAAGAAACCTCATCAGTTTCAGAATCAGAGAACAGACCATAGATTGGTTCCATTCCCCTAGGTACTGAAACTTTAGAAGATTTCCTGTAGGGAGAAGACAGGAAAGCAAATCCAGTAGCAATGGTAATAGGCTGTGATTTTTTGCTGACTGGCTGGAGTGCTTCACTGTGACCAAGTCATTACAGACCTTCCTCGAGGCTGTGACTTTCTGAACCCCACCTGGGGCAGCGGCCCTCGGAACCCCACCCGGGGAAGTGACTCTCGGAACCCCCTCTGGGGCAGTGGCCTTCGGGAACCCCGCTGGGGCAGTGGCCTTCGGGAACCCCGCTGGGGCAGTGGCCTTCGGGAACCCCGCTGGAGCAGTGGCCTTCGGGAAACCGCTGGGGGCAGCTCCTCGGATTCTTTTACTGGGACCGGGCCGTCAGCCTCCCTCTCTGGGACCGGGCCGTCAGCCTCCCTCTCTGGGACCGGGCCATCAGCCTCTCAGAGTCGATAATTATCTAAACTTCTCCCGGGATAATGACCTCCGGGACTTTTGTTGAAGCTATAACCTTCAGAACCTCCACTAACGCTATGCCTCTTGAGTCCTTTCCTGGGGAAGCGACCTCTAGACCCTTCTCTGGGGCTGTGTCTCTCGAGACCCCACTTGGGGATATTACTTCAAAGATCCCTTCTGGGGTTTTGCTTCTCGAGTTCCCTTCTAGAACTATGGTTTTAGATACCCTTTCTGGGGTTGCGCTTTTCAAGTCCCTACCTGGGGTAACAGATTCTGAGACCCCTTCTGGTATTGACACCTGAGCTATAATATTCGATGTCCCTCTATGACTCTGGGCATCGGGTACCGCTCCAGGACTCTGGGCATCGGGTGCCGCTCCAGGACTCTGGGCATCGGGTGCCGCTCCAGGACTCTGGGCATCGGGTGCCGCTCCAGGACTTTGGGCATCGGGTGCCGCTCCAGGACTCTGGGCATCGGGTGCCGCTCCAGGACCCCGGGCATCGGGTACCGCTCTAGGACCCCGGGCATCGGGCACCGCTCTAGGACCCCGGGCATCGGGCACCGCTCCAGGGGTTTGCAACTCTGCTTCAACAGGAAAATCAAGAGAGGAGAGAGACATTCTCCTTTGGTTCCTGAATCTATAATGGGGCTCCCTAGCCCAAGGACCCTAATTATAGGACAGAGTGTTTTTTAGTGTGGGTTTTGTGACAAGTACCTCTGCCACAGTGGAGACAGGAGTAGGTCTAAAATCCTGACTCAACTTGGCCAGAGGGTAGGACTTGTCGCCACACTTTGGCTTGCGCAACTCACAGGTCTGCAGATAGTGGCCTAAACCCCCACAATATAGGCATACGTTTGAGTTTCTGTGACGCAGACGCTCCTCTTCTGAGAGCCTGGGCCGCGGAAAACTTTTAAACCTTTTCTCTTCAATTATACCTGAGGATTCACTTGTCACCATACTGTGAACAAGAGTCTCTTTAGAGGATGAACTCTTAACAACTTCTGGCAAAATAAGCAACATTTTGGTCAGAAGGTTTTGCAGTTGCTTTAAGGATTGCTGCAAAATTTCCAGCCGCTCAGGTTTCAAAGCACTGAAAGCAGAGTTCAGGGCTGAGAGAGATGCTTGCAGGGCTTGCATAGTAGGCATAGGAGGATTTCAAACTAGACAAGACAAGACTAGACACGATTCTAAGACAAGATTCTAGACAAGATTCTTAGACAAGATTCTAGACACGATTCCAGACACGATTCTAAGACAAGATTCTAGACAAGATTCTTAGACAAGATTCTAGACACTGGACTGGGTTCTGCACACCGAATTCTAGACAGGACTGGATTCTAAACACCGGACAGGATTCTGCACACTGAATTCTAGACAGGACTGGATTCTAGACAGGACTGGATTCTGCACACTGAATTCTAGACAGGACTGGATTCTAAACACCGGACTGGATTCTGCACACTGAATTCTAGACAAGACACTGGACTGGGCCAAAAAAGAAAAAACTACTATTTAGCTTTGTTTCTTTTTTGTTGTTTGGCCGGTGATAATGTTATGTTCCTGGTGCTCAGAACAAGGGAGATGTTGCGCAGTGAGTCCAGAGCACCAGAACGTGACGCTGAAATAAGGTGAGGTATGGAAATAGCCCCTAGCAGCCTACCTCCATTGTTTCACCCGTGTGGTCAGTTCACGCCTGCGTGACTATGGTTTCTTGGGCCCACGGCAGCCGCGTTTGAAGGGCGGATTAGGTCTGCCCAACTCCGATGCCCCCAGGTCTTAGAGTGAGACAAGGCGTGAACCGAGACAGGATAATAACAAGGGGACCTCTAACTAAAGCAAACAGAAGGCTAGGGGCTACTTCAACCCTAAAACTAAGCACATGTGTGGCACGCCGCCAAAGGAAAACAACAACAAAGGAAATGCTGTCCACACGCCGACACTATACTGTTGTGTACCGCCGATGACAGCATATGCAGAACCCTCTGCAAAGCACCAGTAACAGATATAACCAAAGAATACAGCGGCCTAGGCCGACGGATGCGGCAAAGCCGCTGCTCACGAAACTGGTACAAATACTGGCAAACGGACAGGAACCCCCAATGTAGCAGACACAGGCTCACAGAACCGGAGGACAGGCAGAATCCCAAACGACAGACCGGTGGACACCAAGAAGCCAGATACTCGACCAGGCACAGACAAAGCCACAGGACTTCTGGACAGGAACGCTTCACGGCAGGACACGGAATCAGACACTGGAACAGACACTGGAACAAGGCTGGAAGCAGCTAGACAGAAGCTGCTAGACAGAAGCTCAGAAACTCAGGAACTGGCAGGAACTAGCTCAGAACTCAAGAACTATCACCGGCATCTGTGTATTGCACTGAGCCAGAATATAACAGAGAGCCCTAATTAATTATGTCATGCAGCTGCCCTGTTGCACGACTCCAAACTGACAAGATGCAATTAACAGACAGGTGAGGCCAAACACATGGAAACAGGCTGCAATTACACAGACTCACCACCGGCAGCAAACAAGAGTCTTCTAAACCAGAGCAAAGGGAAATCCTGGCCCGCAAGAGAACTATAAACATAAAATATGGAAAACAGGAATGAACCACTACCTGTGGTTCATAACAGTCATGGCTACATCTGAGGTAAAAGTGCACCCTCAACGCGGCTATGCACACCTGTGCCTAGCTGTGCCGAGCTGCGGCATTTGCCGCTCCCATCCATGCGTATGGGGCACACACACGTCTTAGATGTCCAGACGTACACGGTGCGGTCGCGCCTAATAAGGCGCAATTGCGATATGATGTAGCCACGACGAGAATGGCTACATTTGTACAGTTGTAATCCCTGTTAGCATCAGAAATGAATGCTATGGTGGTTATGACTGTCCCCCTCCCACCCCCCTCACTCCCATTCATCTCTTGCTCTCTTTTTTCACTCTCTCACCATTGACTTGTAGGTGCATTCTTCTCCGGTGGGTAAAGGGTCAAAATAGCAGATTTGAGGTGACAGAAGGGATGACTGGGTTAGGCAAGGTTAGTGGGTGGGCGGGTGGTCTTGGCAAACTCTGCATAGTCTCTTAATGCCTAGAAGGACGGGCAGTCCTTCAGCCATGGGTCCCCAGAGGTTTCCTCCACAAGGGGTTTTTTCCTCTCCTGAGTGCTGAAGGATGACTCTTCATGAGTCATGAGGCTTCCACCATCTTGTTCCTTATATAGGACAAGTTTGTAAGATTACTGGACCAAACTTAGTCCGAAATTCCTTATTTTATTATGCAGAGTAAATAATAATAATTATAAATAATAATAATAATAATAATAGTAAATAATAAGAAGACGAAGAAGAAGAAGAAGTAGAAGAAGAAGAAGAAGAAGAAAAATACAGGCAGCATTTTACTTAAAATAAAAATAGACATTTATTTTTTAAATATATTTTGCTTGAAGTTGTCTTTATTTTATTAATAAAACCTCTCAAATGGTGAAGACATTACACATATCTGGGGAGACAAAAATATTAGGAGAGTTCAGAACCATGTATTGTTTATCCTACACACGAGAGTACCAGGCGATGGTATGCAGCCATGTTGGGCGCACTACATAGGTTACACCAGGGCTATCCAAACCAGTCCTCGAGATCTACCAACAGTTCACATTTTCCAGACCACCTAGCTGGAGCACAGGTGTTGTCATTACTAATTAAGATGTGCTGCATTCATTCCTAACTGACAATTCTACAGATCTCCAGGAGGCATGGAAAACATGAACTGTTGGTAGATCTCGAGGACTGGTTTGGCCAGCCCTGGGTTGCACTGTACGATTAGCAAAACATAGCAGTAAGGCATACAAGGGGTTCACTACGGCTGGCCGGCGGTCGGGCTCCCGGCGACCAGCATCCCGGCGCCGGGAGCCCGACCGCCGGCTTACCGACAGCTTGGCGAGCGCAAATGAGCCCCTTGCGGGCTCGCTGCGTTCGCCACGCTACGGGCACGGTGGCGCGCCACACTATTTTATTCTCCCTCTATGGGGGTCGTGGACCCCCACGAGGGAAAATAAGTGTCGGTATGCCGGCTGTCGGGCTCCCGGCGCCGGTATACTGAGCGCCGGGAACCCGACCGCCGGCAAACAGAAGACCACCCCATACAAGGGTACAAAGAAAAGCAACTAACAGGACACCTAGTTCTGCATCTTACACAGTAAGGAAAATGGTCTTACTCTGTAATTGCTTTTAGACACTTATTTCCTTTATAAAAATTTTAAAGTGAGCTGAGGGGAAAATAACAAAAAAGGGTCCAGTTAGATTTTTAAATAATTTACAAAAAAATAATAATCTGACCAATAAAAAATATTAGTAACGCGATTAGTAACTTTTTAGAAATCACTAGTTTTTTTATCAGGGGAAGCCCACGCTTCTTCACACACTTCATTTAACTCATCTGATGGGGGAAAAACCACTGGTTGCTTTTTCTCCCCAAACATAATACCCTTTTTAGTGGTACCTGGGTTAATGTCAGAAATGTGCAACACATTTTTCATTGCCGTAATCATGCAACGGATGGCCCTAGTGGAATGTACATTAGTCTCGTCGTCGTCGACACTGGAGTCAGACTCCGTGTCGACATCTGTGTCTGCCATCTGAGGTAGCGGGCGTTTTTGAGCCCCTGATGGCCTTTGAGACGCCTGGGCAGGCACTGTCTGAGAAGCCGGCTGTCCCACAGCTGTTATGTCATCGAACCTTTTATGTAAGGAGTTGACACTGTCGGTTAATACCTTCCACATATCCATCCACTCTGGTGTCGACCCCGCAGGGGGTGACATCACATTTATCGGCACCTGCTCCGCCTCCACATAAGCCTCCTCATCAAACATGTCGACACAGCCGTACCGACACACCGCACACACACAGGGAATGCTCTGACTGAGGACAGGACCCCACCAAGTCCTTTGGGGAGACAGAGAGAGAGTATGCCAGCACACACCACAGCGCTATATAAACAGGGATTTACACTACACAAAGTGATTTTCCCTATAGCAGCTATACAATACAGTTTTGCGCCTAAATTTAGTGCCCCCCCTCTCTTTTTTTACCCTTTGAGCCTGGAAACTGCAGGGGAGAGCCTGGGGAGCTGTCTTCCAGCGGAGCTGTGAAGAGGAAATGGCGCCAGTGTGCTGAGGGAGATAGCCCCTTTTTCGGCGGGCTTCTCCCGCTCTTTTATTAATATTATGGCAGGGGATTTTTACACATATATAGTTTATTAGACTATATTATGTGTTGTTTTGCCAATTTAAGGTACTCTAATTGCAGCCCAGGGCGCCCCCCCCCCCCCCCCCCCCAGCGCCCTGCACCCATCAGTGACCGGAGTATGTGGTGTGCATAGGGAGCAATGGTGCACAGCTGCAGTGCTATGCGCTACCTTAATGAAGACCGGAGTCTTCAGCCGCCGATTTCCAGGACGTTCTTCTTGCTTCTGGCTCTGCAAGGGGGACGGCGGCGCGGCTCCGGGACCGGACGACCGAGGCTGGGCCTGTGTTCGATCCCTCTGGAGCTAATGGTGTCCAGTAGCCTAGAAGCCCAAGCTAGCTGCAAGCAGGTAGGTTCACTTCTCTCCCCTAAGTCCCTCGTAGCAGTGAGTCTGTTGCCAGCAGATCTCACTGAAAATAAAAAACCTAATAAATACTTTCTTTACTAGAAGCTCAGGAGAGCCCCTAGTGTGCAACCAGCTCGAGCCGGGCACAGATTCTAACTGAGGTCTGGAGGAGGGGCATAGAGGGAGGAGCCAGTGCACACCAGTAGTCCTAATTCTTTCTTAGAGTGCCCAGTCTCCTGCGGAGCCCGTCTATTCCCCATGGTCCTTACGGAGTTCCCAGCATCCACTAGGACGTCAGAGAAATAAAAAGTTATATTAATTCTCTAACACTCCGAAGATAGTAAGCTCATATTGTGAATTGCATAAAATATTTATATGAAGCCCACATGGATTACTGACACCTCAGGAGGGATGTGATAACTCTGGGCTGTGGTAAGGGTTCCAATGACACAGACGTTGTTTCTGTGCAAAATAGACAAATACAAGTGCTATGAGACCACCTAAACCAGAGGTTCTCAAACTCGGTCCTCGGGAGCCCACACAGTGCATGTTTTGCAGGTAACCCAGCAGGTGCACAGGTGTATTAATTACTCACTGACACATTTTAAAAGGTCCACAGGTGGAGCTAATTATTTCTAGAGATGAGCGCCGGAAATTTTTCGGGTTTTGTGTTTTGGTTTTGGGTTCGGTTCCGCGGCCGTGTTTTGGGTTCGACCGCGTTTTGGCAAAACCTCACCGAATTTTTTTTGTCGGATTCGGGTGTGTTTTGGATTCGGGTGTTTTTTTCAAAAAACACTAAAAAACAGCTTAAATCATAGAATTTGGGGGTCATTTTGATCCCAAAGTATTATTAACCTCAAAAACCATAATTTACACTCATTTTCAGTCTATTCTGAATACCTCACACCTCACAATATTATTTTTAGTCCTAAAATTTGCACCTAGGTCGCTGGATGACTAAGCTAAGCGACCCTAGTGGCCGACACAAACACCGGGCCCATCTAGGAGTGTCACTGCAGTGTCACGCAGGATGTCCCTTCCAAAAAACCCTCCCCAAACAGCACATGACGCAAAGAAAAAAAGAGGCGCAATGAGGTAGCTGTGTGAGTAAGATAAGCGACCCTAGTGGCCGACACAAACACCGGGCCCATCTAGGAGTGTCACTGCAGTGTCACGCAGGATGTCCCTTCCAAAAAACCCTCCCCAAACAGCACATGACGCAAAGAAAAAAAGAGGCGCAATGAGGTAGCTGTGTGAGTAAGATAAGCGACCCTAGTGGCCGACACAAACACCGGGCCCATCTAGGAGTGTCACTGCAGTGTCACGCAGGATGTCCCTTCCAAAAAACCCTCCCCAAACAGCACATGACGCAAAGAAAAAAAGAGGCGCAATGAGGTAGCTGTGTGAGTAAGATAAGCGACCCTAGTGGCCGACACAAACACCGGGCCCATCTAGGAGTGTCACTGCAGTGTCACGCAGGATGTCCCTTCCAAAAAACCCTCCCCAAACAGCACATGACGCAAAGAAAAAAAGAGGCGCAATGAGGTAGCTGTGTGAGTAAGATAAGCGACCCTAGTGGCCGACACAAACACCTGGCCCATCCAGGAGTGTCACTGCAGTGTCACGCAGGATGTCCCTTCCAAAAAACCCTCCCCAAACAGCACATGACGCAAAGAAAAAAAGAGGCGCAATGAGGTAGCTGTGTGAGTAAGATAAGCGACCCTAGTGGCCGACACAAACACCGGGCCCATCTAGGAGTGTCACTGCAGTGTCACGCAGGATGTCCCTTCCAAAAAACCCTCCCAAAACAGCACATGACGCAAAGAAAAAAAGAGGCGCAATGAGGTAGCTGTGTGAGTAAGATAAGCGACCCTAGTGGCCGACACAAACACCGGGCCCATCTAGGAGTGTCACTGCAGTGTCACGCAGGATGTCCCTTCCAAAAAACCCTCCCCAAACAGCACATGGCGCAAAGAAAAAAAGAGGCGCAATGAGGTAGCTGTGTGAGTAAGATAAGCGACCCTAGTGGCCGACACAAACACCGGGCCCATCTAGGAGTGTCACTGCAGTGTCACGCAGGATGTCCCTTCCAAAAAACCCTCCCAAAACAGCACATGACGCAAAGAAAAAAAGAGGCGCAATGAGGTAGCTGTGTGAGTAAGATAAGCGACCCTAGTGGCCGACACAAACACCGGGCCCATCTAGGAGTGTCACTGCAGTGTCACGCAGGATGTCCCTTCCAAAAAACCCTCCCCAAACAGCACATGACGCAAAGAAAAATTAAAGAAAAAAGAGGTGCAAGATGGAATTGTCCTTGGGCCCTTCCACCCACCCTTATGTTGTATAAACAGGACATGCACACTTTAACCAACCCATCATTTCAGTGACAGGGTCTGCCACACGACTGTGACTGAAATGACGGGTTGGTTTGGACCCCCACCAAAAAAGAAGCAATTAATCTCTCCTTGCACAAACTGGCTCTACAGAGGCAAGATGTCCACCTCATCATCATCCTCCGATATATCACCGTGTACATCCCCCTCCTCACAATTTATCAATTCGTCCCCACTGGAATCCACCATCTCAGCTCCCTGTGTACTTTGTGGAGGCAATTGCTGCTGGTCAATGTCTCCACGGAGGAATTGATTATAATTCATTTTAATGAACATCATCTTCTCCACATTTTCTGGATGTAACCTCGTACGCCGATTGCTGACAAGGTGAGCGGCGGCACTAAACACTCTTTCGGAGTACACACTTGTGGGAGGGCAACTTAGGTAGAATAAAGCCAGTTTGTGCAAGGGCCTCCAAATTGCCTCTTTTTCCTGCCAGTATAAGTACGGACTGTGTGACGTGCCTACTTGGATGCGGTCACTCATATAATCCTCCACCATTCTTTCAATGGTAAGAGAATTATATGCAGTGACAGTAGACGACATGTCCGTAATCGTTGTCAGGTCCTTCAGTCCGGACCAGATGTCAGCATCAGCAGTCGCTCCAGACTGCCCTGCATCACCGCCAGCAGGTGGGCTCGGAATTCTGAGCCTTTTCCTCGCACCCCCAGTTGCGGGAGAATGTGAAGGAGGAGATGTTGACAGGTCGCGTTCCGCTTGACTTGACAATTTTCTCACCAGCAGGTCTTTCAACCCCAGCAGACTTGTGTCTGCCGGAAAGAGAGATCCAAGGTAGGCTTTAAATCTAGGATCGAGCACGGTGGCCAAAATGTAGTGCTCTGATTTCAACAGATTGACCACCCGTGAATCCTTGTTAAGCGAATTAAGGGCTCCATCCACAAGTCCCACATGCCTAGCGGAATCGCTCCATGTTAGCTCCTCCTTCAATGTCTCCAGCTTCTTCTGCAAAAGCCTGATGAGGGGAATGACCTGACTCAGGCTGGCAGTGTCTGAACTGACTTCACGTGTGGCAAGTTCAAAGGGCATCAGAACCTTGCACAACGTTGAAATCATTCTCCACTGCGCTTGAGACAGGTGCATTCCACCTCCTATATCGTGCTCAATTGTATAGGCTTGAATGGCCTTTTGCTGCTCCTCCAACCTCTGAAGCATATAGAGGGTTGAATTCCACCTCGTTACCACTTCTTGCTTCAGATGATGGCAGGGCAGGTTCAGTAGTTTTTGGTGGTGCTCCAGTCTTCTGTACGTGGTGCCTGTACGCCGAAAGTGTCCCGCAATTCTTCTGGCCACCGACAGCATCTCTTGCACGCCCCTGTCGTTTTTTTAAAAATTCTGCACCACCAAATTCAAGGTATGTGCAAAACATGGGACGTGCTGGAATTTGCCCATATTTAATGCACACACAATATTGCTGGCGTTGTCCGATGCCACAAATCCACAGGAGAGTCCAATTGGGGTAAGCCATTCCGCGATGATCTTCCTCAGTTGCCGTAAGAGGTTTTCAGCTGTGTGCGTATTCTGGAAAGCGGTGATACAAAGCGTAGCCTGCCTAGGAAAGAGTTGGCGTTTGCGAGATGCTGCTACTGGTGCCGCCGCTGCTGTTCTTGCGGCGGGAGTCCATACATCTACCCAGTGGGCTGTCACAGTCATATAGTCCTGACCCTGCCCTGCTCCACTTGTCCACATGTCCGTGGTTAAGTGGACATTGGGTACAGCTGCATTTTTTAGGACACTGGTGAGTCTTTTTCTGAAGTCTGTGTACATTTTCGGTATCGCCTGCCTAGAGAAGTGGAACCTAGATGGTATTTGGTAACGGGGCATACTACCTCAAGAAATTGTGTAGTTCCCTGTGAACTAACGGCGGATACCGGACGCACGTCTAACACCAACATAGTTGTCAAGGCCTCAGTTATCCGCTTTGCAGCAGGATGACTGCTGTGATATTTCATCTTCCTCGCAAAGGACTGTTGGACAGTCAATTGCTTACTGGAAGTAGTACAAGTGGTCTTCCGACTTCCCCTCTGGGATGACCATCGACTCCCAGCAGCAACAACAGCAGCGCCAGCAGCAGTAGGCGTTACACGCAAGGATGCATCGGAGGAATCCCAGGCAGGAGAGGAATCGTCAGAATTGCCAGTGACATGGCCTGCAGGACTATTGGCATTCCTGGGGAAGGAGGAAATTGACACTGAGGGAGTTGGTGGGGTGGTTTGCGTGAGCTTGGTTACAAGAGGAAGGCATTTACTGGTCAGTGGACTGCTTCCGCTGTCACCCAAAGTTTTTGAACTTGTCACTGACTTATTATGAATGCGCTGCAGGTGACGTATAAGGGAGGATGTTCCGAGGTGGTTAACGTCCTTACCCCTACTTATTACAGCTTGACAAAGGCAACACACGGCTTGACACCTGTTGTCCGCTTTTCTGTTGAAATACCTCCACACCGAAGAGCTGATTTTTTGGGTATTTTCACCAGGCATGTCAACGGCCATATTCCTCCCATGGACAACAGGTGTCTCCCCGGGTGCCTGACTTAAACAAACCACCTCACCATCTGAATCCTCCTGGTCAATTTCCTCCCCAGCGCCAGCAACACCCATATCCTCCTCATCCTGGTGTACTTCAACACTGACATCTTCAATCTGACTATCAGGAACTGGACTGCGGGTGCTCCTTCCAGCACTTGCAGGGGGCGTGCAAATGGTGGAAGGCGCATGCTCTTCACGTCCAGTGTTGGGAAGGTCAGGCATCGCAACCGACACAATTGGACTCTCCTTGTGGATTTGGGATTTCGAAGAACGCACAGTTCTTTGCGGTGCTTTTGCCAGCTTGAGTCTTTTCAGTTTTCTAGCGAGAGGCTGAGTGCTTCCATCCTCATGTGAAGCTGAACCACTAGCCATGAACATAGGCCAGGGCCTCAGCCGTTCCTTGCCACTCCGTGTGGTAAATGGCATATTGGCAAGTTTACGCTTCTCCTCCGACAATTTTATTTTAGGTTTTGGAGTCCTTTTTTTACTGATATTTGGTGTTTTGGATTTGACATGCTCTGTACTATGACATTGGGCATCGGCCTTGGCAGACGATGTTGCTGGCATTTCATCGTCTCGGCCATGACTAGTGGCAGCAGCTTCAGCACGAGGTGGAAGTGGATCTTGATCTTTCCCTAATTTTGGAACCTCAACATTTTTGTTCTCCATATTTTAATAGGCACAACTAAAAGGCACCTCAGGTAAACAATGGAGATGGATGGATACTAGTATACTTATGGATGGACTGCCGAGTGCCGACACAGAGGTAGCTACAGCCGTGGACTACCGTACTGTGTCTGCTGCTAATATAGACTGGATGATAATGAGATGAAGTTAATATATATATATGTATGTATATATAATATCACTAGTACTGCAGCCGGACAGGTAGATAATATATTTATTAGGTAATGATGACTGATGACGGACCTGCTGGACACTGTCAGCTCAGCAGCACCGCAGACTGCTACAGTAAGCTACTATACTATAGTAGTATGTACAAAGAAGAAAGAAAAAAAAAAACCACAGGTAGGTGGTATACAATTATGGATGGACTGCCGAGTGCCGACACAGAGGTAGCTACAGCCGTGGACTAACGTACTGTGTCTGCTGCTAATATAGACTGGATGATTGATAATGAGATGAAATCAATATATATATGTATGTATATATAATATCACTAGTACTGCAGCCGGACAGGTAGATAATATATTTATTAGGTAATGATGACTGATGACGAACCTGCTGGACACTGTCAGCTCAGCAGAACCGCAGACAGCTACAGTAAGCTACTATACTATAGTAGTATGTACAAAGAAGAAAGAAAAAAAAAAACCACGGGTAGGTGGTATACAATTATGGATGGACTGCTGAGTGCCGACACAGAGGTAGCTACAGCCGTGGACTAACGTACTGTGTCTGCTGCTAATATAGACTGGATGATTGATAATGAGATGAAATCAATATATATATGTATGTATATATAATATCACTAGTACTGCAGCCGGACAGGTAGATAATATATTTATTAGGTAATGATGACTGATGACGGACCTGCTGGACACTGTCAGCTCAGCAGCACCGCAGACTGCTACAGTAAGTTACTATACTCTATAGTAGTATGTACAAAGAAGAAAGAAAAAAAAAAACCACGGGTAGGTGGTATACAATTATGGATGGACTGCTGAGTGCCGACACAGAGGTAGCTACAGCCGTGGACTAACGTACTGTGTCTGCTGCTAATATAGACTGGATGATTGATAATGAGATGAAATCAATATATATATGTATGTATATATAATATCACTAGTACTGCAGCCGGACAGGTAGATAATATATTTATTAGGTAATGATGACTGATGACGGACCTGCTGGACACTGTCA
The DNA here is from genome assembly GCF_028390025.1 of Pseudophryne corroboree. Classification (NCBI taxonomy): domain Eukaryota; kingdom Metazoa; phylum Chordata; class Amphibia; order Anura; family Myobatrachidae; genus Pseudophryne; species Pseudophryne corroboree. The sequence goes on from NC_086448.1 coordinate 754,683,327, forward strand.
GCTCAGCAGCACCGCAGACTGCTACAGTAAGCTACTATACTCTATAGTAGTATGTACAAAGAAAAAAAAAAAAAAAACCACGGGTAGGTGGTATACAATTATGGATGGACTGCCGAGTGCCGACACAGAGGTAGCTACAGCCGTGGACTAACGTACTGTGTCTGCTGCTAATATAGACTGGATGATTGATAATGAGATGAAATCAATATATATATGTATGTATATATAATATCACTAGTACTGCAGCCGGACAGGTAGATAATATATTTATTAGGTAATAATGACTGATGACGGACCTGCTGGACACTGTCAGCTCAGCAGCACCGCAGACTGCTACAGTAAGCTACTATACTCTATAGTAGTATGTACAAAGAAGAAAGAAAAAAAAAAACCACGGGTAGGTGGTATACAATTATGGATGGACTGCCGAGTGCCGACACAGAGGTAGCTACAGCCGTGGACTAACGTACTGTGTCTGCTGCTAATATAGACTGGATGATTGATAATGAGATAAAATCAATATATATATGTATGTATATATAATATCACTAGTACTGCAGCCGGACAGGTAGATAATATATTTATTAGGTAATGATGACTGATGACGGACCTGCTGGACACTGTCAGCTCAGCAGCACCGCAGACTGCTACAGTAAGCTACTATACTATAGTAGTATGTACAAAGAAGAAAAAAAAAAAAAAACCACGGGTAGGTGGTATACAATAATGGATGGACTGCCGAGTGCCGACACAGAGGTAGCTACAGCCGTGGACTAACGTACTGTGTCTGCTGCTAATATAGACTGGATGATTGATAATGAGATGAAATCAATATATATATGTATGTATATATAATATCACTAGTACTGCAGCCGGACAGGTAGATAATATATTTATTAGGTAATGATGACTGATGACGGACCTGCTGGACACTGTCAGCTCAGCAGCACCGCAGACTGCTACAGTAAGCTACTATACTCTATAGTAGTATGTACAAAGAAGAAAGAAAAAAAAAAACCACGGGTAGGTGGTATACAATTATGGATGGACTGCCGAGTGCCGACACAGAGGTAGCTACAGCCGTGGACTAACGTACTGTGTCTGCTGCTAATATAGACTGGATGATTGATAATGAGATGAAATCAATATATATATGTATGTATATATAATATCACTAGTACTGCAGCCGGACAGGTAGATAATATATTTATTAGGTAATGATGACTGATGATGGACCTGCTGGACACTGTCAGCTCAGCAGCACCGCAGACTGCTACAGTAAGCTACTATACTCTATAGTAGTATGTACAAAGAAGAAAGAAAAAAAAAACCACGGGTAGGTGGTATACAATTATGGATGGACTGCCGAGTGCCGACACAGAGGTAGCTACAGCCGTGGACTAACGTACTGTGTCTGCTGCTAATATAGAGTCTAGACTGGATGATAAATTATTGATAATGAGATGAAATCAATATAATATCACTAGTACTGCAGCCGGACAGGTACTATATATATTTATTATGTAATGACTGATGACGGACCTGCTGGACACTGTCAGGTCAGCACGCACCGCAGACTGCTACAGTAAGCTACTATAGTAGTATGTATAAAGAAGAATGAAAAAAAAAAAACCACGGGTAGGTGGTATACAATATTATATATATATATATATATTATATACAATTATATATATATATATATATATATATATTAAACTGGTGGTGATTGATTATTAAACTGGTGGTCACTTCAGGTCACGTTGCAACTTGCAACTAGTACTCCGAGGCCTAAGCAGACAATCACAAAATATATTATTATACTGGTGGTCAGTGTGGTCACAACAATGGCAGTGTGGCACTGACTCTGGCAGCAAAAGTGTGCACTGTACGTTATATGTACTCCTGAGTCCTGCTCTCAGACTCTAACTGCTCCCCACTGTCAGTGTCTCCCCCACAAGTCAGATAATACACTTACAGTCACACTATCTAATCTATAAATATCACTTCAGCAAGTAGTAAGTATAGTAGTATACAGTATAGTAGTACTCCTCCTAATAATGCTCCCCAAAATACTGTGTCTCTCTCTTCTCTAAACGGAGAGGACGCCAGCCACGTCCTCTCCCTATGACTCTCAATGCACGTGTGAAAATGGCGGCGACGCGCGGCTCCTTATATAGAATCCGAGTCTCGCGATAGAATCCGAGCCTCGCGAGAATCCGACAGCGTGATGATGACGTTCGGGCGCGCTCGGGTTAGCCGAGCAAGGCAGGAAGATCCGAGCCTGCTCGGACCCGTGTAAAAAACCTGAAGTTCGGGCGGGTTCGGATTCAGAGGAACCGAACCCGCTCATCTCTAATTATTTCACTTGCGATTCTGTGAGGAGACCTGCAAAACATGCACTGTGTGGGCCCCCGAGGACCGAGTTTGAGAACCTCTGACCTAAACAAATGTTAATTACATTCTATACAACTACAGTGGAGACAATATCATACAGTTTTAATATATTATAACTCAAAAACCAGTATCAATAAAGAAAAAGTGATGAAACAGTGCTGGATGTGATCTGTGGTACAGAATCTGACCCGCTTCCTAGGACTTGACCAACGACTGACCTGCAGAGTCCTGAGAGTCGCGGCACATGACTGGACCAAAAAAGAAATCAGCGCTAAAGTCCTGGAACAGCAGAAGGATTATTGCTTAATGAGCTTCATACAAACATCTATTCCCTCAGTGGATCCCAAACTGGGTTGTCTCTAGGCACTTGTAGTGGTGTCCTGGGTTGGTGGTCTAGGACCAATTCAAATTATTTATGGTCAATATAATAGGCAAAACCAGTGATAAGCCTTACTGAAGCAGCCCCTATAGCAGGGGTGGGGAACCTTTTTTCTACCAAGGGCCATTTGGATATTTATAAAATCATTCAGGGGCCATACAAAAATGATCAACTTAAAAATTAGCCTGCCCCCAGTAGTTATGCCCCCTGTAACCTGTAATTATGCCCGCAGTCAGTAGTTATGCCCCCAGTAGATATGCCTCAGTAGTTATGCCCCCAGTACATGTGCCCCCAGTACATATGCCCCAGTACATATGGCCCCAGTCAGTTGTTATGCCCCAGTACATATGCCCCAGAAGATATACCAACAGTCAGTTGTTATGCCCCAGTAGAGACATGCCCCCAGTACATATGCCCCCAGTCACTTGTTATGCCCCAGTACATATGCCCCAGAAGATATACCAACAGTCAGTTGTTATGCCCCAGTAGACATGCCCCCAGTACATATGCCCCCAGTCACTTGTTATGCCCCATTAGATATGCCCCCAGTCACTTGTTATGCCTGATTAGACATGCCCATAGTCACTTGTTATGTCCCATTAGATATGCCCACAGTCACTACATGTGCCCCTTCTGGTAGCGCCGCTTACATTCCCACATTAAATAAAACAACAAAACACAATACTCACCAGCCCCGCTCCTACTTCCGGACCGCTGCACACTGCCTGGCAGTCCGCTCCTCTGAACTATGGGAGAGACGTCATGACGTCTCTCTCATAGCGCACAGCAGCACACTGTCAGAGCCGGAAGCCGGAGCTGAGGAGTGACCTTCGGCTGCCGCTGAGGGGAAGAGCTGGTGCCCGCTGGTAACACAATCTCAGCAAGCGCCCAATATCTCCCTCAGTTAGGTGAGCCTGGCCAGACCGGATCAAGTGGCTTTGCGGGCCTCATATGGCCCGCGGGACGGACGTTTCCCACCCTTGCCCTATATAGGAACACAAATTGTCTAGTTTCAAAGAGCAGAAGCTTCTCTTTCTATAAAAGTGTTTTACCAAGGTCATTCTAAGAGAACTCCTATTTCAAATAACTATAACACAATAGAAAACTAACATGTATCTGTAACCTTGATATAGGGCCTAATTCAGATCTGATCGCTCGTGTGCGCTTTTGCACAGCGGGCGATCAGATATGAACTGCGCATGCACCGCAATGCACCAGCGCGTCGGACGGCTACAACAGGCTTTGCCGATCAGCGACTGGATGGTGCAAAGGATCCATGCGCACAGGCATTCACAAGGAGATTGACAGGAAGAGGCCGTTTGTGGGTGGCAACTGACCGTTTTCAGGGAGTGTCCGGAAAAATGCAGGGGGGCTCCAGCGTTTTCAGGGAGGGTGTCTGACATCAGCTCCGGCCCCGATCAACAGGATTCAATCGCACTGGAAGAGTAAGTCCTGGGCTGCGCAGAGACTGCACAAAATCAGTTTGTGCAGCTCTGCTATACATGGAATCGCACACTTGGCAAGGAGTCCTAGGGCCCTTTGGAATAGAGTCAGCCTATCCCTGCAAATCTTCCATATTTAACATACAGCAGGTGGAGATTGGCCTGTCATCCCAGCATTTACAGCACTGAGCAGGGCAGGATCAGAGGCAGGACGGGGCAGAGAAGGAAGTGTATTATTCTCCTCAGCGCCAGCCTTTTGATAGCATCAATCCGGAGTAGGCCCGCTCGAAGATGCGGCCTGACAAAGTTAGGCAGCGGCAGACGGAAAATGTCCTGTTGTAAGTCTAATTGGTTTATCAGGAAGTTCTTCAAAATTAAAGGGGAAACCCCCGGTAGGCCCCGCTGCCTGTGGCCCCACCGCCTCTTCTAGGGATCAGGTTCCATACTGTGCACTTGTATTATACATTATACATATGTTACCTTATATTGCACAGGACTATGGTGTATTTTCTACAGTGCATTGCCATTATTAATCTGGTACATTATCATGCATGCACTAGCAGTATTTACTATACTTTACTATACTATTTACTCTCTCTCTAATGATCAGCCAAACCTTTGTGGCAGCTGGCCACACCCCCTCTGAAGACTGGTCACCCCCCCAAACATAGGCCCCTATGACGGAATTCCCTGGTGGGCCCTTCATGCCCCAGTCCGACACTGGAGGGAGATAAAATTGTGAGGGATAAGGATACTAATCAATCAGCTCCGAACTGTAACTTTGAAAACTCAGCCTGTTAAATGTAAGGCAGAAGCTGATTGGCTGGTACTTTATCTCTCACAATTGTGTTTCCTCTCTCTGAGCTTTGATAAATACCCCCCTTAAAGTTTAGATTTCAGATAAAACGTACTTCACATGTTATTGAAGTGGTATACCTTTAGCATATTGTATTTTTCCTAAGATGTTTCTCATACAGGATCATATATAGACAAATCAGTTTTCAGTGTTGTGTGGTCACTGAGAATTATAGCACCTCATTATCGCACATTCTCCTGCGCACCTCTATGAAATGTGTGATGTTGGTGGGTACAAGGTGCGAGGTTCTGGATTCTCTTCACACATTGCGGCCATTGCTCTGAATTTAATCAAACTTGCTGATATACGAGTATCCAGTGTTGGACTGGCCCACAGGGGTAAAGGGGAAACCACCGGTGGGCCCCACTGCCACCTTCCCCTATAGGGATCAAGGTTCCAGACTGTGCACTTGGATTACATGTGTTACCTTATTACATGTGTTACCTTATACTGCACAGGACTATTTTGTATTTTCTACAGTGCATTGCTGTTATCATGCATACACTAGCAGTATTTACTATATAAATATATTAAGGGCCCAGACCATGCACTCCCTAATGGTTAGCCAAGCCTCTGTGGAGGCTGGACACACCCATTCTGGAGAGTGTCCACACCCCTAAACATAGGCCCTTACCACTGCATCCCCCCGGTGGGCCCTTCATGCTCCAGTCCGACACTGCGAACAACTCCCATTCGTGAGCCATGTCCAGCCACGTGGCACCAAATGCTAAGCAACAAGTGTATACTTAAAGAGTGGAGAAGGCCTGACATGGGCAAAACTGTATATTGGGAATGTTGGTTTACCAGATTAAAGCAACTAGAACCCCTTTCAGACAAGCCAAACACCCAGACATTTACCTGGGCACGCTGAGTCGACCCAGGTCCTGCTTATGTCTGAAAGGATCAGACCTGGGTTGACCGTCCTGGGTTCGTGACCCTGAAATCAGGGTTATTCCTGGGACTTGCAATTTGGTCCAGTACCCAGACTCAGAGCCATAACTAAACTTTTTTGATGCCAGAATGATAATTGTCACCTTTACCCCCCGCCCCCACCTCCATTTTTTCAATAGGGACATAAGGTTCATGTCTCATGGGGAAGGGGCACCACAAAAATTGATCACAGGGAAAGCCCATGCTATGGTGCCCTTTCCCACATTTTTATAAAATATATATATATATATTCACGCACGCACGCACGCACACACACACACACACACACACACAATGTATTATGCGTACAGATTTATAGAAAATGGATTTGGACACAAATCCTCATAATACCACATTCATGCATTCAACTTGAGAGCTTGATATCATTCAGTTACAATACCCTTTATTAAATAACACATTTCAATATACTGCCATACCCAGTATTCAAACCTATAACCTGTTGCATTCCAGTCAAACATCCTACTCATTGAATTATTTGATCCTGCATATGAGTATGTCAGCATCCTGAAATGTAATAAAGGACAGTGTGACTTAATAACAAAGAGCTCTCATGTTAAGTTTACAAATGTTGTATCAGAATTAGTGACGGAAGGGGTAAGGGAAGGAGACAGAGGTGGTCAGGAGATGCTGGGCTTCAAAAAGTGGGAAAGCTGCAAGTGAAAGAAATTAAAACAGATATTTGACAAGTGCTGCCAACAGCGCCCCCTACCCTGCAGCACTGTGTGGGGTAATTCCAAGTTGATCGCAGCAGGAAATTTTTTAGCAGTTGGGCAAAACCATGTGCACTGCAGGTGGGGCAGATATAACATGTGCAGAGAGAGTTAGATTTGCGTGGGGTGTTTTCAAACTGAAATCTAAATTGCAGTGTTAAAATAAAGCAGCCAGTATTTACCCTGCACAGAAACAAAATAACCCACCCAAATCTAACGCTCTCTGCAAATGTTATATCTGCCCCCCCTGCAGTGCACATGGTTTTGCCCAATTGCTAAAAAACTTGCTGCTGCGATCAACTCAGAATTACCCCCTATGGCCCTCATTCCGAGTTGTTCGCTCGCAAGCTGATTTTAGCAGCATTGCACACGCTAAGCCGCTGCCTACTGGGAGTGAATCTTAGCTTAGCAGAATTGCAAACGAAAGATTCGCAATATTGCGAAAAGATTTCTCTGTGCAGTTTCTGAGTAGCTCGAGACTTACTCAGTGCGATCAGTTCAGTGCTTGTCGTTCCTGGTTTGACATCACAAACACACCCAGCGTTCGCCCAGACACTCCCCCGTTTCTTCAGCCACTACCGCGTTTTTCCCAGAAACGGTAGCGTTTTTTCACACACTCCCATAAAACGGTCAGTTTCCGCCCAGAAACACCCACTTCCTGTCAATCACACTCCGATCACCAGAACGAAGAAAAAACCTCGTAATGCCGTGAGTAAAATACCAATCTTCATAGCAAATTTACTTGGCGCAGTCGCAGTGCGAACATTGCGCATGCGCAATTAGCAGAAAATCGCTGCGATGCGAAGAAAATTACCGAGCAAACAACTCGGAATGAGGGCCTATGTGCGATGCCCTTACTTATAACTGAATGGCGCCCCCGGGTCTTTAAACCTGGCTTGCAGTGAGAGAGGGTGAGCTGACTGGCTGCTCATGGGTGCCTGGGGCTCCTCCCTTCCCCAAGCACAAAAAGTCACCACGCATGACCTCATTTTTGTGAGCCAAAAATGACTTCACACTGAATGCCAGGGCAGACACGGCTTATGTGTGAAAGGGAAAAACCTGGGTCAGCGGTGTAGTGTGAAAGGGATTCTATATGGGACCTGGGTTACACTCGTGTACATAAAGGCTAAAAAAACTAAATATTGTAATGAAGTTCAAGGATTGGGCATTTAAAGACACAGGGGGGAATTGAGTTACAGGAGAAGGGTGCGTATTGACTTTGTCATGGTGTTTAAAGGCTGGCAACGGCACCCTATCTCACACATTTCGCCCACCCAGCCGAATCCCGAATTCACACAAAACTGCTCGCTACCCTATGGGGTATCGAGTACTTCTGTGCAAGATCCCGCTGCTGTAAAGTTCGGCGAATGCCACGCTGGTTTAGACGCTTGAGATCATTCGCCAGCAATTGAATTCCCTCCGTAGGGCCTGATTCAGATGAAAATGCATTCGCAGCAGTAAATGTGTACCCCGAGACTTTGTGGAAATATGCAAATGTCGCTGCGCCTGGATGAGATGTCCACGACTGCGTACACAGATGCAGCATCTATCGCACATCAGTTGATTTTACCAAAGTTCTGAGTGGCCATATGGTTGCCCAACATGGCCGCAGGAAGCACAATGCCGGAGCCATTGCAGCTGCGTACGGGATCACAGTTGAAGTCTCACACTCCCCCAAAACTGTCACAACACCTCTGTATTTTTGCTGTCTCTCTGTTATCTCCCCCAAACAATCTCTGACAGTGAATCCACTGACGTATTTATAATGGGTGCAGTGTGTGCAATGCTCACGAGCCCCGAGGTCCAGGGAGGCCCACAACACATACACTGCACCCATTATTTGTAATACTTACCGTCCAGAGTCCCGCAGCGAAGCAGCAGCGCTGGCGAAATCACTGGGAAAATGGTGCGGCACCATTTCCCCTGTGTTTCGTGCATGCGCAGTAGGAAAATCACTGGGAAAATGTCCGCCGCACCATTTTCCCAGAGATCTGCACATGCACTCTAGACTCTGGGACAGTGCCCTAGCACTGCCGCCGGTTAGAGAGGAGTACGCCCTGATGGAGCCTGGACACGGGCCTCCTCCTCTCTAGATACTCCCCCCGAGTGAGGGGCAGATTTATTAAGCCTGGTGAAGTGATAAAGTGGAAGGTGATAAAGTACCAGCCAATCAGATCCTAACTTCCATGTTACAGGCTGGGTTTGAAAAATGACAGTTAGGAGCTGATTGGCTGATGCGTTATCACCTTCCACTTTATCACTTCACCAGGCTTAATAAATCTGCCCCTCAGTTTGCAAATAAATCCTCTGTGTGACCGTCGGAGCGAGTCCATTTGCTACTGCGCATGCGTACAGTACGGTGTCTGCGCTCACAAAGTCTGCGATTGAGACGCACGATCTCAGAAATGTTAAAGAAAAAATACAACGGAGAGAAAACTTAGCCGGCGCTCTTCAGTGTTGTCACAATTCAATTGGTTCCATAGCTTTCGCTTATTCGTGTATCATGGAACAGATACAAAATGAAATATGTACAGGTATAGTAAAGCACAGTTTAATAAAACACACATACATATGACATAAAAGAAGATCAAATTTAGCTAAATTGTTCACATATGGCACAAAGTAACATGTAGCATCACAAATCTATAAACAGGGGTCCCAGTAAATCAGTGCAGTGGATAATGGCCCTCATTCTGAGTTGATCGCTCACTTACTACTTTTAGCAGCCATGCAAACGCATAGTCGCCGCCCACGGGGGAGTGTATTTTCGAACGCCTGTGCAGCCGCGCGGCAGCAAACACATTTTGTGCAGAACAAGACCAGCCCTGTAGCTACTTATTCTGTGCGATGATTGCGGCGACGAATGACACGGTAATGACGTCAGATACCCGCCCAGCAAACGCCCGGTCACGCCTGCGTTTTTCAAAACACTCCCAGAAAACGGTCAGTTGCCACCCAGAAACTCTCACTTCCTGTCAATCTCCTTGTGTTTGGCTGTGTGATTGGAATCGTCGCTAGAACCAGTGCAAACCACAAAGGACTTTGTAGCCGTATGACGCGCGTGCGCATTGCGGTGCATACGTATGTGTAGATTAGCCATTTTTCCCCCTGATCGCTATGCAGCAAACAACGGCAGCTAGCGATCAACTCGGAATGAGGGCCAATAATCAGATCATTAAGAACTGTGGGGCTCATTCCGAGTTGATCACTCGCTACGGATTTTCGCAGCACAGCGATTATGGCAGAACGGGGATAATCTGCGCATGCGTATGCACCGCAATGTGCAGGCGCGTCGTACAAGTACAAAGAGTTTTGTGGTTTTGCACAGTTTCTAGCGATTCTTCCAGTCGCACTGGCGGACGCAAGGAGATTGACAGGAAGTGGGAGTTTCTGGGTGGCAACTGACCGTTTTCTGGGAGTGTTTGGAAAAACGCAGGGACCTTCGTCGCAGCAATCATCGCACAGAATAAGTAACTACAGGGCTGGTCTTATTCTGCACAAAATTTGTTTGCTGACGCTCGGCTGCACAGGCGTTCGCACTCCTGCAAAGGGAAAATACACTCCCCCGTGGGCGGCGACTATGGATTTGCACGGCTGCTAAAAGTAGCTAGCGAGCGATCAACTCGGAATGAGGGCCTGTGGCCAAACAGTTTTTAAAAGCGTTTGGGTTTTGATAAGAGAATCCCGGAATTTCCCACACAATCACGCTTAGCTGGAACAAATGGATATCGTCCGCTGTCCTCAATCTGAGCTCCTGAGCGTTCACCGATACGTTTACCCCTCTAGCTGGGGTCTTTTTCAAGGTGACAACATTGAAGAGAGCTGGCTACGTTTTCTCTCCATTGTATTTTTTATTTAGCACTTGTGGTGAAGGGTGAGGGAGACCTTCAGGGAGAGTGGAACTTTTTGGCTGCTCTATTGTGCACCAAGTTATTCCAAATTTTGTCCTGGTCTCAGAAATGTATTGTAAATATATTGGTCATTCCTGGGCAGTGAGGTGGCTGAGCTGGCGCACGGAGATGGACCAACTTTACGATGTGTTATGGGCGTGTAGCAGGCGAGTCGCTGGAGTGGTTGCGTATGCAGATGCTAATCACTCAAAAAGGAGGCCATAGGCCGTCATTCCGAGTTGTTCGCTCGCTAGCTGCGTGAGGCTGGTGCAAGGTTCGATGACGCACAAAGCATTAGAATATAGACGCAGGCTGCAGCACAACTACCGCTAAGGCGGTCGCAATGGCGTGCAAGTGAGAATTGGCCCCTTAGAGAGTGTATGCAGGGCCTTTCAGGATGTGCAATATAGAGATGTGCGGGTTCGGTTTTACTCGGATTTACTCTGTTTTTTTGGGTTTTGCTTATTGGCTATCCAAAACGCGTGACATCCGTGAGCCAATAAGATGCCGTTTCGAGACCTGAGTAAAATCCGACCCCGCACATCTCTACAAATAAGCCAATATATTTGCATGTCCTTGCGAATCGGGTGACAGCCATGACTTTCTCTACAACCCTAATCTGCAACAGTTCTATGCATTTTATATGAAAAATTACTTTGCAAAGATATAAGTAATTAAACGTAGAAATATGACACAAGCACAGTTGCACACATATGAATGCGCTCGCCTCTGCACGTTTATGATCCATAAATGACCTCCCGTGGTAATCACAGATCCTTTGCAGCGTGAGCGCACTTATTACAGGATGCATTAAATAAAACAGCTCAATAGGGCATACACTAAATTAGTTTTCAAGCACTGTGCAATTTTCATAATGTCCTTATAAAATGTCACATGTTGCACATAGCAGCCTGAGCCCATCCCGCTCATGTACACAACTCCGTCATTTCAGGAGGGTTTTTAAGAGCACAGATTCCAATTCCATTCAACTTATGTTACTGATGCTATGTAACTGTGATTGTTACATTTATATTTTAGAAATAATAGAAACTGCTTACAACCAGGGCCGTTTCTTGGGGCAAGCGAGCAGTGCAACCGCACTGGGCGCCCGTCGCGGCACTAACTGTGGCTCCCTGCTTCCCCCTCCTATTTCTCCCCGAGTAACCCGCTCGCAAGCAGTGCATAAATGACATGTGCATGGGTATATTGTCTATTCACAGAGGAGAGAGGGACTGGGGGCACCTCCAGCTGCTCACCGAGAGCTGAGCATGCCTCCAGCGTGATGAAAACATATGTGTGTGGGGGGAAGGCTCATGGGAATGGTATTTGTCATTAGGCCACACCTGTTTCCACAGGGCCACGCCCCAACTCACACTTTACACAAGTTGGGAGGTATGTTGTAGATCTTTACTAACAATTTCCAATGAGACATTATTGCTGGACCGGGTCATAATGGACCTGATTCAAAGTCACACGCAAAGCATCTGCATCTGTATCTGTGTGCACTGCGACTAAGTTTTTAAACAATTCAACCATCTTAGAATCCAAACCCATATTTTCGAGTTTATTTAGCAGTCTGCGATGTGGAAGCGTATAAAATTTTTACTAAAGTCTAGCATAGGCAAACATGGGGGGGGTTCAGTTACCTTGAAACCCCCCTCCTCTTGGCCAGGGGCTCAAATTATGACCACAATAGCAACAGTATATAATATGGTTACTAGAGCTGCTGCCACAACATGCAATTTAATGGACAGAATTGAGCTGCTGCACATACCCAGTGGAGCAGCGTCTCCTACAAAGATTGCTGTATGTGTGGATCTGACTGCTCAATCAGTATGCTGGACCAGAGAGTAGCTGCCAAGAAGAAGAGACAGGCACCTTGCCATCAGGTGGGAAAATGTATGCTTAGAATATGCAGTTCTATATCCTACTAATTCTATTGTGTTTATGCAGACAGGCGCCTTACCATCAGATGGGAAAATGTGTGCTGAGAAAGTGCAGTTCTATATCCTACTGGTTCTATTGTGTTTTTGCATTTATTTATTTATTATGGGATGTTAAAACTTTTCCTGACCACTTGTTATTTATAATAGATAGTTACATATGTTTGATACAGCCTATACTATAGACCACAGGTTCTCAAACTCGGTCCTCAGGACCCTACACAGTGCATGTTTTGCAGGTCTCCTCACAGAATCACAAGTGAAATCATTAGCTCCACCTGTGGACCTTTTAATAATGTGTCCGTGAGTAATTAATACACCTGTGCACCTTCTGGGTTACCTGCAAAATATGCACTGTGTGGGGCCCTGAGGACCGAGTTTGAGAACCTATGCTATAGACCATCTATAGCAGTGGTCTCCAACCTTAAGTGGGGTGTGAGCTACTCGAGAAAGATTAAACCACCTAAAAAGCACTAACATTTTTGGCAAAAAAAAAATCAGGCTAAAAACCAAACAATTTAACGTCATTTAATGAAAATTAAATAAATGTTTCACAGAAAAACAACTATGAATTTAATTAATACAGTGATATTTTTGCTATGCTCGTGATACAGTACATTATGCCACACACTGTAATGCCTGTGACACATTATGACACTCCCTGCAATGCCAGTGATACATTATGCCGCACACCGTAATGCCCATTATATATTATGCCCCACAGTAAGGCTTCTAATTGCTTTTAAATTAAACGCTCATTGTCAGGGGTCTCATGCTCGTTGTCAGGGGTTTCATGCTTTGGGTTCCATGCTCATTGCTAGGGGTTTCATGCTCTCGGTGTCATGCTTGTTGCTAGGGGTTTCATGCTCTGGGTATCATGATTGTTGCCAGGGTTTTCATGCTCTGGGTGTCATGCTTGTTGCCAGGGGTTTCACGCTCTGGGTGTCATTCTCATTGCTATGGGTGTCAGGCTCTGGGTGTAATGCTCATTGCAATGGATTTCAGGCTTTGGGTGTAATGTTCGTTGACAGGGGTGTCAGGCTCTGAGTGTAATGCTCATTGCCATGGGAGTCAGGATCTGGGTGAAATGCTTGCTGACTGGGGTGTCAGGCTCTGGGTGTAATGCTCGTTGCAACGGGTGACAGGATCTGGGTGTAATGCTCTCTGACTGGGGTGTCAGGCTCTGGGTGCAATGCTCATTGCTGCTGGTGTCAGGCTCTGGGTGTAATGCTCATTGCCACGGGTGTCAGGATTTAGGTGTAACGCTCCCTGACTGCGGTGTCAGGCTCTTGGTGCAATGCTCATTGCTACGGGTGTCAGGTCCTGGGTGTAATGTTCGCTGACTGGGATGTCAGGCTCTGGGTGAAATGCTCGTTGCCACAGGTTTTAGTCTTTAGGTGTAATGCCCATTGATAGGGGTTTCAGGCAGTGGGTGCAATGCTCGTTGTCAGAGGGGGTGTCAGGGCAGAAGATGCAGCTTTGCAGAAGCTGCATCTTCTCCCCGCGCTAAGCGCTTCCTGCACTTCCCGGTAGCGCTATAGCACTGTGATCCAAGTCAGACGCTAGAGGTCACGTATGCCCTCTAGCATTTTCTCCTCCAAGGCGAAGGAGAGCCGCGGGCGGACGGATGGATGAGCTCAGGGGAGTCAAATGAGGACATCACCTGAGGTTGGGCAGCAGTATGCCGGGGTTCGAACTACCTGTATTGCGTCGGCGATGGGTTGGCAACCGCAGATCTATATTGTTAATTATTAATACTGTATTCCCACACTTGCACCAATGTTCAACAGAGCAGCAGATTGTGGATTGCATTTGGTAACCCCCCACTAGAAATCCTGTGTGCACCCCTGTCTAGATATGATACATTGAAGGCCCCTCCTTCATCTATTATTTTAGTCACCCAGTTGCAAAAGTCAATAGATTTGTTTGGCATGATCTCTCCCCAGTAAATCCATGCTGTTTCGAATCCTGTCATTTGCCAGATTTGAGATATTCCGCAATTCTTACTATTAATAGTGTTTCCATCAATTTCCCTACTACTGATGTAAGACTCACTGATTGGTAGTTGCTTGCCACTTCCTTGCTTCCACTTTTGTGCAGTGGGACTACCTGCACTATTTTTCAGTCCTCTGAAATTACTCCTGTAGTTAGCAACTGGCTAAATAATGTTAATGTCTGTTAATGTTGTTACCAGCACTCATTGTGACTGATACCTGATGTTTAAGACAGTGTCAAGAAACTATTCAAGACAACACCAAGATTCCCCATATGTTCAGTGTTTTGTAATTGTGAACCTCCAGGCATAAGTCCAGTTGGTTGTCTATTATGCAGTCTTGCTGTTTGACCTACCATAAGGATGTCTGTTTTATCAGGCTTCCGTCACAGCCAACTGGCACTCATCAATTCCTGGAGTTCAGCCAGAGGGTTGGGTATGATTTGCTGGTGCTTGGGATCTGAATCCCGACAGAGGAAGGTAAGTATACTTACCTTCCCCCTTAGCCCCCTGCCCCCCCCCCACTCCTGCCTAAACCTAACTCCCCCCCCCCCCCCCCCCAACAGCCTAACCCTAACCCTCGGTGGTGGGCAGAGGCGGATTGGCCACAAGGTTTACAGGGAAGATTCCCGGTGGGCCGGCGCTCCCGTGGGGCCTGTTTTGTTTGAGGACATGTGGTCCTTTTTATAGACATAATGAATAAGATGCAAAATAATTTGCATATATGAAAATTACTGCCACTTAACCTGTGATTGCAGATGATCTAGTGTATGCTCTGTCTGCCTGCTTGGTTGACATATAACATTGAGTGAATAGTGATTGGGATACGGTTGGTGTAATAAGCAAGAAAATATATCTTTCTAAAGGTGCATCATATAATGTGCTCATAATATTTAATTTTATTTCTTCTTAACTTCCCCCTTGATGCTGGACATACCCCCTATCTTGTAGGGAGGGTGCTGCTGCCATGGCCCATGGCTAGACCTTACACCTCTGGTGCTGCCCATGTGGGGCCACTAGTACAATTTTTTCCAGGGCCGCTTTTTGTTCCCAATCCGCCCCTGGTGGTGGCTAAACCGAATTCTAATCCCAGCCTAAACATCCCAGGGGGTGTCTAACCCTTACCCTTCTCCCTGCAGCCTAAACCTAACCCCCCAGGGCCGCAGCCTAACCCTAACCCTCCCCTCGAAACCTAAACCTAACCTCCCCCCTCACCGAGGCTTACCTGTCCTGCATCCCGGTGGATTGTTGTCAGGATTTCGGTACCGGGATAGTGACTCTACTCGGGATGCCGGTGTCGACATTCTGAATAGTGTCAGGAACCAGTGTCGGTATTCTGCCAGGATCCCGGCAGCCGGGATAGCCATTTAGGGTTGTTATTGGGTTCTCACTACCTAGAGCAAAGGACAGGTACAGTTGTGTGTCATCTGAGCAGCAGCGGTAGACCAGGCCATGATATCTGATTATTTCAACCAGTGGTAGCATGTATACTGCAAAAAGCATGGGAGAAAGTATAGAATCCTGTGGGACACCACATGGCACTGGTGATGATGAGTATATTCCAGAAGAAACTCTCTGTGACCTGCTACTGATTTGAATCAGCTAAGGACAGTACCATCCAATCCACAGAGATTTTGCAGGTGTTCAATCAGAATCCAATGGTCCATGGTACCAAATGGATCACCTCTGTCTCTTACCATCAGAAGATCATTACGTACACATAACAGGACTGTTTCAGTACCATGTCTTCTCCTGAATCCTGACTGGAATGGATCACAAATATCATAGGTTGACAGTCTGGTTTCTAGTTGAGTTGCAACCATTTTGTTTGCAAAACATCTCCACTGTACGGAAAAGCTGAGCTGGCCTATTGTTTGCTGCCATTATATAATTTGACGGGATCTCCATTTTTTTTTTTACAGGTGGATTCTTCAATATATAGGGAAGCCATTTTGCCTCCTATAGGTATATGTTCTCCTATGTCCAAGGCAGATGGCATTTGCTATTTAAATTTACTTCTGGTGAATGTTGTTTTTGCTTCTTTTTTTCCATCTGGAGGATTGGCTAATTATATATTAATGCAACTAAATACAGATATTATTCTAGTGCAATTTTATTCCTCTCACTGTTGGCGGATTAAAACTAGCTTGATCAAATACACCCGGAATTCCGTATTGGCATCGCTTTCAGCTGTGATATGATTGCTCCTGTTTAGAAGTGAATTATTCTGAAATCTGAGTCTGAACAAACTGCAGCTGTCTCATCTATTGGATTAAAACAGTAAATTTACCACAGACTTTCCAACCAGTAACTGCGAGAATTAACATATTATTTATTTAACTGTATTTCTAAGGGAATTCTCGCACAGGGTGATAGTAGGCCTAGAGCCAGCCCTGATCTGACATGCACACTGTCCTACGAGGGTAATTCTGAGTTGATCGCAGCAGCAAGTTTGTTAGCAATTGGGCAAAACCATGTGCACTGCGGGGGGGGGGGGGGGGGGCAGATATAACATTTGCAGAGAGAGTTAGATTTGGGTGGGTTATTTTGTTTCTGTGCAGGGTAAATACTGGCTGCTTTATTTTTACACTGCAATTTAGATTCAGTTTGAATACACCCCACCCAGATCTAACTCTCTCTGCACATGTTATATCTGCCCCACCTGCAGTGCACATGGTTTTGCCCAACTGCTAACAAAATTTCTGCGATCAACTCAGAATTAGGCCCTATATGTACAGAATGCAAGAGAGGGAGACAGGAGAGTCTATAGGCAACTTTCCTACCTGTCCTCTTTAGAAGATATGAACATCCTGGCACCCGCACACTCAGGGACACCCTGTTTTCAAAGAGGGGAGTAATTTCTATTAAATGATGTTCCCCTTTAGTAGCTGTTTTCTGGACAAAATACCCCAATCTACGGAAAGAGTGAAGGCTCCCACACATGTTATGATGTGTACCAATGATGCGATCGACTATCCGAGGGCCGGCATATCAGGTGCCCAACCGCCCGCTATGTTGCCTCCTCCCCCCCCCCCCCCCCCGCAATAGCGCTGCTTGGGATCATCAGTTGCAACGCCTGATCTTTTGAACAGAGTCAGACATATCCAGAATCACAAAGTGCGCAAAAGTCACATCGTTGCTACATATTTAGAGCCAAGTCTCAATCTGCATTTCACTCCCCCTGGCTGTGACTCCCTTTCCATGTCATACCCGGTACAGCGCTTGTCCGATGCAGCTGCATGGCAATTGGGGTGGAGGATTCACCATGAGTTCTCAAATTGCTAACAGTAGCAGTACACAAGGGAGATACATTACAGTTATGGCCGGTCAGAGCAGATAACAAGTACCCAATCGGATTGAAGCCTATAAAATGGAAAAAGAAGCAGACACATAGGGTCAGAGACGTCTTCAGGTGGCTGCGTTGGAGACTTGTCGGTGGCCATACTGTTTGCAATCTATGAATACGCACTCACACCACGCCCTTACAATAATTTGACTGTGACTGCACTACAACTTCAGCCATGTTTTGCAATGTGAAAATTTGCTGATTTAAAAAAATTGTAGCTAGAGACAAAAAAAACAAACAAAAAAACTTTCAATAAAGCCCATTATACATTTTATTCAAACCTGTGGTCGAAGTGAGAATTTTGAAGTGGGGGTGAGGAAAATGTAAAGTCATTCCGTGTTCACTACGGGGTGTGCTGTTGCATATGCTGGAAAAGGGGATGTAGCCGCTCAGAAGGGGGCGTGTCCTTAAGACATGCTTCTTTTTCAATGGTGTGTGGGCAGGGACCCTGTCTGCCCTTTTGCTTGCTATGACAAGTACTGATAACAGTGGCCCAACTGCATTCATCAGTAGCACAGCAAGTGTCATGGAAGCTTCTAACCATTCATTTCAAACTAATACTGTATATTCAGTTCTGCAAGTACAAGAAGCACTGGCCAATCATTTGAAACAAGCAGCACAGTTACCTTACCTCTAATACTGAAGTAGTAAGCCAACCACCATCAGCCCACACACTAATATCTTCCAGTCTTGAAAGTGGCCATGCTTCATTCAGCAACATAACTAGCATTTCTGAAACCAGCAACCAGCCATCTACAAAGGGAGGTATTTGATATGCCGGCTGTCTGGATCCCGGCGCTCAGCATACCGGTGCCAAGATCCCAACAGCCGGCATACCGATAACTATTCTCCCTCTTGGGGGGTCCACGACACCCCTGGAGGGAGAATAAATAGCGTGGCACGTGTAGCGCACCACCGTGTCCGCAGCATGGTGAGCGCAGCGAGCCCGCAAGGAGCTATTTTTCGCTCGCCCTGCTGCCGGCACAATGCCGGTCGGAATCCCGGCACTGGTATGCTGGGCGCCGGGTTCCCGACAGCTGACATAACGTAGTAGACCCATCTACAAATAATGCATTCATTTCCTCTAGCACAGAAACATACTTTGTGCTCTGATTTACATCTCCTACTAATCTGGGTTGATTATTACCTTACTCCTGACTGCATAGGTCCCTGGACTGCCTTCAGTCTTGTGCAGTGAGCCACTCCATGGGGGCTGGGGATCAGGAGCAGGACTGTCTTTTTGTATGGGCTTATTGGGCAGTTGCCCAAGGGCCCATAAGCATAAGGGCCCTAGGCTCATAGCTAAGGGTCCCCTTTTTCCAGGAGTACCAGATTTTTTAAAATCGTTCCTGGGGAACCGGAGATATCTGACTTCAAAGCAGTGGTCCCTATCTGAGCCTGTTAATTGCTCTACACAGCCATATATCTTGGGTTCTGTCTGAATTAGAGTTTTTCTGGGGGTATACTCCAGAAGCTGGGACTCTCCCCTCTCGGTGGACACTGGCAGCTTGTCTCTACTATGGCCAAAACCAGAGATATCAGCCTTCCAGCAGCTGGTCACTGCTCCAGCTCCACACGCCTGGTATTCAGCTTTATATTTTCATCGGTGGATTGCTCTGGCTCCTGAACTCTGATCCCCAAGTCCCCAGTACCTCCTGAAAGGTGGGACTCTCTAGTTTTTTTATCCCATTGAAAGCTAAGAAATCTATTTCTAGGAGATGGAGATATCCGCAGTCAAACAAGCTGCCCTCCCACCAGAAAATGATGAATATTAAGCCCACTTCACTATCCACCCCTCCCCTGTGTATTAAACACCCCCTACCACCCTGGAAGTCATGTACCGTGGCTCCTTTATTCATCGTAATGCCCCATTCTACAGTTTAGTGTTCTCCCTCGTGCCCCATCTCCCACCATCTGAGCAGTAAAGGAGTAATTAGCTGAAATTACTGTTCCAGGACCTGCTAAGCGGAAGCTAGAACACCCCTACCACCCACGGGACATCAAAGCTGCTGCTGATAGCACTCCCCACTCCTACTGCTGTTTAGTGTTCTCCCTCGTGCCCCATCTCCCACCATCTGAGCAGTAAAGGAGTAATTAGCTGAAATTACTGCTCCAGGACCTGCTAAGCGGAAGCTAGAACACCCCTATCGCCCACGGGACATCAAAGTTGCTGCTGATAGCACTCCCCACTCCTACTGCTGGAGGATGGGTAGGGTCCTCAGTGTATTGCTTTGCCCATGGGCCTACACTGCTGGTAAGACGGCCCTGGTCAGGTGGTGCTGTCAGGAGGTGGAGGTCTGAGCAGACAGGGCTGTCAGGAGGTAGAGGTCTTAGCAGACAGGGCAAAACCCCATGTATTTAGCATCTTCTAGAAGACCCCCCTCCGCCCACCATCTGTCTGTTTAGGTATCGGAGCCGCCCTGAGGTGGGAAAGGAGCTGCGTCACTACTCACCAGCTGGCACTCCATTCTGAGGCCGCCTCAGAGCCCTGGTCCTGCCCACTCTGGCTGCAGGCACAGGGAATCCCCATTCTCCACTCTGCCCTGACAGGTTGAGAGCCACCTCAAATGGGAAAGAAGGCCACATCATTTCTGTCTCCAGCCAGTCAGTCCATACTATCGAACACTGCTCCGCCCCGCTCAGCTACTGCTAGCCATGGCCGCTGGAAGCAGTGGAGCTGCTGTGTATCACCAGGGCTGTGGTTTGGCTGCTCCCTCCCAACTTCAAACAACAGGGACTGGGACCTCCGACTGAGCTGTCTCTCGGAATGCTCTCTGCTGTTGGGGGCTGGGGGGGGGGGGGAGCAGCCAAACTACTGCCTTGCCCCAGGTGACATAAATCCTACTTGTGGCCCTGGCTATGGGCAATATCTCCACTTCTGTAAACCCCTAGTAGACCTTTCCTTATGAAGACCAATTACACTAAAGTTTAAAATTTCATTTTAGAAAAGAATGAGTAGGATGTAAGGTGTACCCTTAACTACAGTTGTGGGTGTGGGAATGTGTGCAGCAATACAGCTAATACTGTTATTTTTTTTTCAATCTATTTTTCCTTCGTATAGCACCTGTAAATATGGTTAGGCCTCCCCTCATACCACATGATTTTCCCTAAGCTACCCATAGAATTCCCAAACCTTAAAGTATGCTGCAATTAGTGGCAGAAAAGCACTGGAGATGTAGGAGAAAGATGTGCACACAACTCTGTATACTCCTCACTGTCCTGCTGACTAAGGGACTGTCATGAACCGATCACTCACCGCTGTTGGTTCTGGGGTCCATCTGTTGCCGGCGCGGTTGCTCGCAGTGCTGTGTGGCCATGTGGGGAAGCGGCGTGATTGGCGGAAGAGGTGATGCAGGTTCTGGGAGCCGGGAGTGCGGGGACCGACTTGTCAGAGATGCCTGTGTGTGTCTGCAGTATAGGAGGTGGCCATGTTGGAGACCAAATGCAGCATCTGTTAGCAACTGTGAGCACCTGTGGGTAAGTGTTAGCCAATCCTGTTCTTGTGCTGCCTATAAGTAGGCTGAGGTTATTTTACTCTTGGCCAGTGCTTTGTTGTAGCTACCCTGTACCCTAGCTCTGTGCTCTCCCTGTGGATTTCTGTGTGATTCCAGTGGTCCTGATATTGCCTCCGCTCCCAGAGGTCTGCCTGCAGCCTTCACTGCAAGTGATCCACCAGCTCCCTGCTGTGCTGTCAGTCAATCGCTCTCCAAGTGCCAATAAGTGGATTCCCGGAGGCCCGTGAGAGGTTACCCTGTTTGTTCAGCGACTGTCTTGCTTCAATCACACAGCCTGTGGAAGTTTCTACTTAATCCTGTTCCTCGTTTATTCAGCTCTCAGTTTAACCCATTCTTCTCCATTGTTGTCTGCTGCAGCTCTTCAAGGTGCTACAAGTATTATCTTCGCAACCTGCAAGTATTCCTTTCAGTATTTATCTTCATTTTTTGCATCATTCAAAGACAGCTCTACGCAGTTCTTCAGTTCAGCCTTTAAGCGTCAGTAACAAGTCTTCACAGTTATTCATCTATGTCTACAGTATCCAGTTAACACTTCTTACAGTTTGGCACAAATCATTGCTTTATATTGGACAATTCTTCATGAATCTTCAGGCACGTTTTATCTTATTCATATGAACATTTCTTCAATGCATCTTCAATACTGATCCTGCTTATCTTTATGCCATTCATGCAAAATGTCAGTTTATATATGGTGACTAATGATCGTCATTTAACTCCTTATTGGAACTGTTGTCTATTAATAAATACATGAAACTGAACTATCTTCATCCTTCCTGTTTCCACCATACTCCAGCACCTATACCTTCGGTTGGTCCAAAGGTTAACGGATCCACAAATTCAGTCGGTCATGACAGGGGCTTATTCAGAGTGTATTGGCAGTCAACACTCTGTGAGTTTATGCAAATGGAACACAAACCCCTTCCATTGTGTACATCCATGAGGCTAAATGAGCAAGGACTGAGATGCACACTTTAGAATCTGTGCATGCTGTAAAAACAATTTGTGCTCTTTAGATGCCACCATGTTCCAACAATGGAAAATTGCACCAGTGCTGCCAATGTATCTGTCCAGTGTCCATCCGCTATAGTGCTGCAGATGCACCTGTGTAGTGTCCATCCACTCCAGTGCTGCCGATGCACCTATCCAGTGTCCATCTGCAACAGTGCTGCCGATACACCTGTTCAGTGTCCATCCACTCCAATGCTGCCGATGCAGCTATCCAGTGTCCATCTGCAACAGTGCTGCTGATACACCTGTTCAGTGTCCATCCACTCCAATGCTGTAGACGCACCTGTCTTGAGTCCATTTGCTCCAGTGTTGACAACACACCTGTCCAGTGTCCATCTGCTCCAGTGCTGATAATGCACTTGTCCAGTGTCCATCTGCTCAAGTGTTAAATTAAGTTAAAAAAGTTTACAAAAATGAAAAAAATGAAAAAAGTAAAAAAAAAGGTGGAAAAAAATAAATTTTATTTTGTGCTGTACACCACTGTGTATCCAGAACATAGAAGTTCTGTGACAATACAGGCTGTACCCCACTGAGTTCACATTAGCGGTGTGACCCTGTAATGTCATTTGTGAACTCAGTTTAAAAAAAAGTAAAAACTAATGAAAAAAAAGTAAAACAAGTGAAAAAAGTTGTTTTTCTCTTGTGCTGTACCCCACTGCATATTCATAACATATCAGTACTGTGACTATGCAGTGAGAGATGATTTAAAAAAAAGGCTTAAGAAAATAAATAATTCTATTAAATTAGTTTTTGTATAACCTGAGTGTATTTATTGATATGGATCACAACGATCAGTCGAGAGAAGAGCAGGAGCAGCAAGCAAATACTAGTGTTGCAGCTGCTGCCACCAGTCATGATGATACAAGTCCTTCAACATCTACTAAGCTGACCCCCAGGGGCATAGAGTGTTTAAGTCAGGGCATCTGAAATTAAAAAACAACAATATTTTACAGTAGTACAGAAAAAAACACCTCTAATAAAGGCAAAGGTTAGTGCAGAAAAACATAACATTGGCAACATGCCATTCACTCCATGCAGTGGCAAGGCAAGACTCAGGACTTGGCTTTTATGTGTGAGTGGTAGTTCTGCAACTGCCAGTGAGGCATCTCCTGCCTCTCATGACAATGTAATACCTTTTAGAAGTTTAGAAAATATGTAAAGAAATAAAGACATCAACAAATATACAGTATGAGGGGACAATACACAGAGCTTGCGCGGGACCTGTTTTTGGTAAGATCAGCACAGAGGACACGTGGACACTCGCTTAGGTTAGAGGAGAGGAGACTCCGCACAAAGTGGCAAAAAGGTTTTTTCACAGTAAGGACAATACACGTTTGGAATTCCCTGCCTGAGAGAGTAGTAATGGCGGACTCAGTCAACACCTTTAAGAATGGGTTAGATAAATTCCTAATGGATAAGGATATCCAGGGTTATGGTGTGTAGTCACGCACTATAGTTATTAAAAAAGAGGAATAAAACACAACGGCTGACATCAGCATCAGACAAAATTTAGTCCAAAAATAATACTGCATAGGAGACCACAAATAGGTTGAACTCGATGGACAAATTGTCTTTTTTCAACCTTAGATACTATGTTACTATGTAACTCCTTCTACCAAATCTGCACACTCTGCACATGTAGGGAGCAGTACAAGTTAACATTTTTATGAGGACGTAATAGAAATTGAGGATGCTTGCGTAGACGTGGAACAGGATGAGGGGGATATGTGTGTACAATTACTATCTGACACTGAAGATAAGGATGTTGATGATGTTGTTTGTGCAAGTCAGCTACCAATGGCTGCAGTTCTTGCACATGATAAAAAGAAAACCATTGCGATGCCTGGGCATAAGACCAAAAAAGCCACCCCTTTGGTGTGGAATTTATTTGTACCCAAATACTCCACAACAAATTAGAACCAAAGCCAAAACCAGCAAAATTAGTCAGGTGCACATGTCTAGTTTTCCTCCAATTTGCTAGAACAGCAATATGAAACTGGTAACAATGGTACATTTAAGCTAAACTGTGATACTGTTATTCCTGCTCACATCTCACCCTATGGCCAGCTGTTTCTGGCCTGGAAAAGACACAAGGTAATTCCACAGTATAAGATGCAAAGGTTTGTTCCTTGTCATTGGCACAGTTCACTGTTAGCTAAATGCCACTACAGTATATCATATGTGTATTGAGAAAAAAGAAGTATGAATTATGCATAAGACATTAGGTTAGGCATTTTATATGTAGGTAATGCTTTAAACCCCAAGGCTGAATCAGGATGCACATCCCAACATTTGGCAGTTAAAGTGTGTTTCTAGGTTGCTAGGGAGATTTCTTAGTGATATAGTGCCTTCCATACTATTTTTAGTTGTCGGCTTCTGTTGTGGGTGTGAGAAAGAGTGGTAGCAGTAGCCATCTATGGGTAGCTCTCAATGTGCTCTCCCTACCAATATGTGGGTAAGGCTGATTTTACCCTACTGGGGTCATCGTCATTATCGGTCCAGGTGGATTTTTTGTGTCATTGGGAGGGGAGACTGGATACATTGAGTTGATGGGGGTTGGCTGGGAGTTGGCTCCCATGTAAGACTTGAGTTGTTGGTGATCATCTGGCAGTTTCACCCATTTACTCCTTGAGTTTTTGGAGATGGACTGGCAGTTGATCCCAATCTAGGCCTTCAGTTGGTGATGGGCTGCCAATTGCCCCACATCTAAGCCTTGATTTATTGGTGATAGGCTGACAGTTGGCCCCCATCTAGAACTTGAGTTGTTGGTGATGGGTGGGAATTGTCCCCCATTAGGCCTTGACTTGTTGGTGATGGTCTAGAATTGGCCCCCATCTAAGCCTTGAGTTGCTAGTGATGTGCTGGCAGCTTGCACCCATCTAGGCCTTCAGTTGTTGGTGATAATCACTATTGTTCAACATTTTCATAAATGTTCTAGAAGTAGTTCTGGAGAGCACAGTGTCAATATTTGCAGAAGATACCAAACTGTGTAAGGTTATTAATTCAGAGGGGGATGCTGAGTCTCTTCAGAACAACTTATTTAAACTGGAAACACGGGTGGCAAAATGGAGAATGAGGTTCAATATAGACAAATGTAAGGTAATGCACATATCTCGAATACTGTGCACAATTATGGGCACCATATTACAAAAAGGATATCCTGGAACTAGACGTTCAGAGACAGGCGACCAAATTGATTAAGGGGATGGAGACGCTAGCATACGAGGAAAGGCTTGATAGGCTAGGCATGTTTACACTGGGAAAAAAAGAGATTAAGAGGGGACATGATTAACATTTACAAATATATAAGGGGTCAATACACAGAGCTAGCGGGGGAATTGGTTTTGGTAAGATCATCATCCAAAGGACACACGGACACCCGTTTAGGTTGGAGGAGAGGAGATTTCGCACACAGAGACTGAAAGGTTTCTTCACATTAAGGACAATATGTATTTGGAATTCCCTGCCTGAGAGAGTAGTAATGGCGGACTTGGTCATTACTTTTAAGAATGGGCTAGACAAATTCCTAATGGATAAGGATATACAGGGTTATGGTGGGTAAATCATGCATTATAGAATTAAAATAAAATAAAAAAATATATATATAAAAAAAGGAATTGACATAAAGGCTAAACATTAACATCAGTTAAATTAGTCTTAAAAATATTACAGTGTAGGAGATCACTAACAGGTTGAACTCGATGGACACATTGTCCTTTTTCAACTTTAGAAACTATGAGCTGATAGTTGAACTCCAGCTAAGCCTTTAGTTGTTGGTGATAGGCTGGCAATTGGCCCCCATCTAGACCTTGAATTGTTGCTGGTGAGCTGGTAGTTGGACCTATCTAGGCCTTCAGTTGTTGGTGATGGGTTGGTAGTTGGACCCCATCTAAGACTTAGGTTGTTGTTGGTGATGCGCTTGCAGTTGGTCCCTGCCTATGGAGATCTGGATGCAAGGAATGCACTGTGTGAGGGATAGTGAATCAGTAACTAGCTGCTGGCAAACAGAGACACTGGTGGAGCAGCCAGAGTCTAGATAGGAACTGGGATGATATACTGGAACTCACAAGCACAGGAAAGGAATGAATGCAGGAAGAGCTATCAGTTGACTGTGAGTGGGCTGAAACCAGGTTAGAACTGAGAAGTTTGTAAACCAGAATAGCTCTGGGTAGAACTGGAAAGTGAGAACATACACAACCGAACTGAAGCAGGAGATAAAGAACCGGACTGGAACAGGAGATGTCTTGAACCATACTGAAACCGTTGATGTTTATAAACTAGACTGGAACCAGCGATGTCTCTGGAACGGACTGGAACCAGTGATATAACTGAATCTGTGTTGTGGCTGGACTGGAACTGACAATACAACTTGAATGGTAACTGCACTGGAAAGTACTATATACTGAGTGTAGCAATGTGGATCTTAGGTAATATTGGACACAGTAAGAATGTGATGAAGTTTACTATGACTGAATATAGCTGAGTCTGGAATGAACTGGAATGATTACTAGATATAGGTGGTAGGAGTCAGAACTGCTTGGCGCTGAAACAATGACTGGTAATATAGTAATGGCTGAATGAAATGTAACTGCTGGGAATTCAGCACACCAGGGTAAAAGAATTTACTACATGCACTGCATTAAAGCTTGCAGTTCTGTTATTAACACTGCAGTCAGGATACTTAAGACTGGAGACACAGATTAATTTACTGGAAGATAATTAGTCTGAGGTGAGATTATGCAGAAAAGACACAGGCAAGAGCTGAGGATACTACAGACTTGGAACTTTGGTGAACTCTGCAGTCAAAGATTAATGACTGTATTGCTGTGAGTTTGAGCTGGATAGAAAGATCTTTCTCAAAGAAAAGACGTGTTGCTCTGGTGTGGGCTGATTGTCAGAAGAGTCCTTATATAGGAATTGTAAGTCACTGATTGGATGCTGATGTCAGCTGGGGAGAGAAGCACTCTAACTTGAGGAATGCGGTAAACTGACATGGTCCAAGATGGTGATGTCTGTGCATCAGACTCTCAAACAGGAATAAGCAGGATTCCTGACTTGCAGGATGGGTGGCAGAGGTAAGTCACAAGGCAATTACATAGTATATGAGAGAAATAAGTCAGCATCATGACATCCTGCAGCCACTAGAATGCAGGTAACACTGGAACGCAGAAGTATCTTGACCCTGGAAATGCTTTCTGCTAAAGGTAGAATCTGATATCCGCTCGCCCTCTTTATTATTTACTATCTATTGGCAGTTATTTATATAGCGCACACATATTCCTCAGCGCTTACAGAGAATGATTGTCCATTCACATCAGTCCCTGCCCCACTGGAACTTACAAGTTATATTCCCTATCACATGTACATGCACACACATACACACAAGGGTTAATTTTGTTGGGAGCCAATTAACCCACCAGTATATTTTGGATTTTGGGAGGAAACCAGAGTACCCAGAGGAAACCCACGTAAGTACGGGGAGAATATACAAACTCCACACAGTTAAGGTCATGGTGGAAATTGAACCCATGACCTCAGTGCTGTGAGGCAGTAAAAGTGCTGAAGGTAGGGTGGTGGTATGGGGTGGTACGGAATACCATTAAGAAATATGGTGGTTGTACTCCGTACCACCAGCCCGCCACTGGGGCATAATTTATAAGGGGCATTTTTGTGTGTGGTACATAAAATGGTGTCAGTGCATAGCTGTGTGTGGCATAATATGTAATAAGCATTATAGTGTGTGGTATAATATGTAAGGCATTACGGTGTGTGGCATAATGTGTAATGGGCATTACGGTGTATGGCATAATGTGTAATGGGTGTTACGGTGTCTGGCATAATGTGTAATGGGCATTACGGTGTGTGGCACAATGTGTAATAAGCATTATGGTGTGTGGCATAATGTGTAATTGGCATTACGGTGTTTGGCATAATGTGTAAGGGGCATTACGGTGTGTGGCATAGTTTCCCCTAGTTTCGTTTGACCACACCCCCTTATGACACGTGACCACGCCCATTTGTACTACTAAGAAAAACATTCTACTTGCACCACTGGGCAGTAATGCTAACTATTACACCATCCGTACTCATATTCTACCAAAATTTGATACATCTCTCCACCCCCCCCATATTCCTTATATTATTGTCCAAGACCCTCATTTCTTCTTGCTTGCACCAGCTGTTCATTGCTTTGCTATTTCATCTACATGTTCTTGCCATAAATGAATACTATATGTAAAAACCACTTTATCCTCACTTTGTTTTCCTTTAAATGTAATATGATGTAGGCTTACATTTCTTCCTTCTCAACGTCTAACAATGCAAAGCCAGCTGGGTTATAGAATCAGCTTGTTTTATTACAGTAGTGTGACGGTTTATTCATATGCCTTCTTCTGCATGATTTGTGATTACTATTAAGAATTTTCTTTTATCTATTTTTATATGTAAAAGCAGTTACTCCAGTTCCGTTGGAGGGGAGAAAATGTTGGCTTGACATAAAAAGAAATGAGATCTGAGCTGTCCCACAATAGTCTGTGGGAAGGTTCACAATGCAGAGAAACTCTATATATGAAACCCGTAGCTATACTATTGAAAATCCTTCACCGGAAAAAATAACAAATACAGACTATAATGTGTACTCGCCATACTCACTATCGCTTTGAGCACATTCTATGACGGTCTGTCAGCATAAACTTACCTAACACCTGTGTTATACATGGTAAATAAGGTGACAAGGCTACACGCTTGAGTAAACGCCATCTTTTGCCATCCAAAGGTTAAATGTGCAATGTACACAACAGAGCTGTCTCCGCACAAAGCAACTCATAAAGTGTATTGACAAGTTGTGCAGCGAGTTTATCTGAATGTAGTCTATCACATGTATTATTTATTACCAGTTATTTATATAGCGCACACATATTCCGCAGCGCTTTACAGAGAATATTTGGCCATTCACATTAGCCCCTGCCCCAATGGAGCTTACACTCTATTTTCCCTACCACATGTACCAGCACACACATATTCACGCTATGGTTAATTTTGTTGGGATCCATTAACCTACCAGTATATTTTTGAATTATGGGAGGAAAAAACCCACGCAAGTACAGGGAGAGTATACAAAGTCCACACAGTTAGCTCCGTGGTGGGAATCAAACCCATGACCTCAGTACTGTGAGGCAGTAATGCTAACCATTACACCATCCGTACTGCCCACCATCTGTAATGTTTCACATTGTCTATAAGTGGTTCCAAATTCTACCTTTCCAGAAATGTGTTCTGTGATCCAAAATTTTTTTACATTGCTACTCATTTGGGATTATTCCGGACAGTCTGGAAATCTGCACATCTGTCCAGAGTCCAGATTCCTAGTAATAGTAGGCAGAATTTTTCTTTTCTCACACTGGCGGCTGTCACACTTTGCACACACGCCTGTGTCTCTATCAACTCCCACCCACCGCGTGCCTTCTCTAACTGAGAGGCCCTAAGTCCTCCTTCATTCCAGCATTATGAGCCAGCCCACTTGTTACACTGCAATTTGTACTACAGCCCACAATGTACTTATAGGCAGTCACAAAAGTCTGTAGTAGACTGTGGATAATGTGCAAATGCAGTGGGTGATTCAGAGGTGATCGTAGATGTGTCAAAAAACACACATCTACGATCACAATCTCTGACATGCAGGGGGACGCCCAGCAAAGGGCTAGTCCACCACGCATGCCAAGCCGTAACACCCCCCCCCCCTGCACACTTGTGAAAGCATCGCACAGCGTCAATGCTTGAGCACCTGTTGAGTAGCTCCCTACCTACACAGCCTAGCTGCGAAGGTAGGCGGCTACCCACCATGTTTTTGGCCACAGTGGGCGCAAACGGTCTGGACACGCCCCCCCCGATGGTGCTGAAACGCCCCGCAACCGCCTCTGCCTGTCAATCAGGCAGAGGTGATCGCACCAGTGAGATGCCATTGCACTGACAGCATTACACTGCTGCACGTGCGCACACACCACAGGGCCTAACAAGGTCAGTTATGTCTTGTTTTTAACTTCTGGCTGCTCATTTTTAAATTGGCACCAGTTAAGGGACTTGTTTGAGCATAGGACTGGTTCTTCATAAATGCAGATAATTCAGTGCAACAATGCTGCTGTGTGGGGCATCTAGCTGCTCTTCTTTAATCCAACACATTAATTGTTCAAATCATTTCCTGAGCCTCAAGGTGTTAAATGTGTGTTCATTTGACCATCTTTTGTCCCACTTGACCTACTTCACTAGATAAAGTGATGTTTCTGCCTTATGTAAGCCGCCATAATGGAATGTGTCAGCTGACTCAGTCTCCTTCACTGAGAGGGTCCCTTGACTTGGGCTGCAAGCTTAAAAGTTTTGACCAAAATATGAATTGCTACTTAACATAGCCAGGGCTGCCAAGAGAAATCCTGGGCCCCAGTACAACAACTTCCCAGGCCCCCGAAAGTGGAAATGGCCACAGTATGTCTGTCTATCTATCTATCTATCTATCTATCTATCTATCTATCTATCTATCTAGAAATATATATATATAAATATATATATATATATATATATATATATATTTCTCTTACGTCCTAGGGGATACTGTGAATCCATTTAGTACCATGGGGAATAGATGGGTCCACTATGAGCCATGGGCACTGTAGAAGTTTGATTGTGTGTGCTGGCTACTCCCTCTATGCTCCTCCTACCAGACTCAGTTTAGAAAATCTGCCCGGAGAAGCTGGTCACGTCTCTGGAAGCTCCTGAAGAGTTTTCTGCACTTATTTTCTAAGTTTCTTATTTTCAGGCAGGACTGGATGGCACCAGCCTGCCTGCTTCATGGGACTTAGGGGGGTGATGGCCCAACTTCTCTCAGAGTTAATGGTCCCGTTCCCCCGCTGACATGACGCTAGCTCCTGAGGGAACTATTTGCAAGCCCCACCACGGCGTACATTCCCGCAGCACGCCGCCACCCCTAACAGAGCCAGAAGAATGAAGAGTGGTGAGTACTAAGCCAGCGTCCCGGTTAGCGGGTCGCCGGTCATTATGGCGGCATGAGGGTACGGAGATGCATGACTTCTACACGGAGTGGACTGAGTCTCCTGGCTGTGTACACTACAGTGTACACAGTACCCAGACTGGCATCACATCCATAAAAGGAGGTTTACTCCGTTTTATCCACATAGACACACACAGCCAGTATAAAGAAGAGCGGGAAGACCGCACATCATTGAAGTGGCGGGGCTTCACTATGAGCAGATCCAGCAGCTCACAAGCGCCATTTTTACTACTGCAGCTGACACAGATGCTGACTGACAGGGACGCGCAGCTCCTCCAGACAGACTCCAGATTAGCTCAGCGGTACCAGGGGGTCATAGCATGGGGGAGCGACTTATTGGTTTACTAAATCCCTAATCTAGGTACTTAGTCTGCGACCTGGCTAAGCTTGGCATTGGCGAAAAGGGCGCCGTGTGCTGGCTCCATACTATCTCTGTGTCTTCCTGGAAGGGCTCTTTGTGGGTAAATTGTGTATTTAACCTTTTCCTGTGTGTGTGTGTGCTGTCACTGCTACAGTATATCAGGCAAAGAGTGTGTTTCATGTAAGGCACAGTGTTCCTCTTCTCCAGCGGGTTCACTGGTGTGTACTCAGTGTAGTTCCTTTCCCAGGCTGGTGGGGCAGAACCAGCATGGCTGGACCCCATTAGGGGAATGATTTCTACTAAATTCTTCTACTAAATTATCTTGGAATGAGAAAGAGATGCAATACTTAAGACAGTCTATGGCTGAGTTTATGAAAAAGGACCCAGTACCCAGACCAGCTTCTCAGTCCCCTGCCATTGGTCCGCAAAAACGTTCTTTGGCCCATATTCTGCACTCTGACTCTGATAAGGAGGAGTCAGAAATGGAGGACGGTGAGGTGGACTCAGAGGTGGGGAAGGGTACTCTATCGCAGGGAATGGAGGCTCTCATAAATGCTATCAGGGAAGTCCTCAATTTCCCTGATAAGGTGACAGAGGAGAGTGAGCAATTTTGCTTTAATATAAAGAAAAAATCCTCAGCTACTTTTCCTGTGTCAAAGGAACTCAATACCCTGTTTGAAGAACCATGGGTTAATCCAGGTAAGAAATTTCAAATCCATAAAAGGTTGTTATTATCTTTTCCTTTTCCTCCTGGGAATAGGAAAAAATGGGAAAATCCACCAATAGTGGATGTGTCAGTCTACAGGCTCTCACGTAAAATTGTACTACCTGTGCCTGGTGCAGCCTCCCTAAGAGATGCGGCTGATCGCAAGATTGAGAGTACACTCAAATCTTTGTATACTGCAGCTGGGGTAGCCCAGAGACCCACTATAGCAAGAGGAAATTATTTTACTCCTGCAGCATATAGAGGACTCCTGCAGCATATACATTAAGCAAACCTATCTCCTTTATGGCTTCCACTATAAAGGATATCTCCTTTATGGTGGAAGCCATAAAGGAGATAGGTTTGCTTAATGCACGCACTACGGCTATGGTAGTGTCGGCATGCAGGGGTTTATGGCTACATCAGTGGACTGCTGACGTGGACTCCAGGAAAGGAGTGGAATGCCTGCCACAGGTGAGGCCTTATATGGAGTTGATCTCGACAAATGGATCTCCCGAGCTACTGCAGGTAAGTCCACATACCTACCTTCTGCAGCCCCGCTAGCTAGAAAGGCTTACTCGGGACCCACTTTACAGTCCTTTCGGACCGACCAATCTAAAGGCAAGGCCAGAGGTTCTTATACCACCGCCAGTGGTGCTACAGGAAAACCACGCAAAACAGTGACTGCTGTTTCACAGGAACATTAGGAACAATCTCAATCCTTGACAAAGGGCTGCTAAACCCGAAACGCGTTGGAGAGAGAGACGGAGGAAAGAGACGCGGAAGTGGCGTCATCACAGAGTGCCGAGCACCCAGCAACAAACGCTCACGGACACCGCAAACTTGCAGGAGGGAACTAGAGCCAGGACGCTATCAGTGAGCCACAGTCAGCGGCTCACGGAAGGTAGGGTTAGTAGGGACAGATAGGATCTGGACTTTAATTGTAAATAAAAGTACAATAAATACCCAGACAAATAAACGGAAACCCCAGCACTTTAAAAAACAACATATACCTCCAAAATCCACACAAAAGAGCTGTTTACATTTTAAAATAACGAATGTATTTTTTACAGGTATGAGCATTCACTACTTAATACAAGCGCTTCTCTTTTAGAAATATATATAAAAGGGAGTACGAAGCGCGTTGTTTCCTGCATTGACCCCCCCACTGATTTTTTTTAAGCTAAGTCAGATTTCCTATCCTTTATAATCAATATTTTCATGTGGTCTTTTATATGAAAGATTTTTTCTTGTATTTTAAACTCCTGTTTTGAACTTATTTTACTCTCATATACATTAAAACTTGTTTTTATAACTTTATATCTTTTTTGGCTTTTAAATTTAAGCACATCAAACCACTGTTTTTAGCCACACTCGTCGCCGGTACCCCTATTCCCCCCTTTTTTTTATACTTTTTAACAATACTATACCAGTGTTGTATTTTTAGTGTTTGGCTGACACCGTTTGATAAGGTTATGTGGGCTTTTATGGTGTTTTTATTACACTTGTAGCGCATTATTTATTTACATAGTTTTACTGAGAACTTACCTCACAAGTGGCACTGTACTAGTCTTTTTGCATATATATATATATATTTATATATATATATATATATATATATATATTAGTGATGAGCGGGTTTGGTTCCTCGGAAACCGAACCCCCCCCGAACTTCACCCATTTTACACGGGTCCGAGGCATACTCGGATTCTCCAGTATGGCCCGGTTAACCCGAGCGCGCCCGAACGTCATCATCCCGCTGTCGGATTCTCGCGAGATTCGGATTCTATATAAGGAGCCGCGCGTCGCCGCTATTTTCACTTGTGCATTGGAAATGTTAGGTAGAGGACGTGGCTGGCATCCTCTCCGTTTGTGCTTATTGCTTAATTGTGGGGACTGGGGAGCAGCTGTATTATATAGGAGGAGTACAGTGCAGAGTTTTGCTGATCAGTGACCACCAGTTTTATCCGTTCTCTGCCTGAAAAATGCTCCATATCTGTGCTCAGTGTGCTGCATATATCTGTGCTCACACTGCTTTATTGTGGGGACTGGGGACCAGCAGTATTATATAGGAGGAGTACAGTGCAGAGTTTTGCTGACCAGTGACCACCAGTATACGTTGTCTGCCTGAA
Organism: Pseudophryne corroboree; assembly: GCF_028390025.1. NCBI lineage: Eukaryota > Metazoa > Chordata > Amphibia > Anura > Myobatrachidae > Pseudophryne > Pseudophryne corroboree. Next base: position 754,718,011 of record NC_086448.1, read on the forward strand.
AAACGCTCCATATCTGAGCTCAGTGTGCTGCATATATCTGTGCTCACACTGCTTTATTGTGGGGACTGGGGACAACCAGTATATTATATAGGAGGAGTACAGTGCAGAGTTTTGCTGACCAGTGACCACCAGTATACGTTGTCTGTCTGAAAAACGCTCCATATCTGTGCTCAGTGTGCTGCATATATCTGTGCTCACACTGCTTTATTGTGGGTACTGGGGACCTCCAGTATATTATATAGGAGGAGTACAGTGCAGAGTTTTGCTGACCAGTATATATAGCAGTACGGTACGGAAGGCCACTGCTCTACCTACCTCTGTGTCGTCAAGTATACTATCCATCTAGATTCTATACCTGTGGTGCATTTTAGTTTTGCAGTTTGCTGACAGTGACCACCAGTATATATAGCAGTACGGTACGGAAGGCCACTGCTCTACCTACCTCTGTGTCGTCAAGTATACTATCCATCTAGATTCTATACCTGTGGTGCATTTTAGTTTTGCAGTTTGCTGACAGTGACCACCAGTATATATAGCAGTACAGTACGGAAGGCCACTGCTCTACCTACCTCTGTGTCGTCAAGTATACTATCCATCTAGATTCTATACCTGTGGTGCATTTTAGTTTTGCAGTTTGCTGACAGTGACCACCAGTATATATAGCAGTACGGTACGGAAGGCCACTGCTCTACCTACCTCTGTGTCGTCAAGTATACTATCCATCTAGATTCTATACCTGTGGTGCATTTTAGTTTTGCAGTTTGCTGACAGTGACCACCAGTATATAAAGCAGTACAGTACGGAAGGCCACTGCTCTACCTACCTCTGTGTCGTCAAGTATACTATCCATCTAGATTCTATACCTGTGGTGCATTTTAGTTTTGCAGTTTGCTGACAGTGACCACCAGTATATATAGCAGTACGGTACGGAAGGCCACTGCTCTACCTACCTCTGTGTCGTCAAGTATACTATCCATCTAGATTCTATAACTGTGGTGCATTTTAGTTTTGCAGTTTGCTGACAGTGACCACCAGTATATATAGCAGTACGGTATGGAAGGCCACTGCTCTACCTACCTCTGTGTCGTCAAGTATACTATCCATCTAGATTCTATACCTGTGGTGCATTTTCGTTTTGCAGTTTGCTGACAGTGACCACCAGTATATATAGCAGTACGGTACGGAAGGCCACTGCTCTACCTACCTCTGTGTCGTCAAGTATACTATCCATCCATACCTGTGGTGCATTTCAGTTGTGCGCAGTATATATAGTAGTAGGCCATTGCTATTGATACTGGCATATAATTCCACACATTAAAAAATGGAGAACAAAAATGTGGAGGTTAAAATAGGGAAAGATCAAGATCCACTTCCACCTCGTGCTGAAGCTGCTGCCACTAGTCATGGCCGGGACGATGAAATGCTATCAACGTCGTCTGCCAAGGCCGATGCCCAATGTCATAGTAGAGAGCATGTAAAATCCAAAAAACAAAAGTTCAGTAAAATGACCCAAAAATCAAAATTAAAAGCGTCTGAGGAAAAGCGTAAACTTGCCAATATGTCATTTACGACACAGAGTGGCAAGGAACGGCTGAGGCCCTGGCCTATGTTCATGGCTAGTGGTTCAGCTTCACATGAGGATGGAAGCACTTATCCTCTCCCTAGAAAAAAGAAAAGACTTAAGCTGGCAAAAGCACAGCAAAGAACTGTGCGTTCTTCTAAATCACAAATCCCCAAGGAGAGTCCAATTGTGTCGGTTGCGATGCCTGACCTTCCCAACACTGGACGGGAAGAGCTTGTGCCTTCCACCATTTGCACGCCCCCTGCAAGTGCTGGAAGGAGCACCCGCAGTCCAGTTCCTGATAGTCAAATTGAAGATGTCACTGTTGAAGTACACCAGGATGAGGATATGGGTGTTGCTGGCGCTGGGGAGGAAATTGACAAGGAGGATTCTGATGGTGAGGTGGTTTGTTTAAGTTAGGCACCCGGGGAGACACCTGTTGTCCGTGGGACGAATATGGCCATTGACATGCCTGGTCAAAATACAAAAAAAAATCACCTCTTCGGTGTGGAATTATTTCAACACAAATGCGGACAACAGGTGTCAAGCCGTGTGTTGCCTTTGTCAAGCTGTAATAAGTAGGGGTAAGGACGTTAACCACCTAGGAACATCCTCCCTTATACGTCACCTGGACTGCATTCATCAGAAGTCAGTGACAAGTTCAAAAACTTTGGATGACAGCGGAAGCAGTCCACTGACCCCTAAATCCCTTCCTCTTGTAACCAAGCTCCTGCAAACCACACCACCAACTCCCTCAGTGTCAATTTCCACCTTACACAGGAAAGCCAATAGTCCTGCAGGCCATGTCACTGGCAAGTATGATGAGTCCTCTCCTGCCTGGGATTCCTCCGATGCATCCTTGAGTGTAACGCCTACTGCTGCTGGCGCTGCTGTTGTTGCTGCTGGGAGTCGATCGTCATCCCAGAGGGGAAGTCGGAAGACCACTTGTACTACTTCCAGTAAGCAATTGACTGTCCAACAGTCCTTTGCGAGGAAGATGAAATATCACAGCAGTCATCCTGCTGCAAAGCGGATAACTCAGGTCTTGTCAGCCTGGGTGGTGAGAAACATGTGTCCGGTATCCACCGTTAATTCACAGGCAACTAGACACTTGATTGAGGTACTGTGTCCCCGGTACCAAATACCATCTAGGTTCTATTTCTCTAGGCAGGCGATACCGAAAATGTACACAGACGTCAGAAAAAGAGTCACCAGTGTCCTAAAAAATGCAGTTGTACCCAATGTCCACTTAACCACGGACATGTGGACAAGTGGAGCAGGGCAGACTTAGGACTATATGACTGTGACAGCCCACTGGGTAGATGTATTGCCTCCCGCAGCAAGAACAGCAGCGGCGGCACCAGCAGCAGCATCTAGCAAACGCCAACTCGTTCCTAGGCAGGCTACGCTTTGTATCACCGCTTTCCATAAGAGGCACACAGCTGACAACCTCTTACGGAAACTGAGGAACATAATCGCAGAATGGCTTACCCCAATTGGACTCTCATGGGGATTTGTGACATCGGACAACGCCAGCAATATTGTGCGTGCATTACATGTGGGCAAATTCCAGCACGTCCCATGTTTTGCACATACATTGAATTTGGTGGTGCAGAATTATTTAAAAAACGACAGGGGCGTGCAAGAGATGCTGTCGGTGGCCCGAAGAATTGCGGGCCACTTTTGGCATTCAGCCACCGCGTGCCGAAGACTGGAGCACCAGCAAACAGTCCTGAACCTGCCCTGCCATCATCTGAAGCAAGAGGTGGTAACGAGGTGGATTTCAACCCTCTATATGCTTCAGAGGATGGAGGAGCAGCAAAAGGCCATTCAAGCCTATACATCTGCCCATGATATAGCAAAGGAGGGAAAATGCACCTGACTCAAGTGCAGTGGAGAATGATTTCAACGTTGTGCAAGGTTCTGCAACCCTTTGAACTTGCCACACGTGAAGTCAGTTCAGACACTGCCAGCCTGAGTCAGGTCATTCCCTTCATCAGGCTTTTGCAGAAGAAGCTGGAGACATTGAAGGAGGAGCTAAAACAGAGCGATTCCGCTAGGCATGTGGGACTTGTGGATGGAGCCCTTAATTCGCTTAACCAGGATTCACGGGTGGTCAATCTGTTGAAATCAGAGCACTACATTTTGGCCACCGTGCTCGATCCTAGATTTAAAACCTACGTTGTATCTCTCTTTCCAGCAGACACAAGTCTGCAGAGGTTCAAAGACCTGCTGGTGAGAAAATTGTCGAGTCAAGCGGAACGTGACCCGTCAACAGCTCCTCCTTCACATTCTCCCGCAACTGGGGGTGCGAGGAAAAGGCTAAGAATTCCGAGCCCACCCGCTGGCGGTGATGCAGAGCAGTCTGGAGCGAGTGCTGACATCTGGTCCGGACTGAAGGACCTGCTAACGATTACTGACATGTCGTCTACTGTGATTGCATATGATTCTCTCACCATTGAAAGAATGGTGGAGGATTATATGAGTGACCGCGTCCAAGTAGGCACGTTAGACAGTCCGTACGTATACTGGCAGGAAAAAGAGGCAATTTGGAGGCCCTTGCACAAACTGGCTTTATTCTACCTAAGTTGCCCTCCCTCCAGTGTGTACTCCGAAAGAGTGTTTAGTGCAGCCGCTCACCTTGTCAGCAATCGGCGTACGAGGTTACTTCCAGAAAATGTGGAGAAGATGATGTTCATCAAAATGAATTATAATCAATTCCTCCGTGGAGACATTCACCAGCAGCAATTGCCTCCAGAAAGTACACAGGGATCTGAGATGGTGGATTCCAGTGGGGACGAATTAATAATCTGTGAGGAGGGGGATGTACACAGTGAAAGGGGTGAGGAATCGGAGGATGATGATGAGGTGGACATCTTGCCTCTGTAGAGCCAGTTTGTGCAAGGAGAGATTGATTGCTTCTTTTTTGGTGGGGGCCCAAACCAACCAGTCATTTCAGTCACAGTCGTGTGGCAGACCCTGTCGCTGAAATGATGGGTTCGTTAAAGTGTGCATGTCCTGTTTATACAACATAAGGGTGGGTGGGAGGGCCCAAGGACAATTCCATCTTGCACCTCTTTTTTCTTTAATTTTTCTTTGCATCATGTGCTGTTTGGGGACTATTTTTTTGAAGTGCCATCCTGCCTGACACTGCAGTGCCACTCCTAGATGGGCCAGGTGTTTGTGTCGGCCACTTGTGTCGCTTAGCTTAGTCACACAGCGACCTTGGTGCGCCTCTTTTTTTCTTTGCATCATGTGCTGTTTGGGGACTATTTTTTTGAAGTGCCATCCTGCCTGACACTGCAGTGCCACTCCTAGATGGGCCAGGTGTTTGTGTCGGCCACTTATGTCGCTTAACTTAGCCATCCAGCGACCTCGGTGCAAATTTTAGGACTAAAAATAATATTGTGAGGTGTGAGGTGTTCAGAATAGACTGAAAATGAGTGGAAATTATGGTTATTGAGGTTAATAATACTATGGGATCAAAATGACCCCCAAATTCTATGATTTAAGCTATTTTTGAGGGTTTTTTGTAAAAAAACACCCGAATCCAAAACACACCCGAATCCGACAAAAAATTTTCAGGGAGGTTTTGGCAAAACGCGTCCGAATCCAAAACACGGCCGTGGAACCGAATCCAAAACACAAAACCCGAAAAATTTCCAGTGCACATCTCTAATATGTATGTATATTTATATATATATATATATATATATATATATATATATGCAATCATGGATATTCAGCACTCACGTTCTTGCATATTTCCCATGATACTCCCACAGGTTTATCATTATTCTTTGGCCCATATGTCTTTTTGAGATTTGGCAAACAGGAAGTGATGTCACAATCAATTAATTAGTATGAAAGATAAAAATTTAAGCCCAGTCCCAGCATTAGATCACCCTTTGATGAAGCCCTGAATGGACGAAAACCCGTTGAGTTCCCTCACTGACCTTCATTCTTTGAGATAAGTTTGACCTCCTAGGTCTTTTTTTAATCCACTCCGTTTTACTGATTTTATGTATTTTTTGTTATTTATAAATTAAAATTTTATTTTTTTATAATTTTTATCACGTCCAGCTCTCTACATTTTGTACTCTCTTGGAGATTATACATTTTTGTACATTTTTAATTATTTATAGAAACCTATATCTATTATTGAACATCACTAGTCGCCGCACCCCTATCCCCTCTTTTCCGACACACACACACACACACACACACACACACACACACACACACACACACACACACACACACACACACACATATATATATATATATATATATATATAAGGGAAGTCCCACACTCTCACCCGACACAGTTAACAGTTGGGGTGCCACATCAAAGCCTGATCCAATCACGGGGTCAGACTCATAGTACAATACAGTGTTTCTCTACATTAAAGTGGAAAAAGATAGCACTCTCCAGACTTGTGTAATTAGTATAAACACTACAGTCATTTATTCAAGGAATTGGTTCCAAGTAACTTCATATCACAGAAAAAAATAAAGGGCTCACCAACGTTTCGGTCCCATGTTAGGACCTTTCTCAAGGTATATGCCAGTCAATATACAGTCAAAAACAGCAATGACATCCTCAGCAGCACATAATGGGAACCAAGAACCTGATCTTATGTATTTTTTGTTATTTATAAATTAAAATTTTATTTTTTTATAATTTTTATCACGTCCAGCTCTCTACATTTTGTACTCTCTTGGAGATTATACATTTTTGTACATTTTTAATTATTTATAGAAACCTATATCTATTATTGAACATCACTAGTCGCCGCACCCCTAACTCCTCTTTTCCGACACACACACACACACACACACACACACACACACACACACACACACACACACACACACACACACACACACACACACATATATCAAGCATTCAAATTCAGCACTCACCTAATATTAACACTTCAAACTGTAATTCATCTGAATTCAGGGAATGTTAGTTCCAAAATATTGCAATAGTTTGTTAAGCTGACCAGCCCCTTCACGGCCTTCCCATTTGGTCAGTCCCTACACTGACTTACACAAATCTGAGCAATGCTCACAGGCATCTTTTGGATTTTAAATGCACAGCATGCTTATATCATGTGTTTAGGCCCTGTCCCACTCTTTTAAAGAGACAGGAACCACACCCAAGCATATCAGTAATATATATATATATATATATATATTTTTTTTTTATTTTTTTTTATTTTTTTAAATCTATACTGGTGTGCTCTGACCTGGGCCCTCTGGCATGCCTGGGCCCAGGTAATCTGTACCCCCTCTTCCCCTCTTTCTCGGCACCACTGAACATAGCTATATATCAAACGGATGTAAATTATAGTGAGAAGTAACACTGGACATCTTCATGAATAGACCCCTCTGTCCTTTAAGTGGAGAAGTTGCCAACAGTAACCACTCAGATTCTAGCTATCATTTTATAGAATGTAACAGATAAATAGCTAGAATCTGATTGGCTCATATGGGATACTTTTCCACTTGTCCTGTTTGGAAGGTCTGATAAATCCCCCCCCCCCCCCCCCCCCCCCTTCCTTCCACCCCTTCCCCTATACTAGATACTATACTGGATTTGCTGATATAATAAGCTCTGCACGCTCTGCCAATAAAGTTCCCAATTTACCACTCTGGAACTCCCCCAGCTATCTAATCTGTCTCCTGGACAATAACATAAACATTATTTGTAATATTGCTTTCAGCAAAAAAAGAAGATGCTATGAAAGGAAATTCATAAAGAAAAGAATGCACACAATCTGTCTACTTGTGTCTGTAAAAATAACAAATACAATTATATTTTCTATCCCCGTAAGTTGTTTAAAGAAAGGAAACAGCATCATAAACTATCGGCACAGAAATCCCGAATTGAAATATTTTCTATAACAGAGCGCAGTTGCTGAGAGCTATGCTTGTATGAGGATACAGCTGGGCGAGTCTCTCCGTGTGTGCTGTATCTATGCCAACCTAGGTTTCTGCAAGGTATTTGTGTTTCTGTGTTGGCTTGGTATCCTTCATTATAACTGTGTGGGTGTAAATGCCACTTTTTCTTGGCTCACAATTATAATGCTTAATAAGCAATCTCTGAAATGACCTCAAAAGTAATGAGAAAAGAAGTGAAAAAAAAAAAAGTTAAAAGCATCAACATTAAAAACATAAAGTGGAGGAAAACTTGTTAAGCCTTTTAGTATAAAGAGGCATGCTGTTACTAATGTACAGGCCGCTATACTAAACATAATTCAGGATAATTTCCAGTATGGAGAAAGAAAATAGAAGCTGGTGAATATGCTCTGCATCCATTGGTGTTTAGGCTGCCTAACGCTTTGGAATAGGGTTTCTGTCATTTATGGGGGTCGTACATAATAGAAGAGCCCCATAGGAGTTGTGTGTATGCAGTAGCGGATCTTGCCACGGGCAAGCAGGACTTTTGCCTGGGGCACCGCCTTCCGGAGGGCGCCACACCATGGCAAGATCTGCTACTGTGCCTCCTGCCGCTGTGCCCCCCGCTGGTCCCCCACCGCTGTGCCCCCCGCTGTGAAGGGAACCAGACGCTACGCGTCTAGTTTCCCTTCGTGGAGAGGACCTTTGCTGTGCGGTGCGTGATGACGTCATCGCGCACCGCACAGCATTGTGGCACAGACGCTAGGGGTCATAATTGACCTCTAGTGTCTATGCTGATCCGAGGAGAGGAGCGGTGCCGGCGGCTGTCTGCAGCGGTCTGGAATCAGGAGCGGGGATAGTAAGTATACATTTTTTTTCCTCTTACAGCGGCGCTACAGGGGGCACAAATGAGGGCGTAACTGACCATGCCCCCGTATGAAGCCACGCCCCTATCGTTTTGCCCGGGGCGCCACAAGGGCAAGAACCAGCCCTGTGTGTATGGAGTGTGCACACTGTTTAAAGTTGTATCTTCTTCACCGAGCATGGGGTAGGTGGTGTAAGTGCTGTTACTAGTATTGATGGCTGCTCTCATGGCCAGAGGCAGTGCGATGCATGGATGTGTACAACTCAGAATATGGGTGGATGATCGTTGCACAAGGCTTGCGAATGTCACTGTCACCTGAAATTGTGACAATATTATGTGCCTATCTATCTATCTATCTATCTATCTATCTATCTATCTATCTATCTATCTATCTATCTATCTATCACAGTACAGTATATGTTTTAAATTATTTTGATATTGCATGGGTATATTTCCCTATTGTCATTAAATATTACTAGTATCCTTTACATGGCACCACAAGGGGTCCACAGCTCCTTACAAAGTACATCAAAAACAGTAAGAACAAAACAAGAACAAAAAGTGACTTACAGAACATTGCAGAACATGGACAAGGTTTACACAGCAGTCATAAGACCCAAATAAGGAGTGGGAAAGGTTTGGTGCCGCAGTGGGGAGGATGGTATAAGTGAGGGAGGGAAAAGCACAAGAGGGCCCTGCACGTGAGAGCTTACACTCTATAATGGGGGTAATTCCAAGTTGATCGCAGCAGGAATTTTGTTAGCAGTTGGGCAAAACCATGTGCACTGCAGGCGGGGCAGATATAACGTGCAGAGAGAGTTAGATTTGGGTGGGTTATTTTATTTATGTGCAGGGTAAATACTGGCTGCTTTATTTCTATACTGCAAATTAGATTGCAGATTGAACACACCACACCCAAATCTAACTCTCTCTGCACATGTTATATCTGCCTCCCCTGCAGTGCACATGGTTTTGCCCAACTGCTAACAAAAATCCTGCTGCGATCAACTTGGAATTACCCCTAATATGTGAGAATTCTGATCCGTACATTCAGGTTGGAAAAAAGGACAGTAGAGCAAACGAAGCGAACAAGTACTAAAAAGTTGTTAGTGTAAACAGAATAAACTAGGCAATATGATTTGTTATGCATAACACAAGAACAGGAGGGAGAAAATAGGGCATCTTCTCCCATGAATCCCATGACAACGAACATGAAACCTTTGGCAACGAGCATGAAACCCCTGACGACAAGCAGAAGACTCCTGGCAACAAGCATGAAACCCCTGACAACGAGCATGAGACCCTTGCAAATGAGCAGGAAACCCCTGACAACAAGCATGAAACCCTTGGCAACGAGCATGAGAACCCTGACATTGAGCATGAGACCCTTGACAAAGGAGCAGGTAATTTAAAAGTAATTAACAAACTTACTGTGGGGCATAGTTTGTAAGGTGTATTATTGTGTTTGGGGCATAAAATGGTGTCAAGAGAATAACTGTGTGTAGTATAATGTGTAATGGGCATTACAGAGTGTGGCATAATGTGTAATGGGTATTACAGTGTGTGGCATATTGTCTAATGGGCATTACAGTGTGTGGCATATTGTGTAATGGACATTACAGTGTGTGGCATATTGTATAATGGGCATTATGGTTTATGTCATAATGTGTAATGGGCATAACGGTGTGTGGCATATTGTGTAATTGGCATTACGGTGTGTGGCATAATGTGTAAGGGGCATTACTATAAGGAGGAAAACTAACAAATAATGTAAGGGGCATGAATTCTGACTTATTTTGTTCCTATGGTGGCCAATGTCTGGGCATGCAGGTTACAAAAACAGGATTTTAATACCTACCGGTAAATCCTAGTCCGTAGAGGATGCTGGGGTCCACTTCAGTACCATGGGGTATAGACGGTTCCGCAGGAGCCATGGGCACTTTAAGACTTTTTCAGAGTGTGAACTGGCTCCTCCCTCTATGCCCCTCCTCCAGACCTCAGCATAGTAACTGTGCCCAGGGAGACGGACATTTCGAGAAAAGGATTTACTTTTAAGTTAATGGTGAGATTCATACCAGCTCACACTTCAACCATACCTCACAACATGGCATTCAACAAAACACATGCCAACAGGCACGGGTATGAACATTACACCAAACGTGCTGAAAACATTTTGAACAATTTAACAACTGCAGGTAAAGTACGCACTGGGCTGGGTGCCCAGTATCCTCTACGGACTAGGAGAAATGGATTTACCGGTAGGTATTAAAAGCCTGTTTTCTCATACGTCCTAGAGGATGCCGGGGACCACTTCAGTACCATGGGGTTATACCAAAACTCCAGTACCGGCGGGAGAGTGCGGATTTCCCTGCAGCACCGATTGACCAAACTTTAGGTCCTCATCGGCCAAGGTGTCAAACTTGTAAAACTTAGCAAACGTGTTTGTCCCTGACCAAGTAGCTGCTCGGCAAAGCTGTAATGCCGAGACCCCCCCAGACAGCCGCCCAGGATGAGCCCACCTTTCTAGTAGAATGGACAGTCACCGTGGAATGAGCGTGCTGAATCGTACCTCTGATCCAGCGCGCAATAGTCTGCTTAGAAGCAGGACACTTAATCTTGTTAGGAGCATACAGGACAAACAGAGCTTCTGTTTTCCATATCCAAGCCGTTCTTGCGACATAAATTCTCAAAGCTCTGACCACATCCAGAGACTTTGAAGCAGCGAAGGTGTCAGTAGCCACTGGCACCACAATAGGTTGGTTTATATGGAAAGAAGAAACCATCTTTGGAAGAAATTGCTGACGAGTTCTTAACTCCACCCTATTCTTCATGAAAAATCAGGTAAGGGCTCTTGTGAGACAAGGCCCCTAACTCAGACACCCTCCTTGCAGATGCCAAGGCCAAAAGAATGACCACTTTCCAAGTGAGAAACTTCAACTGTATCTCCTGGAGAGGTTCACTTCAAAACAATCCGATTGAAGGAACTGCAACACCACGTAAAGATCCCATGGTGCCACGGGAGGCACAAATGGAGGTTGGATGTGCAGAACCCCTTTCACGAATGTCTGAACTTCTGGAAAGGAGGTCAATTGTTTCTGAAAGAAAACGGACAAGGCCAAAATCTGGACCTTGATTGAACCCAATCGTAGGCCCACATCCACACCCGCCTGGAGAAATTGGAGAAAACGTCCTAACTGAAACTCTTCCGTTGGAGCCTTCTTGGTTTCACACCAAGATACATATTTTCTCCAAATACGTTGGTAATGTCTAGACGTTACTCCTTTTCTGGCCTAAATAAGAGTGGGGATGACTTCTTTGGGAATACCCTTTTGGGCTAGGATCCTGCGCTCAACAGCCATGCCGTCAAACGTAGCCGCAGTAAGTCTTGATACACGCACCTCCCCTGCTGCAGCAGGTCCTCGCGAAGAGGAAGAGGCCGAGGATCTTCTATGAGCAACTACTGAAGATCTGGATACCAAGCCCTCCTTGGCCAGTCTGGGACAATGAGGATCGCTCGAACCTCTGTTCTTCTTATGATCTTGAGAACTTTTGGTATGAGTGGAAGTGGAGGGAAGACATATACCGACCGAAACACCCACTGGGTCACTAGTGCATCCACTGCTATTGCTTGAGGGTCTCTCGACCTGGAACAATATCTCTGAAGCTTCTTGTTGAGACGAGATGCCATCATGTTTACTTGAGGAACCCCCCAAAGACTTGTCACCTCTGCGAAGACTTCTTGGTGGAGGCCCCATTCTCCTGGATGGAGATCGTGTCTGCTGAGGAAGTCTGCTTCCCAGTTGTCCACTCCCGGAATTAAAATTGCCGACAGAGTTCTTGCATGTCTTTCTGCCCTGAGGAGAATCTTTGTCACCTCTGTCATTGCCGCTCTGCTTTTCATTCCACCCTGATGGTTCATGTACGCGACTGCTGTTACATTGTCCGACTGGATCTGTACGGGTTGATCTTGAAGAAGATGCCCCGCTTGCAGAAGGCCGTTGTAAATGGCTCTCAACTCCAGAACATTTATGTGAAGACAAGTTTCTTGACTTGACCATCTTCCTTGGAAGCTTTCCCCCTGCATGACTGCTCCCCAGCTTTGGAGACTTGCATCCGTGGTTACTAGGACCCAGTCCTGAATCCCGAACCTGTGTCCCTCTAGTAGGTGAGAACTGTGTAGCCACCACAGGAGCGAAATTCTGGCTTTGGATGACAGGATTATCCTCTGATGCATGTGTAGATGGGATCTGGACCACTTGTCCAACAGGTCCCACTGGAATACTCTGGCATGGAATCGGCCAAACTGTATGTCCTCAAGGCCGCTACCATCTTTCCCAACAACCGAATGCATTGATGAATCGACACTCTTGTTGGTTTCAGAATTTGTTTGACCATTCTCTGGATTTCCAGAGCCTTTTCTACTGGAAGAAATACCCTCTGCACCTCTGTGTCCAGTATCATCCCCAGAAAGGACAATCTTGTCGTCGGTCCAACTGTGACTTTGGAAAATTTATGATCCAACCGTGTTGTTGAAGAACTGTCAAGGAGAGTGCAATGTTCTGCACCAACCTTTCTCTGGACCTTGCTTTTATCAGGAGATCGTCCAGGTAAAGAATTATATTGACTCCTTGCTGTTGAAGTAGGACCATCATTTCCGCCATCGCCTTGGTGAACACCCTCGATGCCGTGGAGAGTCCGAACGGCAACGTCTGAAATTGGTAATGACAATCCTGTATTGCGAATCTCAGATAAGCTTGATGTGGAGGATAAATGGGAACATGTAAGTAGGCATCTTTTATGTCCACTGACACCATGAAGTCCCCCTCCTCCAGACTGGAAATCACTGCCCTCAGAGATTCCATCTTGAACTTGAACCTTTGCAGGTAGAGATTCAGAGTTTTCAGGTTTAGAATGGGTCTGACCGAGCCGTCCGGCTTCGGAACTATGAATAGGCTTGAATAAAACCCTTCTCCTTGTTGTAACAAGGGAACCAGGACAATGACTTGATCCTGACACAATTTTTGTATTGCTGCTTCTACTACTTCCCTGTCCGGGATAGAAGCTGGTAAGGTCGATTTGAAAAATCGGCATGGGGGAAGGTCTTGAAACTCCAGTTTGTACCCGTGGGACACTATTTGTACAACCCACGGGTCCAGGACAGATTGAACCCAGAACTAACTGAATAGTTTCAGACGTGCCCCCACCTGAGCGCACTCCCGCAAGGGAGCCCCAGCGTCATGCTGAAGATTTGGCAGAAACAGAGGTTGATTTCTGCTCCTGTGATCCTGGAGACGCTGTGGACTTTTTTCCTTTTCCCCTTCCTGTACCCGCAAAGAAAGGGGAACCTTTACCTTTTTTGTATTTATTGGGCCAAAAGGACTGCATCTGAGAGTGATGTGTCTTTTTCGCAGGCGCAGGAGCATAAGGCAAGAATGTCGACTTACCCGCGGTAGTCGCAGAAACTAAAGCATCCAGCCCATCTTCAAACAAGGCCTCCCCTTTATACGGGAGAGCCTCCATATTCCTTTTGGAATCTGCGTAGGCATTCCATTGGCGAATCCACAACGCCCTCCGTGCTAAGATTGCCATGGTAGCGGCTCTTGATCCCAAGAGACCAATATCTTTCATGGCTTCTAGCATGTACGCAGCAGCGTCTTTGATATGACCTAATGTTAGGAGTATCTCGTCTCTATCTATTGTGTCAATGTCTGATGGCAAGTTTTCTGACCACTTTTCAATAGCACTACTCACCCATGCACAGGCAATGGTAGGCCTGAGTAGTGTCCCATTGGCCACATAAATAGATTTCAACGTATTCTCTAACTTGCGGTCTGCCGGCTCCTTAAGTGAAGCCGTCCCAGGCGCAGGGTAAATCACCTTTTTTGTTAACCGCGACAGGGCACTGTCTAAAACAGGGGGTGACTCCCACCTTTTCCTGTCCCCTGCAGGGAAAGGGTAAGCTACCTGAATTCTTTTGGGAACCTGAAATTTCTTTTCAGGGTTTGTCCATACTCCCTCAAAGAGACTGTTCAGCTCATGAGATGGAGGAAAAGTGACATTAACTTTCTTTTCTTTACAGAAGTAAGCCTTCTCCTGTGGTAAAGGAGGGGCCTCCGTAACTTCTAACACATCCGTTATAGCAACAATCATATATTGAATGTTTTTGCTAACTTTGGATCTATTCCACTGGAATCACTAGTGTCTACACAGGAATCAGAGTCCGTGTCGGTATCAGTTTGTACTATTTGTGCAAATTACCTTTTATGTGACCCAGAGGGGTCCCCTGTGGATGACAAGGCAGAACTATTAATAATCACATATTCGACAGATTTTCTCCAGTTTTCTGCATGAGACTCAGATTTATCCAATCTCTTACTGATATGATTCACACTATCACGTAATTCTTTCACCCATTCAGGCTCTTGGTGTGACAGCAGCGCCACCACATTACAACCCTGTGTCCCTAAAATGGCTCCCTCAGGGGAAGAGCTCCCTGCCTCAGACATGTTACACAAGTGCACAATCACACCACAGACACTTCGGGGCTTATAGGGGACAGACCCACAGTAAAATCTGTCAGAGGGACACAGAAAGGAATTGCCAGTCTACAACACCACGCCTAAAGAAAAAATCCCTGTGTCGTGTACTTTGCACACAGAGACTTTCTGCGCTATATATATTGCCAATAATAGTTATAGTACCACAATATACACTTTCCCCCCCTTTTTCCCCCTGATACTTGAGTCAGAAGTGGAGAGGAGGATCAGCGCTTCTTCCCCTGCTGTCTTCTGGAAGAACATGGCGCTGAGCAGTGTGCTGGCTGCCTGAGGAAGAAGCCCCGCCCCATGCAATGGCACGTTTTTCCTCAGCTATTGAACTAGATATTTATACAGGCGGGGGTGTAGGACTGTGCCACAGCATTATATGCCACCTTTTGCCAGTGAGAGTAGGTTTCATGCTGCTCAGGGCGCCCTCCCCCCTGCGCCCTGCTGTGCACTGTGTAATGGAGAGCATGTTCGCGCAGCATTCCCGCTTGCTGCGCGGTACCTTGAGCCGTCACGATGACCGGAGATCCCTCTCTGCAGACCTCCGGTAATACTACTCACCAGTCTTCTGACTTCTGGCTCTGTTAGGGGGGTGATGGCATGCTGTGGGAGTGAGCGCATACCCGCAGCTAGTGTCCAGTACCCTTCAGGAGCTAATGGTGTCCTGTCAGCGAAGCAGAGCCATGAAACTCTTTAGGAAGTTGGTTCCTACTTCTTCCCCCTAAGTCCCACGAAGCTGGGAGACTGTTGCCAGCAGTCTCCCTGAAAATAAAAAACCTAACATAAAGTCTTTTAGTTAAACTCAGTAGAGCTCCACTAGAGTGCGACCAGTCTGCCTGGGCACATTTTCTAAACTGAGGTCTGGAGGAAGGGTATAGAGGGAGGAACCAGTTCACACTCTGAAAAAGTCTTAAAGTGCCCATGGCTCCTGCGGAACCGTCTATACCCCATGGTACTAAAGTGGACCACAGCATCCTCTAGGACATATGAGAAACTGGGGTATAAGTTAGTCTTTTCCTGCAAGGCTATGCCACTTGCAGCAAGGCCACACACCCTTTTTTGGGGGCGGTGTGCGCAAATTCTTTATTCGCACAAAGGAATATTCTTTATTCTTACAAAGGTGCTCTGCCCACTGTAGCACCTCCCACATTACCCACAGCTCCGCCCACCCCCACCCACCCCCCGGGACTTCCTGGACCTAGTTTTCTACAAACATAGCACTGGATCGATTGTATTTCACAATGTAGACCAATACTAATTGGCCGCTGTGAATCGGACAGCAAATAAATATGGGTCCTCCTATGTCTGAGACAATCTCACTGAGGCTGTTGTTATTTGGCTAAACAGCCGCAGTTAGAGGTGGGCTAGATTTATTAAGCTTGGAGAGAGATAAAGTGGAGAGGGATAAACAGGTCTATGTCATACTTACCTACTTTGTAAGTCTCCTCTCCTGGAGAAGCCCGGAGAGGAGACGTTGCAGGTGTCTTCGGGGGGCGGGGCCGGACTGTGACATCCCTAAGCCCCGCCCCCGCATCGGGAAATGCCGCGATTCGCAGGTCCGCGGGAAGGGGTGGGGCTAAAATGACGCGATTTGCGTCATTTTAACCCCTTCTCCACCTGACGGACCCGCGAACCTCTCCATCCTGCTCGCATCACTAGGGTGCGAGCAGGATGCGGGAGACCTGCCCACTCTTCTGGGGGTGCGGGGGGCTACCCCAAAAAACGGGAGCCTCCCGCAGCTTCCGGGAGAGTAGGTAAGTATGGTCTATGTACTATTGTACACTCACCGTGGTGTTTTAGAACTGGCAACCTCGTGGTGTATTAATAATGCTGCTGCCGAAGAGGGTGAATGTTAAGTTCTGGTTTTTGTTGGCGTATGCGCCCCACCAAGCCCTTAGCTGCGTGACCTCCGGAAAATCACATGTACAGCAAGTCAGTAGTTTTTTTTTTTTTTTAAAGATCAACAACAACTTTATTACAATAGATATAAAATCCAAGAAAAAACGTCAAGAGGACATAACTAGAACTGAACAGGAGGGAGAAAACAGCAGCATGGGAATGCGATGGCGGCACTGGCGCTGATTGGTTGGTACATTATTTTGTGGGAGATGTACTAAGCCTTGGAGAGTGATAAAGTGGAGAGAGATAAAGTACCAGCCATCAGCTCCTGTTATTTTTCAAACACAGCGTGTAACATGTCAGTTAGGAGCTGATTGGCTGATACTCTCTCCAAGGCTTAGTACATAGATACATTTTCTTAAAAGGTACAGGGGGCTGCGTGCGCTCATGTACTCTATCACGGAATAGAGAAGGCAGGGGCAAGTCGTTTGTAAAACCTATTGCTGGTTTGGAGGCAAGTTAGGAGCTGCTTGGTTGGTACTATATTACCGTACAATTTATCATTCTGCAAGTCTTAATATATCTGATCCAGGAAAACAGATACTATACTGTCTGCAGGAAAACAGTAGGTAAGTGCATCATTCTTAACTAACTTTGACTGGTGAATTCTGGGAACTATCCGCCAGTGAGAATGGTGGATTAAGTCACATGCGCCAAGCTGCAGATATGGACCACAGGAAGGGTAAGTGGTTTCACTGAGACAGCACCACAGGTCTGGGGTCTGATTTTCACAGCAAAGGCCTGAGTCAGACACTGGACACGCCCATAACATTCATCTCCATTGTATCTGAATAGCCACCTCAATCGAGTCTCAGTCGATACTGTGAATATTAGGGTGATTCAGAGATGGATGCAGTCAGTGTTGGACTGGGGCATAAAGGGCCCACCGGGGGAATACATTTGTAGGGGCCCATGTTTAGGGGTGTGGCCAAACTTCAGAGGCTTGGTTAACCAGTAAAGAGTGCATGGACTGGGCCCCTTGATAAATATACTGCTAGTGCATGCATTATAATGTACCAGATTAAAAACGGATATGGACTGTATAAAATAGACCATAGTACTGCGCAGTATAAGGTAATATATGTATAATGTATAATTCAAGTGCACAGTCTGTAACCAGATTCCTTAGAGGAGGTGGGGCCCCCAGGCATTGGGGCCCACCGGCGGTTTCCCCTGTTCCCGTGGGCCAGTCCAATCCTGGATGCAGTTAGCATCGCTGCTGTGTTCGCGATGCAAAAATCGGCTAATGGTGCAGGAGAAGTCTTGTGTAAATAGACACCTGTCAGTTTCTGTGATCCGTTGCTTCATCCAAAGATGCAGCCATTGGATCACCTTGCGTGACCATCAGTCATCTGAGTAACTCTCAGGTTAGTGTGGAGAGGGGGCCTGGACTGCACACACTGGCTTCTTATAATGGGATGTGCTACCTTGCTGAAACTTTGGAGACCATTTACTAAGCAGTGATAAGAGCGGAGAAGTGATCCAGTGGAGAAGTTGCTCCATCAACCAATCAGCAGCTCTGTATAATTTTATAGTATGCAAATTATAGATGTTACTTCAGGGCTGATTGGTTGCCATGGGCACTTCTCCACTGGCTCACTTCTCCGCTCCTATAACTGCTTAGTAAATGTCACCCTTAGTACTACAATATAGGAACGAGGGTGCAGGTGCACCATATACCATTAAAATTATATCAACCATAATATTCGAGATTCTTGGCATATATTGGCCAATATATGAGCCTGCCCACCTACTTCATGATGACCTCGTCAAACTGGTCCCTAACATTATGGGGGTTCACCTCCCATAAAATGTAGCATTTTACAAACATCTTTTACACTTGTAACACTGATCAGCTAACCTCCCTTTCTAACACTCTGACACCTTACTGCTGTCCTCTTTCTAACACTCTGACACCTTACTGCTGTCCTCTTTCTAACACTCTGACACCTTACTGCTGTCCTCTTTCTAAAGGTGCATACACACGGAGAGATTTTGACTATGAGAGATTTTGACTAACTTTTCCCTTGAACTGGCAGTAGGAGATTTTGACTAACTTTACCAGAGATTTTGTCTAACTATGCAAGAGATTTTGGCTATGGGAGATTTTGGCTATGGGAGATTTTGACTATCTCATTTAAATAAGGGGATGAGTGTCATATATAGGACGATTTTACAGGGTGGCTGGTATTTAAATAGCTAAAAGTTAAAAAAATAATTTGCGTGGGGTCCCCCCTCCTATGTAAAACCAGCCTCGGGCTCTTTGAGCCAGTCCTGGTTGTTAAAATACAGAGGAAAAAATGAGTAGGGTTCCCCCATATTTAGACAACCAGCACCGGGCTCTGCGTCCGGTCCTGGTTTAAAAAATACGGGGGACAAAAGACATAGGGGTCCCCCGTATTTTTCAAACCAGCACTGGGCTCCACTAGCCAGGGAGATAATGCCACAGCCGGGGGACACTTTTATATTGGTCCCTACGGCCGTGCCATTACCCCCCCAACTAGTCACCCCTGGCCGGGGTACACTGGAGGAGTGAGGACCCCTTAAATCAAGGGGTCCCCCCCTCCAGCCACCCAAGGGCCAGGGGTGAAGCCCGAGGCTGTCCCCCCCATCCGTGGGCGGTGGATGGGAGGCTGATAGCCTTTCAATAGTAATATTGTTCTTTACAGGTGGCCTACAGGTCCCAGCAAGCCTGCCCCAGCATGCTGGCACTTGGAGAACCACAAGTGCCAGCATGCCCGGACATAAAGGGCCCGCTGGCACCTGTAGTCCACCTGTAAAGAAAATATTGGGAAAAAAACACGACACATTCTTTAAAAAATCCTTTATTAAACTGGGTCTTCACCTGGGAGGCGGCGGCCTTTAAGCTCTTTTGCATGGCCGCCGCCTTCCCAGGACTTCCAGCATCTTCACCTGGTGGGCGGCGGCTGCTAAGCTCTTTTGCATAGCCGCCGCCCATCCAGGACTTCCACGGCGTCTTCAGTCTTCAGGAGCTCTTCTCCGCTCCTCCTCCGCCGTCGGACTGAAAGCCGCTGCCTCGCGCTGACTTATATAAGTCAGCGGGAGGGGGCGGGGCGATGACGCGACGAGCCGTGATTGGCTCGCGGCGGCCATCTTGAATTTCAAAAATGACGCTGAGGCGCCATTTTTGAAACTGGTACCGCTCCGCTGCCAAACTCTGCAAGATAAAGGTAAATTTCCCCCGCCCGCACCGCCGCCGCCCGCACCGCAACCCGCCGCCGCCCGCACCGCCGCCGCAACCCGCCGTCGCCCACACCGCCACCGCAACCCGCCGCCACCCGCACCGCCGCCACAACCCGCCGCCGCCCGCACCACCGCCGCCTGCAACATCGCTATCGCTGGGAAAAATCGCTGGCCTCTTAAAGTATTAGCAATTTTGACTAACTTTTGCAGCGACATAGCCAAAATTGACTTGCCTGCACTGACTATTTTTCCCAGCGATAGCGAACTAGCGGGGACGCGCATCGCTATCGCTGCCTGTATACACACGGAGCGATCTGCACTAACTTTCTGAGCGATTTTGACTATATAGTCAAAATCGCTCAGTTATATCGCTCCGTGTGTATGCACCTTAACAGTCAGCAGCTTCTTTCACTTGCCTAACACTGATTTCTCAAGTCTATCCCTTATCTGTGTGATGCCGTGGGTTGGTATGGCTGGGGTGGTTTGGGGGTGCTCTGTGCCCCAGAGGCAAACCCCCATAATGTTTGGTACCTGTTCAATGAGGTCACTGTGAAGTAGGTGGGCAGGCTCATTGCCCAATGTATGCCAAGAAACTCAGATATGATGGTTGCTATAATTTTAATGGTGTATGGTGCAACTGTGTCAAAACTCTTACTAAGGTCTAGGTAAGCTACATCTATGCCCCCCCCCCCTTCCCCCGCCGCACTCCTTCAGTCTATTATTTTATTACTTTAGTCAACCAGTAAAAAATTAGTAAGATTTGTTTGACATGATCTCCACCCAGTAAATCGATGCTGTTTTGGATCCTGTAAATTGCAGAATTGAAAATCTTCTACTACTCTTTCTTTAAGAGTGTTTCCATCAATTTCCCTACTACTGATATAAGGCTCACTCGTCGGTAATTACTTGTTACTTCCTTACTTTCACTTTTGTGCAGTGGAATTATATTCGCTCTTTTCTTTTGTGGAATTACTCCTGTAGCTAGAAAATTGTTCAGAGATTGGACTTCAGCTGACTCTCCAGAATGCCTCCCTCAAAACAAATGCATTACGTCCAATGCACTGCACCAAACATTGTATCAGATGTTAATGGGTATAATTATAATGCCACAAGACACTTGGGCTCTGATATTGTGTTATTAAAGAGATTAGAAGATGTTCTATTAATGCCATGAGAGATGTTGGTTCTGATATTACATTATTATTAGAGATGAGCTGTCTCGGGTTAAGGAGGATCGAATCCACCCAAACTTCCTGGACCTGAGTAAACCCAGTGGTGACTCTGGTTTTCCCGCCTTGCTTGGATTCCAAATCGAGGCAAAATATCATTATCCCGGCATCAGATTCTTGCAGGTTTTGAATTCTATATAAGTGCCTGCAGTGGTGATTCAGCGCCATTCCACAGCAGACCAAGGATATAGCTGTGTTCTCTGACAGTCTTATTCCACGCTGTGTCCACTCCCGTGGCTGAGCTGACCTTTGTGTGTGTCCACTGTGTGCATCCACTCCAGTAGCTGAGCTGGCCTGTGTCCACTGTGTTCATTCACTCGAGTGGCTAAGCTAAGCTGACCTATCTGTGCCCACTGTGTCCATTCACTCCAGTGGCTTAGCTGACCTAGCTGTGTCCACTGTTTCCATACACTCTACAGCTGCTTAGTGTCGTTAGTATTGGCCAAGCTAGATTACATTACAAGCAGTTAGAAAGCCATTGTTTATTATTTTTTATAGTGCAGGAATTTAGTTACATCTAGTGTCTAAGTGTGTCACACTAGTGCTGCACTGTGACTCCACAGGTCGTACCCCACTGCGCCTTTGTGGATATAATAAATATAAACAGTTTGAGTCACCACTTTAGTTTTCATTTTTCACAAAAAATTGCTCTTTTTTTAATACAAGCTCTGTGCACTGTACCGCACTGCACGTTTGGTGACATAATAAATATAAGCGATTTAACTCTCCACTTTGAGTTGTCATTTAAAAAAAAAACCAAATCATTGCTCTTTTTTATACAAGCTGTGAAGGCTGTACGCCACTGCGCCTTTATTGACATAATAAATATAAGTGGTGTGATTCACCATTTTAAGTTGTCATTAAGAAAATGTAAAAAAATTTTTTTATTGTACAACTTGAGGGGCGCTGTACCCCACTGCAACATTATTCACATAAATATAAGCTGTGTGTCTCCCCGCTGTGTGAGTTGTTATTTGCAAAAAAGTAAAACAGCTTTTTTTATTGTACCGCTTGTGTGTTTTGAGTTCATCAATATGGATAACGATTAGTTGAGAGAAAAGCAGGAGCAGCAACCAAATACTAGTACTGCAGCTGTTGACATCACCAGTCATTACCATACTAGTCCTTCAACATCATCTACTAAAGTCAATGTCCAATGGCACACAGAGTTTAAGTCTGGGCATCTGAAATAAACTAATTTTTTACAGTGGTAAAGAAAAAAAAATCACCTCTAATAAAGGGAAAATTTACTGCAGAAAAACATTAAATTGCCAACATGCTATTCACCACACACAGTGGCAAGGAAAGCTCAGACCTTGGCCTTTATTTATGAGTGGTGGTTCTGCAACTGTCAGTGAGGCATCTTCTTCTAACTCTCATAACAATGCAAGCACTTCTCACTCAGAGTGTAGAAGAGGTGTCAAAAAAATGAAATCCGGAAACTCAGTGCTGAAAAACTCACTAAGGCAGTAGAATAAACTGTGTGTTCAGAACCATCATACATCCCTGAGGAGAGTTTAGTGGTGTCCACGTTAGCTATGTGTGTGTCCGACATTACTCACACTGTCCTCAAAGAGAAGCTTTTTTCACCTCCTTCCACCATCTGCACATGTGGGGAGAAGTACAAGTAAAGATAGGATGAGGACATAATAGAAATTGAGGATGCTAGTGTGGAAGTGGAACAGTATGAGGGGGATATTTGTGTACTACAACTGCCTGACACTAATAAGGAAGATGAGGATTTTGATGATGTTGTTTGTGTAAGTTAGCCATCAGTGGCAGCAGTTCTTGCCCGTAATCCACCTCTTGGGTGTGGGATTATTTTTACCCAAATCCTGACATTTGTGAAGGCATCTGCTCCATTTGTGGGGCCAAAGTTTGTAGAGGTAGGGAGGTTAACCATCTAGGACCCCTCTTCCATTTTATGCCATTTGTGGTGATTATTTTACAACATTTTACAAAATTATAATAATTTGTAAAATAATATCAATAAGCCCAGTATCAGCAACCAGTAGATTGGACCAGCTCATGCAATATATACCACCAACATTCTCATCATCAACATCCTTATTAGTGATCAGAGGTAGTCCTTCCAAAAAATTGGTTTGTGGATGTTTGTGCTGCTGCTCTGTCGCTTAGAAACCAGCCAGCTCACTACAGTCTTTGGCCTAAGATAGATGAAAACGATATTGTGAGGTGGTCACAATTGACTGGAAATGAATGTTATTGAGGTTAACAATACTGTACATATAATACTGGAACAAAAAAATTACCAAATTATGTGATGTTAGCAATTTAAAAAAAAAAAATTTTGGGGGAAAAAAAATATAGATCCAAAACCAAAATCGGGGGCCGGCGCACATCTCTAATTATTATAGAGATAATAGGGGGGCTCTATATTATAATGCCATTTAGAGATCTGTAGTTTGATTTTTTTTTTTATATATATCTACTAGGGGAATTTGGGGTTTCTGCTAAACCACCACCTCTAATAGAAAAGTCTAAAGCCATCCCTGGTAGTGTTGTGTGTGGAGATAATGAGGGTATGGGTCCATTTCTAGATGTTAATATTGCAATCCCTTTATTCCTAGTTATTATCATATAGGTACATTCCAATCTGTCACAGCTGCATGGTCCAAAATGTTGTCTTTCTAGACAATGCTGTGAAGCAAGATTCTCTCACATTACCATAGTCACAGAGCATTCCATTGTGGATCTGTTATAGAAGAACAATTTTACTCTACACACTTGTCATTTTAGAAAATGTGCTTCCTGCACCTCATTTCTCAATAAGTATTGTCAGTGAAATGTGGAAAACTACCCGGTGGGGTTTGGAGAAATAACTTTATAGCTCCTCCAAAAGGACAACAATTTAGATCCTGTAGCCATCATTTCTCCCAGCTAGTTTTCCATGCTGGATTTCTGTCTGCTGAGCTGTCCTGAGCCCAGTATATTAGACTCTCTGTAATTCTCAGGCTTCTGAGTTTAGGCTTTCTCTCAGTGTACTAGACCCTCTCATAATGTTTGACAACCTAAATTCTGCTGTGCTCTGTGCAATAGTCCTGCAGTCCCTGATTCCGGGTAGGGATTGCCATTGGAATATGATAGTTCATAAACATTGATTTTCTTTTTCCAATGGTGAGGGTTTTTCTAGCGTCTTTTGTGATGTTCCCCCGCTGATATCGATGCACGGACTCAGTGGCAGTGCTTCTGTATATATGCATAAACACTCTCGCTCCTTCAATATCTATACAATCGAGATGAAAACTGCATACCATCGCAAGGCATGTTGTAATGTCGACACCATTGCAACTAGGCTGTCCCTATTTCCAAGACCGCCGAGACAACAGGTGAGCCAGATACTAGAGCGCATGGCTACTGAAGGGGACTTGGCGGTGCCCCATTGTGGTATACAATACTATGGTGCTAACTGAAGCATGCACCAAGGGACATGGTCAGGTTATCATGAGTGGAGAATCATCTGTGCGCCTCTCCTTTACTTTTGGCCTGGGGTACATTGTTCCAGCACCCCTGCTGGTCTCCTAAATACATTCATTTTTGACTGGCTTTCTGAATACTCCAGTTAATTCAGAGATTATTCAATGTTACCTCATTGCAGTCATACTTGTGATAAGCGAGATCACGGAGTGTGGCCTACAAAATTAGTGAGTCACCTTGACATTCCAACAGAGTATGTTTCCAGTTCATCATCACCTGTTACTGAAGGATAGAATCTATATCCCCTTTGCCGAAAGGACCTGGATGTGGCATCAGGTGAGGGCGGAAGTTGTCTTATGCCCCTACAGCATTTTTATTTTTTCTACAATATAGGTTTGTTGTAGGCTATTTTCATGTATTTAGGCTCCAGTGTACCCTCTGGGCTCACTTTGCACGCCGTGCTTCAGGCCCGGTGTCTCGCTTCGCTTGCCAAAGGTTACTTCCAAATAGATGGTGACGTTGACCCAATGCATTATGGGACAGGTCCTTCTGGCGAAGCGGATATAGGTGCTACAGTTACTGTAGTGTGTTTTTACTCTTTGCATTTTTTCTGTATTCCTGTGTCACGGCATCATAACGTTCTGCTGTACTTCTAATTACAACAGGAAATTGAGAAGCTTTTCAATGTTGGTTCTTTCCCTTCATCAGCACCTTCTACTAAACTGTGTGTTTCTGCTAATTGTTTCTAGAGACATTTTGGTGTTTTGCTTTCATGTACTAACAGCACTATCTGACTTGTGATTAATCTGAGAATATTCTTCTTTGCTTTCCTATTTTCTGCAGCCACAGTATTTGCTTCTTCAGGAATTCTTCTGCTATTATTTGTTTCTGCTCTAGCCTTGGGGATCAAATCCATTAACCCTTGCTCACCCTGCTGCTGCACAGAGTAACACCCTTCTAAATCATCACACATAACTATTGTGCTGTATTAAAAAGAGACAGATATGTCTGGGTACCAAGTGTGTTATATAATTACATAGTCTTACACTTCTGATGATCCATAATATTAAAAACAATTCAAGAAAAATCATGGAGGCAACTTTGTATGATTTTATCGCATTCACGATGGTACTTACCTCATTTCAATTGTCTACATTAACTTACATTTCTTTAGTCATCTCTTTCTGATGATCACAGATATAATAATGTCTGCGTGAAATTTCTGTGGCATTTCCTCTATCCACTCAAACACTGAAATGTAACCATTCTCTAAACCGTACTCCTCAGACCCGCACAGACCCGTTACCGTCTGTCTGTAGAGGTAGAACACAAAATATATAAGTTCTAAACAAAACTGGAAAAACTCTTATGGCTCCGCATAATATTGTAACCTACCAGATTAGGGGGTAGCTTTTTCAATAATCTCTAAAAAAGGAAAAATAGAAGGTGTTGGCCATTACAACCAACCAGATTATGGCGATCACTTATCTATTCTAGAAATTGATAGCTAGTTACTGATTGGTTGTTATGGGCAACCATGGCTGGATTAATGGCCACGTGGGTCTATGGCTGATAATGTTGAAGGGCCTATACTAAGAAGGAGTAGTGCTGTGTGGGTGTGGCCAGAGCCATGAGGGTGTGTACTCCCCCTAAACTATCAGCCCCAATGTCTCTCTAAATACATAAAAAAATCAAAAATCATAATTTTGTGAGAAAGCTAGAAATACAAATGTAATACTAATGATATATGGCCGACTGTTTGGCCAGCTGGGAAGCTGCTCATCTTCATGCTGCCATGATGATGGGTCTATTTTTATGTGAAGGTATGAAGCTGTATCTCTACCTGCCCAATTGTTAATCTAGCCCTGTGGGCAACACTTGCACTTTTTTGTTCTTAGAAGCTTTGATAAGTCTACCCTTCAATGACTGTACGGTATTATACATGGTATGTAATCAATGGGATGGGTATGAAATCCTAGCTGTTGAGATCCTGACAGTTGGAATCCCAACGCTTAGAATGCAGACGGTTCCTGGTAAGTATTTTAACCATACCCCTAACCAATCGTTCCCGCAGCCTAACATTAACCATACCCTCCCGCAGTCTAAATCTAAGCATCCCCTCCCACAGCCTAAGCCTAGCAGCCCCCCACCCGCAGATTAACCTAACCCTCCCCCTAATGCCTAACCCCAACCCTAGTACCTAACCCTAACCTTCCCCCTAATGCCTAACTCTAGTGCCCAACCCTAACCCTAATACCGTGGCCATCCGGGACCGTATTCTGGGCATTCACTAGTCAGCCCCTGTTGGAGAGTACACAGTGTCTTAGGAGAGCCACCCATTCTGAGACAGCATATGGTTTCCCAGACATCTGATGGAGTGACCAGTGCTGAAAGTAGGGTGGTATGGGGTCGTATGGAGAAATATGGTGGTGGTACACAGTACCACCAGTCCATCACTGCGGCATAATTTATGAGGGGCATTTTTGTGTGTGGGATATAAAATGGTGTCAGTAGCATAACAGTGTGTGGCATAATATGTAATAGGCATTATGGTGTGTGGCATAATGTGTAATGGGCATTATGGTGTGTGGCATAATGTTATGCACACCAGTGCCAGCAGGAATGTACTGGTGTCTGAACGGTGAGGGATGCAAAACAAATGAACTCACAGACAGACTGGGGAATATGACATTACATACACAGAAGGTGATAGGGTAACAAAATAAACACAAAGTGAACAGAGAAGCCCAAAGGCTAAGAAACTGGGTGTCTCCCTAGTATTAGGAATGCTCAGATGGAAAGAAGCAAGATGTAGTGATTTAATACGTAGAGAACCCGAAATGCTGTTGCTAAGGGCAACAGCAAAACCCTAAAGGGTTACCAACGGGTGTGGCAGTAAACTCCTTGGTCAGAGATGGAATAATAGACACAAGGAGAGTCTCCACAATCCTAGTCCTCACTTGCAGTGCACTGGTTCAGCTTACTGCCACTAAACTGACACCTGAACACCTTGCACAGTGAGAAAGGATTTTGGCAGGCAAGTCTGAGAATACAGCCGCAAACCTGCTAGGTTCACAGAGTAGCAAAAGAACCCCAGCAGGTTAAACGACTGACTCCAGTCTTACTGCTAGGTCTGGATTGGCAGAGTGTAATACCAAATCCCAAGGC
Source organism: Pseudophryne corroboree (assembly GCF_028390025.1). Lineage (NCBI taxonomy): Eukaryota > Metazoa > Chordata > Amphibia > Anura > Myobatrachidae > Pseudophryne > Pseudophryne corroboree. The sequence continues at coordinate 754,745,827 of NC_086448.1, forward strand.
CTATTTGCAGTAAGCAACAAACAAATACAAAGTTTACACAGTACTAGCTAGCTTTCAGGAACTGACTAACCAACAAAGATTCAGCAGCATCTGCCTAACCTGAGAAGAGGGTTTATATAGCAGGTGCTGTCCACGCCCCACTCAGACCTCACAGACTGTGAGCACAAAAACCAGCACTGGATCCCCTGCCGTGCACAGAGCCTGTAACCACTGCACAGCAAAAGACCCGAACCGGAGTATCAGCTACGCTCAGGTTACTCCGCTAGCACTTGTCTCCCGGTTGCCATGACGACGTGGCAGCACAGAGCAGGAGACCCTAACACATAATGTGTAATGGGCATTACTGTGTGTGGCATAATGTGCATCTATGAAAATTGTTTTTACCGTTGACAATAAAACTGTATTGTATTGTATTGTATAATGTGTAATAGGCATTACGTGTTTGGCATAATGTGTAAGGGGCATTATGGTGTGTGGCATAATGTGGCCATGCCCCTATTGTCATGTAGCCACTCCCTTAGTTTTTTGTGACCACGCCCACTCATTAAATTTTTACTATCAGTACCACTAAGAAAACATTTCTACTTACACCACTGGGTGCGACCAATGTGCATCTGATTTCCCCCATTATGTACGTACATAGGCAAACGCAGGGGGGGGGTTCTGGTTGCCCAGAAACCCCCCCCCACTTGGCAAGTTGCTCAAATTATGACAATAGCAATCTGAGAGCCGCTGCCACATCATGCAGTTTAGGGGACTGGACAGAGCTTCTGCACATGCCCAGTGGTAGCAGGTTCTTCTGCCAAGTTTGCTGTGTGTGTGGATCTGAGTCCTCCGTCATTAAACTGGACCAGAGAGTAGCTTCCAGGAAGAAGAGACAGGAGACTTATCATAAGGTGGGAGAATGTGTACTCAGAAAGTGCAGTACTGGTTCTATTATATTTGTGTATTTATTTATTTATTATGGTATGTTTAACCTTTTCCTGACCACTTATTTTATATTATTTAAATATGTGTGATACAGTCTATACTATAGACCATCTTAGTGTTAATTATCAATATTGTTTTCAATACAGTATCCAGTGTATAAAAAGACCAATGTTTACATTAATGTCCAGGGTTGTTACTATGTTCTTCTACCGCTCCCCCAGACTCCTGCACTGGCGCTAATGTTCTGCAGAGCAGGAGATTGTGGATTTCATTTGGAAACCCCCCTCTAGAAATCCTGCGTTTGCCACTGACGTAAGCAGCGGATGTGAGTCACTGGCAGTGGGAGTCTCTATGCACAAGACGGCATCTGAGCCATTAGCATAAGTCCTCTTTGTAAGAAATTGCAGCTGCGCATGCACTGCGGGACCTCTGAGTCAAGACCAAAGAGTTGCATTATCTTCCCAAAACCCTTCATTGCAGATGTCGGTTATTGGGCAATCGGGAATCCTCTTCCACGCTGTAATCCAAATGAGTGTAATCTAAAATGTAAAAACCCTAATAGGATACAAGAACTACTTATTTCGTAAGCCACGCTGCAAAATAACTTTGTCCCCAATTGCTCGACAGTCACCCCGATGTTTGCCACCTCCAAGGATCTGTAGATGAGCCTGAAATTAGCCTTTAAAGTTAATTTTTATATTTTACCTCACAACACAAAATCAAATTTACACACAAGGGCCTGATGGCTAAACCGACGCACAAAGATATTTTGCTTGATGTGTTTGCTTTGGGTGTATTCTGGACATATTGCTGGAGACCTTAGACATTCATTGGAAGTCATAGACCGTCAGAGATTTTGTACCTATCATGGGGGTGCTCAAGTTCCAGAGGTGTTTCTGATGGTTGTGACACAAAGTGTGTGTCCCAGCCTTGGGCATTCAGACACATGCAGGGCAAGGGCTGATACTGGCATTAGGATAAACTTGCAGACGTGACAACAGCAAAAGAGGCTCAAGCCATACTTTCGTGGGGACTCCTTATCTTTCGGGCAGTCCCCCGCACGCACGGAAGTGGCCAAATCTCCTGCATCCTTGCATCATTTAGCCCCGCCCCCTTCCCGCAGACCCACAAATCACTGCATTTTGTGGTTGGATCTTGTGACTGACAGCACGGCCCCCCAAGTGGCAAGCAGCGTCTCCTCTCAGAAAAGAATCTCAGGAACATCAATTACATATATTCAAGTTCTCAGATACTACATCTCCCCAGTTTTTCTAATAACTGTACTTGGCAAAATGAAATCATTACTAGAATGACCCAGCCCAAAAAAGGTGAAAAAAATAATAGAGTAGTGTTTACAAACAAACAAAAACGTATCTAGCATTGGGGTAATTCCAAGTTGATCGCAGCAGGAATTTTTTTAGCAGTTGGGCAAAACCATGTGCACTGCAGGGGGGGCAGATATAACATGTGCAGAGAGAGTTAGATTTGGGTGTGGTGAGTTCAATCTGCAATCTAAATTGCAGTGTAAAAATAAAGCAGCCAGTATTTACCCTGCACAGAAACAAAATAACCCACCCAAATCTAACTCTCTCTGCAAATGTTATATCTGCCTCCCCTGCAGTGCACATGGTTTTGCCCAACTGCTAAAAAATGTCCTGCTGCGATCAACTAGGAATTACCCCCATTATTGGTTCTTCTGCCTGGTCTATTGAGATAGATGTATGACTTGTCTTTTGAAGAGGAAGCTGCATTTGTACTTCTGAAATCTTTCCATCTGCTGCTATCCTTACCCCAAACTGACTTATGTTGTCAGCTGATTTTGAAATAGATTCTGGGGTAAATTTATCAAAGTCTGCAGAGAGATAAAGTGGGGAGAGATAAAGTAACAACCAATCAGCTCCCAACTGTCATTTCTGCAAATACAGATATATACATTGATATATATATTACATCAGCATTTGTATTGATCACAAGCATCGGCGACTACAGTGGGTGGGGAGGCACTAAACAAATAAACATACATGTGAATATGTATGTAATATATGTGCTGCCAGTGTATCCGGATCGGCAGCGGCGCTGAACACCACAACTGCCATGCAGAACACGAGACTCGGCATTAGGCTTCACTCTCCTAAGCCCAGTGGTGCAAGTAGAAAAAATGTCTTATAGGTACTGTGTGCGCGCGCTGCCAAAAAATGGGTGTGGCCAAATGCCACATGGGGCGTGACCAATGAAAATGGGGGCATGATACACATATGGGGGAGGGGCAGATAAACATATGACCCCAATAGTGCCAGATACACGTTGCCCCACAGTGCCAGATATACATTGCCCCACAGTGCCAGATATACATTGCCCCACAGTGCCAGCTATACATGCCCCCCCTTCCCCTGCTGCTCACCGCTGCTGCTGTCTTGATCCTGTGTGTGAAGGGGAGGAGAGCGCAGCATGCGCCTCTCCTGCCCCTCAGTCTCCGGTGGCGGTGCGGGTGTCTACCTTTAATTCAGCGCCGATCCATGAGCCAATCATAGCTCGCGGTCCGGCAGCCAATCAGGAGCCTTGGCTGCTGGACCGCGAACTCTGATTGGCTCATGGGCCGGCGCTGAATTGAAGGTAGACACTGAGGGGAGGGGAGGCACGCGCTGCGCTCTCCTCCCCTCAAGCAGCAGCGGCGGTGAGCAGCAGCGGAGGGAGGGAGCGGCAGCCTGTCGGCGGTGGGTACGGCATACCCACGGCTAAATTCATAAGTGTACGCCGTACCCACCTGTACCCGCCCACTTGCACCACTGCCTAAGCCCACCCCAAGACTCTCGTTGGCTAGTTTCACAGGAGTCTGGGAGCTGGCTTAGTGGCTGTGCTATACAATCCGGATACACTGCCAGCACATATATTACATACACTTTGCATGTTTGTTTATATGTGCTTAGCTGCCTCCCCCCCTCACCTCATAAACCAGATACTCTGCGATGCAGCCTAGGGGCTGCAGCCGCCGCTGATTGCAAGCAAAAAGCCCCCAAAATGCTACATGCCTGCCACTGTAGTGGAGGGCAGGACAGATGGTAAACAGAGGGTTTAGTAGTTAAATGTGGTAAGACACCCAAGACTCTGATGGGCATGGCAGTTGTACAACTCATGAAAGGAGGCATGATGACATCTAAGGAGACATCCTCAATGGTGACATTGGAGGGGGCTTGTAAGAATCTGAAGAAATATGCTAGAGCAGTGCTAGGCAACCTGATACCATACACTTCTTGGGCCATATTTGTCAGCACGTTACTCTTAATCTCAATAACAAGTTCATTTAATATATTTATTCAAGGACAGAGACACCTAACTGTAATAACATATCAACAGGCCTGGCAGACAAGTATTACAAGCTATATCACAGTAAAGCAGGAAGGGGCTAGTGTGGCAAGTGAAGGCATGCCTCCTCGGAGCCGCCAGTTGCCTATCACTGTTATGGACATGACTACAGTATACAGAGCATGGAATTCTAGGATGAACAAGGTTTTGTTAGAGGAAGAGGATACACAAAATAGCCAATCCATGGGAAGTGAGCAGATGAAAAAAATAATTTAGCTACCTCTGTATGAGTATGTAGACAATCTGATATTAGCTCACAAGGAAGATAACTCACAAACATAAGGGACATCTCAGCAAGCACTTTGAAATGATGGACCAATGTGATATACTATCTGGGAATCCAGATTCATACAAAGATCCATGTGAGCTTTCGCCATGCACTGCCTAGCAGTGCGTTCACTTTGGCCCCAGTGGACGGGCAGTTACCAGCGTTGGTGGTTTCCTCCAGTGTGCTTCTGGTGTGTCTTCAGCCAATGGGTGCTCGCATAGAGAAGTGAGTATGCTAGGCTGGATGGATGGCCTGCCTGGCTAACTTGACAGGCTGAGCTCCGCTGTCAGTTAGCAGCTCATCCCCGCAAACCGGCTCATACAGTTAGCCAGCTGCAGGGAAGGAAGTGCAGCTCTTTCTCTGAGTATGTGCAAACCACTGATGGTCAAAACCATCAATGGCTTGTTATAGCACATTCTGCTACAATCAATGTCTCATGCCACCATCGCCATCGATAGCACTGGCACCGATGGCCATCTCTATCTACCTATATTAACACCAAAATGACGGCAGCGGTAATATAATGATACGGAAAAATGATGTAACAACGTACAGTATGACATTCTAAGAGGAGATAAAATATTAAATATTGAAATATTATTGTAATACAGTAATATGTTATTATGTTGTATATCTAAGACCCAGCTTTTAGCAAAAGGGTAATTTTTTGTGGTACCTCATTTTGTATTATTAAAAGTAGGACTTAACCTAAAAAGCAAAATGCATAAAGTTAATAATATCCGAAACGTCACATAACTTCATTTTATAAACAAATCATCGACAAGTATTGAAATAAGTGCTGTTGTATTGATATTGTATATAAATGTTACAATCTTCATTTTGATGACTATAGTATATGCTTTGTGAAACAGCCATGCTGGATACACGTATAAAAGATTATCTGTCCAATCTTTCTGCAGAATTCAAGGGTTTAGATGGAGGCTATAACATCGGGTGTGGATCATTGGGTCGACAGTAACTAGGTCGACAGTCATTAGGTCGACAACTATTGGTTGACAGTGACTAGGTCGACACCTGAAACAGGCCAACACGGTCATTGGGTCGACATGGAAATGGTCAACATAAAAAAAGGTCATCATGAGGGTTTTTTTAAAAATTGGTGTTGTTTTCTTTGTTAAGGTGGGTACACACTGGAAGATATATCTGCCGATCAATTGATCGGCAGATATATCTATGGACGGATCGGGCAGTGTGCTGTGCATACACACTGGCCGATCCGTCGGGGACTGACGTTATGAAATTGGCGGGCGTGTGCACACGCCTGCCAAGTTCAGCTGTCAATCACCGCCGGCCGCCGCAGCATGTGTACGGGCGGGCGGCCGACCGCCCGTACACACACAGCGACGCGCCAATATATCGGTAGATAAATTGGCCGTCGGCTGTGCTGCGGGGCTGACACGATACATCTGTGAACGACGGAGTTCACAGACGTATCGGCCGTACACACTGGCCGACGGACCCGAGATATATCGGCCGTTCAAGAGAAGTGTGTACCCACCTTTAAGTGACCCGGGAACCCCAATTAGTGCACCGTGTCCCCTCGCATGGCTCGCTTCACTCACCATGCTTTGGGCAGGTTACTATTCCCAATCGTAGTCCATGGGGATCGCAAAGTATAAAAAAGATCAAAATTTATTTCTTTTTAAGTGAAAAACTCATGTCAACCATTTAATTTCACCTAGTGACCATGTCGACCTAATGCATGTCGACCAATAGTGGTCAACCTAATGAGTGTCGACCTAAGTGTTGTCAACCTAAAGACTGGACACCCTGCCATCTCCTCTTACTGTGGGAACCAGGTGACGATGCCTCCACCCTGTATATTCCCCTGTGGTCCTCTGCATTGCCTGAATGAGAGCGGTATGTGGAATGTCAGGCAGGGCCATTACAGCCACTTTATTAAAATGATTCTTATGAACTTAAATTTTTATGGGCCCTACAACAAATGCGGATGAATAAAATCCCGATACCATGACAGACTTAGCGGCCTATTCATGAAGCAGTGAAAACAGCGGAGAAGCAGACCTGTGGAGAAGTTGCTCATGGCATCCAATCAGCTTCTCCCTTACATTTTATAGACTGTACTTGATAAAGGCTTCCTTCAAAGCTGATTGGTTGCCATGGGCAACTTCTCCACTGGTCCTTTTCTCCACACTTTTCACTGCTTCATGAATACATAGACTCCTTATTGCTGCTCTCATTAGTGAAGTGCCCACCACAGCTGAGATACCCTGAGCAGGATGAAGGACTCCCCCTTCTGATCAAGAATATCCACAAAAACACATAGTGGTACAGCAGAGTGATCCGCCCATGCAGGATGTACTCTGCCCATGCAGGATGTACATTCCTATGTTGCACCCAGCTGAAAAGCAGCATCGCAGGAGGGCCTGTTATGCCCACCCTATACTCCAGGGCAAGGGTACTTTATACCGGCTCCACCGCCATCTTGGCACTTCGGAACAAACTGTGGTGTGAAGGGCCATTCTCGTGTAGGCAAAGTTTTATTCGGGCCAGAAATTATGTGCATATACACCTGTTTGGAGGTGTATTACATGCAGCTTCTAAAGGGCAGGTGAAAATACATTTTCATAAGCTCCTCATGCAGGCACAGGCGCATACTGAGATGTGCGGTGATACATCATTTGTGCATCCACTATTTTTTGCTACCATTTTGCTACCAAAACTGCATCCGCCCCTTCATCCACGGGGAAAAAGCAAAAACTTGGAATTTATATCCCCTGTCAGAAAAATGTAAAAATAATATTTTTTTTACATACATTAAATTGTTCCCATCATCTCAGAATACAAAGTCACAAACTAATCTGAAACCTGAAATCAGCAAGAGAAAAAAAAAACAGTCAAACCAAATATACTCAAACACAACAAATCCACCTTTTCTCATTATAAAAGATACATTAATGCATGAAAAGCCATTTTTTTCAATGTACCTCCAGAAGTATTATTATCTCAAGGCACATTTCCAACCTACTGCTGTTTGCATTCTGCCTGAGAAACACTTCATCCCCTGCAAACAATGTCTTTCAGCAACTTAAATGTCAGATCTAGTGCAGGCTGATATCCATTTCCATTTAATAGTAAGAAAAAAATAAAAGAAGTGTAACGGAGTCTTTTTATGACAGCTATCAGTATGTTTGCTGAACGGATCTACTCCTGCCTGGAGATAGAAAATACAAAGATATGATCCGTTTCTTAAACAAATGTCCCCTCTGCAATATTTGTCCCTACGTAACTCTGCATTTGGTTTATAATGTTTGTTTGCATTATTTAATTTTTTTTTGCTGTTGACTTTGAAAAAAATGCAAAATATAAATTCATGCACTAGGGTCAAATGGCAATAGCCTCCTGTTTCCTCATGCAGAATGACCTATGGATGGGAAATGAGCAGAAACGCTTTAATATCTGTTGTTTATAAATGAGCCCTAAGCCCAATGAAATCAGCAACAATACTGTATATACGCATGATTTACAATTTTTCACATAATTTTTTTTAAATGCTATAATTGATCCGGGTCTGTTTACAATCAGGGGGATTTTAAGACTGAGATGTCCACGGACCCCCTCCCTTCCCTGAAAAAAAGTATTCCACCGGCACATGTACATTACGTCACAATGGCTCTGCTCAATATTCTGGCTGGTGCTATATTTCCCAAGATACCAATGTAATGACTGGACAGACGGTAAGGAAGGTGCATGGAGTGCCCCCCCCCCACTCCCCTCCCCTAAGTAATTGGTCTGTTATAGATATCCTGTACCACTGTTTACAGACTAAAGACTGCCACACAGAACAATCATGGTGGTTGGCGCGAGTGACAAGATCAGTTGGCGCGAGTGGCAAGCTTAGTGTCCAGTTCAGCCTATCTGGTAGCCTAACAGTGCTGATAAGTGCCAGCATCGGGGTATCAGCACGCAGCATCGGGGCTAATAGTGCAGATAAGTGCCAGCATCGGGGTATCAGCACGCAGCATCGGGGCTAATAGTGCAGATAAGTGCCAGTATCGGGGGATCAGCACGCAGTATTGGGGCTAATAGTGCAGATAGGTGCCAGTATCGGGGTATCAGCATGCAGCATCAGGGCTAATAGTGCTGATAAGTGCCAGTATCGGGGTATCAGCATGCAGCATCAGGGCTAATAGTGCTGATAAGGGCCAGTATCGGGGGATCAGCACGCAGCATCAGGGCTAATAGTGCTGATAAGTGCCAGTATCGGGGGATCAGCATGCAGCATCGGGGCTAATAGTGCTGATACGTGCCAGTATCGGGGTATCAGCATGCAGCATCAGGGCTAATAGTGCTGATAAGTGCCAGTATCGGGGGATCAGCATGCAGCATCGGGGCTAATAGTGCTGATAAGTGCCAGTATCGGGGGATCAGCATGCAGCATCGGGGCTAATAGTGCTGATACGTGCCAGTATCGGGGTATCAGCATGCAGCATCAGGGCTAATAGTGCTGATAAGTGCCAGTATCGGGGGATCAGCATGCAGCATCAGGGCTAATAGTGCTGATAAGTGCCAGTATCGGGGGATCAGCATGCAGCATCAGGGCTAATAGTGCTGATACGTGCCAGTATCGGGGTATCAGCATGCAGCATCAGGGCTAATAGTGCTGATAAGGGCCAGTATCGGGGGATCAGCATGCAGCATCAGGGCTAATAGTGCTGATAGGTGCCAGTATCGGGGGATCAGCATGCAGCATCGGGGCTAATAGTGCTGATACGTGCCAGTATCGGGGTATCAGCATGCAGCATCAGGGCTAATAGTGCTGATACGTGCCAGTATCGGGGTATCAGCATGCAGCATCGGGGCTAATAGTGCTGATACGTGCCAGTATCGGGGTATCAGCATGCAGCATCGGGGCTAATAGTGCTGATACGTGCCAGTATCGGGGGATCAGCACGCAGCATCGGGGCTAATAGTGCTGATACGTGCCAGTATCGGGGTATCAGCATGCAGCATCAGGGCTAATAGTGCTGATACGTGCCAGTATCGGGGTATCAGCATGCAGCATCAGGGCTAATAGTGCTGATACGTGCCTGTATCGGGGTATCAGCATGCAGCATCGGTGCTAATAGTGCAGATAGGTGCAAGTATCAGGGTATCAGCATGCAGCATCAGGGCTAATAGTGCTGATACGTGCCAGTATCGGGGTATCAGCATGCAGCATCAGGGCTAATAGTGCTGATACGTGCCAGTATCGGGGGATCAGCATGCAGCATCAGGGCTAATAGTGCTGATACGTGCCAGTATCGGGGTATCAGCATGCAGCATCAGGGCTAATAGTGCTGATACGTGCCAGTATCGGGGGATCAGCATGCAGCATCAGGGCTAATAGTGCTGATACGTGCCAGTATCGGGGTATCAGCATGCAGCATCGGGGCTAATAGTGCTGATACGTGCCAGTATCGGGGGATCAGCATGCAGCATTGGGGCTCATAGTGCTGATAGGTGCCAGTAATGGGGGATCAGCACGCAGCATCGGGGCTAATAGTGCAGATAATTGCCAGTATCGGGGTATCAGCACGCAGCATCGGGGCTAATAGTGCTGATACGTGCCAGTATCGCGGGATCAGCATGCAGTATTGGGGATAATAGTGCAGATAGGTGCCAGTATCGGGGGATTAGCACGCACCATCGGGGCTAATAGTGCTGATAAGTGCCAGCATCGGGGTATCAGCATGCAGCATCGCGGCTAATAGTGCTGATACGTGCCAGTATTGGGGGATCAGCACGCAGCATCGGGGCTAATAGTGCTGATAAGTGCCAGTATTGGGGGATCAGCACGCAGCATCGGGGCTAATAGTGCTGATAAGTGCCAGTAATGGGGGACCAGCACGCAGCATCGGGGCTGATAGTGCTGATAAGTGCCAGTATTGGGGGACCAGCACGCAGCATCGGGGCTAATAGTGCTGATAAGTGCCAGTATTGGGGGACCAGCACGCAGCATCGGGGCTAATAGTGCTGATAAGTGCCAGTAATGGGGGACCAGCACGCAGCATCGGGGCTGATAGTGCTGATAAGTGCCAGTATTGGGGGACCAGCACGCAGCATCGGGGCTAATAGTGCTGATAAGTGCCAGTATTGGGGGACCAGCACGCAGCATCGGGGCTAATAGTGCTGATAAGTGCCAGTATTGGGGGATCAGCACGCAGCATCGGGGCTAATAGTGCTGATAAGTGCCAGTATCGGGGGATCAGCACGCAGTATTGGGGCTAATAGTGCTGATAAGTGCCAGTATTGGGGGACCAGCACGCAGCATCGGGGCTGATAGTGCCGATACGTACCAGTATTGGGGGACCAGCACGCAGCATCGGGGCTGATAGTGCCGATACGTGCCAGTATTGGGGGACCAGCACGCAGCATCGGGGCTAATAGTGCTGATAAGTGCCAGTATTGGGGGATCAGCACGCAGCATCGGGGCTAATAGTGCCGATACCTGCCAGTATAGGGGGATCAGCACGCAGCATCGGGGCGATTATTTCCGATAAATGCCAGTAATGGGGAATCAGCACGCAGCATTGGGGCTCATAGTGCAGATAGGTGCGAGTAATGGGGGATCAGCACGCAGCATCGGGGCTAATAGTGCTGATAGGTGCCAGTATCGGGGGTCAGCACACAGTATTGGGGCTAATAGTGCTAATAAGGGCCAGGATCGGGGGATCAGCACGCAGCATTGGGGCTCATAGTGCTCATAGTGCAGATAGGTGCCAGTAATGGGGGATCAGCACGCAGCATCGGGGCTAATAGTGCTGATAGGTGCCAGTATCGGGGGTCAGCACACAGTATTGGGGCTAATAGTGCTAATAAGGGCCAGGATCGGGGGATCAGCACGCAGCATTTTGGCTCATAGTGCAGATAGGTGCCAGTAATGGGGGATCAGCATGCAGCATCGGGGCTAATAGTGCTGATAGGTGCCAGTATTGGGGTATCAGCATGCAGCATCAGGGCTAATAGTGCTGATACGTGCCAGTATCGGGGTATCAGCATGCAGCATCGGGGCTAATAGTGCTGATACGTGCCAGTATCGGGGTATCAGCATGCAGCATCGGGGCTAATAGTGCTGATACGTGCCAGTATCGGGGGATCAGCACGCAGCATCGGGGCTAATAGTGCTGATATGTGCCAGTATCGGGGTATCAGCATGCAGCATCAGGGCTAATAGTGCTGATACGTGCCAGTATCGGGGTATCAGCATGCAGCATCAGGGCTAATAGTGCTGATACGTGCCAGTATCGGGGTATCAGCATGCAGCATCGGGGCTAATAGTGCAGATAGGTGCAAGTATCAGGGTATCAGCATGCAGCATCAGGGCTAATAGTGCTGATACGTGCCAGTATCGGGGTATCAGCATGCAGCATCAGGGCTAATAGTGCTGATACGTGCCAGTATCGGGGGATCAGCATGCAGCATCAGGGCTAATAGTGCTGATAGGTGCCAGTATCGGGGTATCAGCATGCAGCATCAGGGCTAATAGTGCTGATACGTGCCAGTATCGGGGGATCAGCATGCAGCATCAGGGCTAATAGTGCTGATACGTGCCAGTATCGGGGTATCAGCATGCAGCATCGGGGCTAATAGTGCTGATACGTGCCAGTATCGGGGGATCAGCATGCAGCATTGGGGCTCATAGTGCTGATAGGTGCCAGTAATGGGGGATCAGCACGCAGCATCGGGGCTAATAGTGCAGATAATTGCCAGTATCGGGGTATCAGCACGCAGCATCGGGGCTAATAGTGCTGATACGTGCCAGTATCGCGGGATCAGCATGCAGTATTGGGGATAATAGTGCAGATAGGTGCCAGTATCGGGGGATTAGCACGCACCATCGGGGCTAATAGTGCTGATAAGTGCCAGCATCGGGGTATCAGCATGCAGCATCGCGGCTAATAGTGCTGATACGTGCCAGTATCGGGGGATCAGCACGCAGTATTGGGGATAATAGTGCTGATAGGTGCCAGTATCGGGGGATCAGCACGCAGCATCGGGGCTGATAGTGCCGATACGGGCCAGTATTGGGGGACCAGCACGCAGCATCGGGGCTGATAGTGCCGATACGTGCCAGTATTGGGGGACCAGCACGCAGCATCGGGGCTAATAGTGCTGATAAGTGCCAGTATTGGGGGATCAGCACGCAGCATCGGGGCTAATAGTGCTGATAAGTGCCAGTAATGGGGGACCAGCACGCAGCATCGGGGCTGATAGTGCTGATAAGTGCCAGTATTGGGGAACCAGCACGCAGCATCGGGGCTAATAGTGCTGATAAGTGCCAGTATTGGGGGACCAGCACGCAGCATCGGGGCTAATAGTGCTGATAAGTGCCAGTAATGGGGGACCAGCACGCAGCATCGGGGCTGATAGTGCTGATAAGTGCCAGTATTGGGGGACCAGCACGCAGCATCGGGGCTAATAGTGCTGATAAGTGCCAGTATTGGGGGACCAGCACGCAGCATCGGGGCTAATAGTGCTGATAAGTGCCAGTATTGGGGGATCAGCACGCAGCATCGGGGCTAATAGTGCTGATAAGTGCCAGTATCGGGGGATCAGCACGCAGTATTGGGGCTAATAGTGCTGATAAGTGCCAGTATTGGGGGACCAGCACGCAGCATCGGGGCTGATAGTGCCGATACGTACCAGTATTGGGGGACCAGCACGCAGCATCGGGGCTGATAGTGCCGATACGTGCCAGTATTGGGGGACCAGCACGCAGCATCGGGGCTAATAGTGCTGATAAGTGCCAGTATTGGGGGATCAGCACGCAGCATCGGGGCTAATAGTGCCGATACCTGCCAGTTTAGGGGGATCAGCACGCAGCATCGGGGCGATTATTTCCGATAAATGCCAGTAATGGGGAATCAGCACGCAGCATTGGGGCTCATAGTGCAGATAGGTGCGAGTAATGGGGGATCAGCACGCAGCATCGGGGCTAATAGTGCTGATAGGTGCCAGTATCGGGGGTCAGCACACAGTATTGGGGCTAATAGTGCTAATAAGGGCCAGGATCGGGGGATCAGCACGCAGCATTGGGGCTCATAGTGCAGATAGGTGCCAGTAATGGGGGATCAGCACGCAGCATCTGGGCTAATAGTGCTGATAGGTGCCAGTATCGGGGGTCAGCACACAGTATTGGGGCTAATAGTGCTAATAAGGGCCAGGATCGGGGGATCAGCACGCAGCATTTTGGCTCATAGTGCAGATAGGTGCCAGTAATGGGGGATCAGCATGCAGCATCGGGGCTAATAGTGCTGATAGGTGCCAGTATTGGGGGATCAGCATGCAGCATTGGGGCTCATAGTGCTGATAGGTGCCAGTAATTGGGGATCAGCATGCAGCATCGGGGCTAATAGTGCTGATAGGTGCCAGTATTGGGGGATCAGCATGCAGCATCGGGGCTAATAGTGCTGATAGGTGCCAGTATTGGGGGATCAGCACGCAGCATTTGGGCTAATAGTGCTGATAGGTGCCAGTATCGGGGGTCAGCACACAGTATTGGGGCTAATAGTGCTAATAAGGGCCAGGATCGGGGGATCAGCACGCAGCATTTTGGCTCATAGTGCAGATAGGTGCCAGTAATGGGGGATCAGCATGCAGCATCGGGGCTAATAGTGCTGATAGGTGCCAGTATTGGGGGATCAGCATGCAGCATTGGGGCTCATAGTGCTGATAGGTGCCAGTAATGGGGGATCAGCATGCAGCATCGGGGCTAATAGTGCTGATAGGTGCCAGTATTGGGGGATCAGCATGCAGCATCGGGGCTAATAGTGCTGATAGGTGCCAGTATTGGGGGATCAGCACGCAGCATTGGGGCTAATAGTGCTGATAGGTGCCAGTATCGGGGGATCAGCACGCAACATCGGGGCTAATAGTGCAGATAGGTGCAAGTATCAGGGTATCAGCATGCAGCATCAGGGCTAATAGTGCTGATACGTGCCAGTATCGGGGTATCAGCATGCAGCATCGGGGCTAATAGTGCAGATAGGTGCAAGTATCAGGGTATCAGCATGCAGCATCAGGGCTAATAGTGCTGATACGTGCCAGTATCGGGGTATCAGCATGCAGCATCAGGGCTAATAGTGCTGATACGTGCCAGTATCGGGGGATCAGCATGCAGCATCAGGGCTAATAGTGCTGATACGTGCCAGTATCGGGGTATCAGCATGCAGCATCAGGGCTAATAGTGCTGATACGTGCCAGTATCGGGGGATCAGCATGCAGCATCAGGGCTAATAGTGCTGATACGTGCCAGTATCGGGGTATCAGCATGCAGCATCGGGGCTAATAGTGCTGATACGTGCCAGTATCGGGGGATCAGCATGCAGCATTGGGGCTCATAGTGCTGATAGGTGCCAGTAATGGGGGATCAGCACGCAGCATCGGGGCTAATAGTGCAGATAATTGCCAGTATCGGGGTATCAGCACGCAGCATCGGGGCTAATAGTGCTGATACGTGCCAGTATCGCGGGATCAGCATGCAGTATTGGGGATAATAGTGCAGATAGGTGCCAGTATCGGGGGATCAGCACGCACCATCGGGGCTAATAGTGCTGATAAGTGCCAGCATCGGGGTATCAGCATGCAGCATCGGGGCTAATAGTGCTGATACGTGCCAGTATCGGGGGATCAGCACGCAGCATCGGGGCTAATAGTGCTGATATGTGCCAGTATCGGGGTATCAGCATGCAGCATCAGGGCTAATAGTGCTGATACGTGCCAGTATCGGGGTATCAGCATGCAGCATCAGGGCTAATAGTGCTGATACGTGCCAGTATCGGGGTATCAGCATGCAGCATCGGGGCTAATAGTGCAGATAGGTGCAAGTATCAGGGTATCAGCATGCAGCATCAGGGCTAATAGTGCTGATACGTGCCAGTATCGGGGTATCAGCATGCAGCATCAGGGCTAATAGTGCTGATACGTGCCAGTATCGGGGGATCAGCATGCAGCATCAGGGCTAATAGTGCTGATACGTGCCAGTATCGGGGTATCAGCATGCAGCATCAGGGCTAATAGTGCTGATACGTGCCAGTATCGGGGGATCAGCATGCAGCATCAGGGCTAATAGTGCTGATACGTGCCAGTATCGGGGTATCAGCATGCAGCATCGGGGCTAATAGTGCTGATACGTGCCAGTATCGGGGGATCAGCATGCAGCATTTGGGCTCATAGTGCTGATAGGTGCCAGTAATGGGGGATCAGCACGCAGCATCGGGGCTAATAGTGCAGATAATTGCCAGTATCGGGGTATCAGCACGCAGCATCGGGGCTAATAGTGCTGATACGTGCCAGTATCGCGTGATCAGCATGCAGTATTGGGGATAATAGTGCAGATAGGTGCCAGTATCGGGGGATTAGCACGCACCATCGGGGCTAATAGTGCTGATAAGTGCCAGCATCGGGGTATCAGCATGCAGCATCGCGGCTAATAGTGCTGATACGTGCCAGTATCGGGGGATCAGCACGCAGTATTGGGGATAATAGTGCTGATAGGTGCCAGTATCGGGGGATCAGCACGCAGCATCGGGGCTGATAGTGCCGATACGGGCCAGTATTGGGGGACCAGCACGCAGCATCGGGGCTGATAGTGCCGATACGTGCCAGTATTGGGGGACCAGCACGCAGCATCGGGGCTAATAGTGCTGATAAGTGCCAGTATTGGGGGATCAGCACGCAGCATCGGGGCTAATAGTGCTGATAAGTGCCAGTAATGGGGGACCAGCACGCAGCATCGGGGCTGATAGTGCTGATAAGTGCCAGTATTGGGGAACCAGCACGCAGCATCGGGGCTAATAGTGCTGATAAGTGCCAGTATTGGGGGACCAGCACGCAGCATCGGGGCTAATAGTGCTGATAAGTGCCAGTAATGGGGGACCAGCACGCAGCATCGGGGCTGATAGTGCTGATAAGTGCCAGTATTGGGGGACCAGCACGCAGCATCGGGGCTAATAGTGCTGATAAGTGCCAGTATTGGGGGACCAGCACGCAGCATCGGGGCTAATAGTGCTGATAAGTGCCAGTATTGGGGGATCAGCACGCAGCATCGGGGCTAATAGTGCTGATAAGTGCCAGTATCGGGGGATCAGCACGCAGTATTGGGGCTAATAGTGCTGATAAGTGCCAGTATTGGGGGACCAGCACGCAGCATCGGGGCTGATAGTGCCGATACGTACCAGTATTGGGGGACCAGCACGCAGCATCGGGGCTGATAGTGCCGATACGTGCCAGTATTGGGGCACCAGCACGCAGCATCGGGGCTAATAGTGCTGATAAGTGCCAGTATTGGGGGATCAGCACGCAGCATCGGGGCTAATAGTGCCGATACCTGCCAGTTTAGGGGGATCAGCACGCAGCATCGGGGCGATTATTTCCGATAAATGCCAGTAATGGGGAATCAGCACGCAGCATTGGGGCTCATAGTGCAGATAGGTGCGAGTAATGGGGGATCAGCACGCAGCATCGGGGCTAATAGTGCTGATAGGTGCCAGTATCGGGGGTCAGCACACAGTATTGGGGCTAATAGTGCTAATAAGGGCCAGGATCGGGGGATCAGCACGCAGCATTGGGGCTCATAGTGCAGATAGGTGCCAGTAATGGGGGATCAGCACGCAGCATCGGGGCTAATAGTGCTGATAGGTGCCAGTATTGGGGGATCAGCACGCAGCATCGGGGCTAATAGTGCCGATACCTGCCAGTTTAGGGGGATCAGCACGCAGCATCGGGGCGATTATTTCCGATAAATGCCTGTAATGGGGAATCAGCACGCAGCATTGGGGCTCATAGTGCAGATAGGTGCGAGTAATGGGGGATCAGCACGCAGCATCGGGGCTAATAGTGCTGATAGGTGCCAGTATCGGGGGTCAGCACACAGTATTGGGGCTAATAGTGCTAATAAGGGCCAGGATCGGGGGATCAGCACGCAGCATTGGGGCTCATAGTGCAGATAGGTGCCAGTAATGGGGGATCAGCACGCAGCATCTGGGCTAATAGTGCTGATAGGTGCCAGTATCGGGGGTCAGCACACAGTATTGGGGCTAATAGTGCTAATAAGGGCCAGGATCGGGGGATCAGCACGCAGCATTTTGGCTCATAGTGCAGATAGGTGCCAGTAATGGGGGATCAGCATGCAGCATCGGGGCTAATAGTGCTGATAGGTGCCAGTATTGGGGGATCAGCATGCAGCATTGGGGCTCATAGTGCTGATAGGTGCCAGTAATTGGGGATCAGCATGCAGCATCGGGGCTAATAGTGCTGATAGGTGCCAGTATTGGGGGATCAGCATGCAGCATCGGGGCTAATAGTGCTGATAGGTGCCAGTATTGGGGGATCAGCACGCAGCATTTGGGCTAATAGTGCTGATAGGTGCCAGTATCGGGGGTCAGCACACAGTATTGGGGCTAATAGTGCTAATAAGGGCCAGGATCGGGGGATCAGCACGCAGCATTTTGGCTCATAGTGCAGATAGGTGCCAGTAATGGGGGATCAGCATGCAGCATCGGGGCTAATAGTGCTGATAGGTGCCAGTATTGGGGGATCAGCATGCAGCATTGGGGCTCATAGTGCTGATAGGTGCCAGTAATGGGGGATCAGCATGCAGCATCGGGGCTAATAGTGCTGATAGGTGCCAGTATTGGGGGATCAGCATGCAGCATCGGGGCTAATAGTGCTGATAGGTGCCAGTATTGGGGGATCAGCACGCAGCATTGGGGCTAATAGTGCTGATAGGTGCCAGTATCGGGGGATCAGCACGCAACATCGGGGCTAATAGTGCAGATAGGTGCAAGTATCAGGGTATCAGCATGCAGCATCAGGGCTAATAGTGCTGATACGTGCCAGTATCGGGGTATCAGCATGCAGCATCGGGGCTAATAGTGCAGATAGGTGCAAGTATCAGGGTATCAGCATGCAGCATCAGGGCTAATAGTGCTGATACGTGCCAGTATCGGGGTATCAGCATGCAGCATCAGGGCTAATAGTGCTGATACGTGCCAGTATCGGGGGATCAGCATGCAGCATCAGGGCTAATAGTGCTGATACGTGCCAGTATCGGGGTATCAGCATGCAGCATCAGGGCTAATAGTGCTGATACGTGCCAGTATCGGGGGATCAGCATGCAGCATCAGGGCTAATAGTGCTGATACGTGCCAGTATCGGGGTATCAGCATGCAGCATCGGGGCTAATAGTGCTGATACGTGCCAGTATCTGGGGATCAGCATGCAGCATTGGGGCTCATAGTGCTGATAGGTGCCAGTAATGGGGGATCAGCACGCAGCATCGGGGCTAATAGTGCAGATAATTGCCAGTATCGGGGTATCAGCACGCAGCATCGGGGCTAATAGTGCTGATACGTGCCAGTATCGCGGGATCAGCATGCAGTATTGGGGATAATAGTGCAGATAGGTGCCAGTATCGGGGGATCAGCACGCACCATCGGGGCTAATAGTGCTGATAAGTGCCAGCATCGGGGTATCAGCATGCAGCATCGGGGCTAATAGTGCTGATACGTGCCAGTATCGGGGGATCAGCACGCAGCATCGGGGCTAATAGTGCTGATATGTGCCAGTATCGGGGTATCAGCACGCAGCATCGGGGCTAATAGTGCTGATACGTGCCAGTATCGCGGGATCAGCATGCAGTATTGGGGATAATAGTGCAGATAGGTGCCAGTATCGGGGGATTAGCACGCACCATCGGGGCTAATAGTGCCGATAAGTGCCAGCATCGGGGTATCAGCATGCAGCATCGCGGCTAATAGTGCTGATACGTGCCAGTATCGGGGGATCAGCACGCAGTATTGGGGATAATAGTGCTGATAGGTGCCAGTATCGGGGGATCAGCACGCAGCATCGGCGCTGATAGTGCCGATACGGGCCAGTATTGGGGGACCAGCACGCAGCATCGGGGCTGATAGTGCCGATACGTGCCAGTATTGGGGGACCAGCACGCAGCATCGGGGCTAATAGTGCTGATAAGTGCCAGTATTGGGGGATCAGCACGCAGCATCGGGGCTAATAGTGCTGATAAGTGCCAGTAATGGGGGACCAGCACGCAGCATCGGGGCTGATAGTGCTGATAAGTGCCAGTATTGGGGAACCAGCACGCAGCATCGGGGCTAATAGTGCTGATAAGTGCCAGTATTGGGGGACCAGCACGCAGCATCGGGGCTAATAGTGCTGATAAGTGCCAGTAATGGGGGACCAGCACGCAGCATCGGGGCTGATAGTGCTGATAAGTGCCAGTATTGGGGGACCAGCACGCAGCATCGGGGCTAATAGTGCTGATAAGTGCCAGTATTGGGGGACCAGCACGCAGCATCGGGGCTAATAGTGCTGATAAGTGCCAGTATTGGGGGATCAGCACGCAGCATCGGGGCTAATAGTGCTGATAAGTGCCAGTATCGGGGGATCAGCACGCAGTATTGGGGCTAATAGTGCTGATAAGTGCCAGTATTGGGGGACCAGCACGCAGCATCGGGGCTGATAGTGCCGATACGTACCAGTATTGGGGGACCAGCACGCAGCATCAGGGCTGATAGTGCCGATACGTGCCAGTATTGGGGCACCAGCACGCAGCATCGGGGCTAATAGTGCTGATAAGTGCCAGTATTGGGGGATCAGCACGCAGCATCGGGGCTAATAGTGCCGATACCTGCCAGTTTAGGGGGATCAGCACGCAGCATCGGGGCGATTATTTCCGATAAATGCCAGTAATGGGGAATCAGCACGCAGCATTGGGGCTCATAGTGCAGATAGGTGCGAGTAATGGGGGATCAGCACGCAGCATCGGGGCTAATAGTGCTGATAGGTGCCAGTATCGGGGGTCAGCACACAGTATTGGGGCTAATAGTGCTAATAAGGGCCAGGATCGGGGGATCAGCACGCAGCATTGGGGCTCATAGTGCAGATAGGTGCCAGTAATGGGGGATCAGCACGCAGCATCGGGGCTAATAGTGCTGATAGGTGCCAGTATCGGGGGTCAGCACACAGTATTGGGGCTAATAGTGCTAATAAGGGCCAGGATCGGGGGATCAGCACGCAGCATTTTGGCTCATAGTGCAGATAGGTGCCAGTAATGGGGGATCAGCATGCAGCATCGGGGCTAATAGTGCTGATAGGTGCCAGTATTGGGGGATCAGCATGCAGCATTGGGGCTCATAGTGCTGATAGGTGCCAGTAATGGGGGATCAGCATGCAGCATCGGGGCTAATAGTGCTGATAGGTGCCAGTATTGGGGGATCAGCACGCAGCATTGGGGCTAATAGTGCTGATAGGTGCCAGTATCGGGGGATCAGCACGCAACATCGGTGCTAATAGTGCTGATAAGTGCCAGTATCCGGGGTCAGCACACAGTATTTGGGCTAATAGTGCTAATAAGGGCCAGGAACGGGTGATCAGCACGCAGCGTCGTGGCTAATAGGATATCCCCTTCATCCTCAAACTAGCATCAATTTATTTTTCTAATGTCTTCCTTTCAGAATACATACACATTTTTGGCGGGCGGCATGCCGGCTGCCAAGATCCCAACAGCGGTATCCCACCCGCCGGCAACGGGGCGAGCGGTACTAGTCCCCTTGCAGGCTCGCTGCGCTCACCACGCTGGGGGCTCAGTGGCTTACTTCGCTCGCCACAGGTTCTATTGTCACTCTATGGGTGTCGTGGACACCCACGAGTGAGAATAGTCCCTGCACGCCGAGATTCCGACTGTCGGTATTGTCGACTGTTGGGATTCCAGTGTCGGTATCCTGACCGCCGGAATCCCGACAGCCGGCAAATTGATTGCATCCCTTCCTTTCATATGTCTATGCTGATAAAAAAAAAGAATAAAATGTTTAACAGATGTTGTTCAGGGAGTAACAGTTAGTATTTAGAATATAGAAGAAAATAGCATTTAAATGGTGCAAGAGAAATCTGTAAATAAAGGAGAACGGGAGAGAGTGCCCAAAATAACGTATACAGGGTGGGTATTTTCTCCTGGCATTAAAAAATCCTCTACATAAATATCAGGAATACTGTGGCAACAGATCCTTTATTCACATTAAAAATAAATGAATTCTTAATAGATAAGGAATCTTTGTAAAATCCTAATTAATGAAAAACCAAATTTAAGGAACCAAAAAACTTTCTGACTTATTTTCATTTTCAGAGCATCCTCGGTGAGCTGTGTGCTTTCCATTGGTAGACTGGCTGTCCGTGCTGTTTTGGAATACTTTGCGATTACAACTGTAAGGAATTTAATATGTTTCCCTGTATAATATTATTTTACGTATGCTTTGTATTGGGAAATGAACGCTGAAATGATGGACCTTGCAGTAAAACAAGAAATCTTTCAGAATTGGGACCTACAGTAAGGATTACCTTTTTTGTTTATAGCTCACTGAAGTTGGAGTCAGTATTTGGTTTCAATGGATTACCACTGGATCTCTGATGCATACATACAGGGCTGTGACTAGGAGTGGGCAAGCACTGCTGTTGCATAGAGCTCAGGGCCCCTGGGAATGGCCCCATTGCATGCCTGGCATGGCATCCTGCAGCCAGTATTTCCTAGTAATGATGGCCCATGTCCTTGGCGTGACATCATGATGTCATGTATTTGGATGGTGGAGCCAATCCAGGGTGGCACAGAGCCCTGCTCCGTTGCTGCATACATAGGTTAAATGAATTGGCGTATCTATAATGGGTGCAGGTTGTGTGGTACACACAGGCCCCTGGACTCACACCGCACACCCTGCACTCAGTGGTGGATTTTACACTAGACACATGTCTATGGCTCCACCTGCTGGAGGTGGCATGGCAGGCCGCCTCCCCTGCAGATATATTCATCTTAACTACTCCCTGCGCCGCTGCAGTGATCAGCAGGGCGCAGCCATGTACAATGTCCGGGGAGCCAGCAGCCGCTGTTGCTTTGTTTTCCAGTGCCAGCTCCTCTGCCATCAGAGCAGCACTGTGGCGTAGCGTGACGTCATGACGTCACATGTGCTGCATTACAATAAACAATAAAAACTTTATTGATGTCATGATGTCACCCTAAAAGAAGAGGAGCTGTGGCACTGAAAGCAGCCAGAGAAAGTAAGTGAATGGGGCTGGAGACACACTGAAGCGTTAGAACTGCAGAAACATGGTGGTTGAGGCAATAGTGTTATGCCTAGGGATGGACTGCCCCTTAAATCCTCCACTGCCTGCACCCATGTTATTATACTTACCCCTCCGGAGTCCTGTGGCGGTGGCCGGTGACCGTTTTCCTGGTGATTCACGCACACGTACAGTAGACATATCCCTGGGAGTAAGGTGAAGCCGTTGACAGGGAGAAGGGAGCCAACAAGGAGCCTGAACACGAGCCCCCTCCTCTCTTAAAATCCGCCTTTGGTTTAATATTAAAAAAACTTGTGCGATCTACTTGAATCATAGGCATTGTATATAGAGTAGCACAAACATAAAACATACCGAATTAATAAAATAAACACTCTTGTACATTGCCTGACACACGACTTGGGGGCTGTAACATCTCAATGGAGTTTGACAAATGAAACAGAGATTTTCAATAGTTGTGAAAAATATAAATAGACACATAAAAGGAAAATAATCTCAGGCGCTCTGTATACACAGTTCCCTGTGGTTTCCCCAACACTTTGCAGAAATTGTGCTATATGCCCCTCATGTGCTAAGGTGATAAGTCACAACAGGCGCCCAACAGGGACAACGTACAGATGATGTCTTTTTCTATTGAGGGCTCTTTCTAATCTTAGAAGATGATAGAAATGTGCAATGATGTCACCCATTCTGTATTACGGGAGGCAGGTGGAATTTATATAGTAGTTTGGGGGGAAATTAACCTCTTTGTAATTCTCTCTTTTAAGAGATAATAAGACCCGATGTTTCATATTTCCTTGTTTAGAAAAATATATTTTCCTCTAGCTTCGTTTGCTTTTTTCTATAAACAGTATGAGTCCAATTAACTAAATGCAGCGCGGCTTACTCATTGTACCCTTAAGCAGAATCTCGGCTTTTTTCATTAAGTCCTATTCCCGGTGGATCATCAAGATCAGTTAAGTAACAACATCTGAAATAAAAGGAACTCGCTGTAAATTATTTTTGCATCTATAGAAGGTACACTTCCAGAAATGCGCAGGATACACAAGATCAGAAAGTACTGCAGCGGTGCTCATGTGTTTACTGTAGGTGATTGGTGCATTAAAGTACATACCAGAACGTCAGATGTAAAGCATCAATCTCATTTATATAATATTAGATCAAATTCATTATCCAATATTAAACAAATTATTACGACTATGGAGTTGGTTTAAACCTCTAAGATGGGGGGCGGAGTGGATACCAATTACCAACTTGGCAGCCTATCGTAGTGCAGGGGCGTGTTTTTGGTGAGAGCTTATATAAGGGGCTTGGGTGGTCATTCCGAGTTGTTCGCTCGCTAGCTACTTTTAGCAGAAATGCAAACACAAAGCCGCCGCCCTCTGGGAGTGTATCTTAGCATAGCAGAATTGCTAACGAAAGATTAGCAATTCTGCTATTAAGTATTTCCTTGCAGTTTCTGAGTAGCTCCAGACCTACTCCTAGATTGCGATCACCTCAGTCCGTTTAGTTCCTGGTTTGACGTCACAAACACGCCCTGCGTTCAGCCAGCCACTCCCCCGTTTCTCCAGCCACTCCTGCGTCTTCTGCTGGCACGCTTGCGTTTTTTAGCACACTCCCGGAAAACGCCCAGTTACAACCCAGAAAGACCCACCTTCCTGTCAATCATTCTCCGATCAACAGAGCGACTGAAAAGCTTTGTTAGTCCGTGAGTAAAATAGCATAGTTTGTGTAAAATTGCTTAGCGCGTGCGCCCTGCAGTGCATACGCATGCGCAGAACTGCCGGATTTTAGCCTATTAGCAATTCTGCTAAAAATAGCAGCGAGCGAACAACTTGGAATGACCACCTTGGTCTTAAGGGCCCCATACACTAGGACGATGATGCCCGATTTCATCCGATTTCGGGCATTCGGCCCAATTTATCGGATGAAATCAGGCATTTTGGAGGCGTTTCAAGCCCGATCCGATGCGCGTTCCCGTAAGCATCGGATCGGATCCTCCATATTGAATGTGCTGCACATTCAATCTGGTCCGAACCCGCAGGCGTGGCTGGGATCGCTCAGGATTGCCCAAGATACATCGTATGCAAAAGGACAGCATACGATGTATCTTGGCCAATCCTGCCCCCCGGGTGGCTGCCGGGGGTGTTCGCCCGCGACATGTCTGTCTGACATGTCGCGGTAGTGTATGAGACCTTAAGACCAAAGTCTCTTTGTTTCCAGTCTTCCCACCCCTCTTCCCTTTGAGTTTCTTCTTTTGGTGCTTTCGGGGTTGGCTACTGTATGTTTAGGCGGGAAAGAACAGCAGGTCACCAGTCTGGGTGCAATTGTTTAGATTAGGTGCGCCCCCTTTGTTGGCTGTACCACCCTAGTGGGGTGATAGTTGTGTTTGTGCACTTTAGGCACTATCCGTCTGCAATGCCTGTTGTTGGTTTTGATTGGGCATTGCAGATTGGCTGATTCTTGGCCATCCTTCCTTTGCCACCATACTTTTCTTATTGATCTCATTTAATAAATGGATATTTTCTGCCAAAATCTACGTCTCCGTGTCTTTAGCTATTGTTAGAGATTATTGTTAAGTGATTTGCACACGACACACCTCATCCGATAGAAGGTTTAATCCATCACACTTATGTTTTCGTATACAGATGGAGCCGTACTCATCCAGTGCGGCTCCATCGCAAACGTGCACTCCCGGCGTGACTAGGCGATCCGTTCGCCTAGCCCCACCAGGATTGCACCAAGATGCTCTGCCATTCTAGTGAATGGGGCACTCCGTCATTGGCGTGCGCCCGCCCGGACAGAGACGCTCTCGGCTTCAGGCACAGATGGAGCCACGACTAGCCTGGCTCCATCTATATATCAGATTTAAATGCACCAATCGGCTATAGTAATGTACTACTGATGTTATGTTTTTTCTTAATCTATGTTGTAGCTGTTAAGCATTGGCTTATTCCTCCACTGTACAAAGACTTCAATCACTCTTCTCATCCCTACGGGCCTGATCAAGAGCCGCATGCACTTACCATGTTCATGTAGCTTTGCGATTTTTTTGCTGCTGAGAAATCCTACGCAGAGTACATGCACAAAGGCGCTGTGGCAATAGCGTCACAAGGTATCAGAGATGATTGGAAAAGTGCTAGGTGTGTTACGGAAGTGCCACTGAAATGTTTGTGTTAGAAATGATGTGTGTGAAGGTTTTGATATTGCAGAGTTCTGTAGGCACACACCAGCGGATGACTCAAACTATGAACAACCCAGTTACTTGACCAGTGGTGTTGGCTTATTGGAAGATAGCACGCACAGTTGCACTCACTGTAACACACTGGTTCTCATGGTGCAAAACTTCCGCGTAGAGGGTGTCATACACATTGCTGAAAGTAGGCTGGTACGGAGTACCATTAAGAAATATGGTGATGGTACTCAGTACCATCAGTCCACAGCTGGGGCATAATTTATAAAGGGCATTTTTGTGTGTGGGACATAAAATGGTGTCAGTGGCATAACTGTGTGTGGCATAATATGTAATAGGCATTACGGTGTGTGGCATAATGTTTAGTGGGCATTATGGTGTGTGGCATAATGTGTAATGGGCATTACAGTGTGTGGCATAATGTGTAAGAAGCATTACGGTGAGTGGTATAATGTGTAATAAGCATACAGTGTGTGGTATGATGTGTATAGGGCATTACGGTGTTTGGCATAATGTGTATGGGGCATTACGGTGTGTGGCATAATGTGGCCATGTCCCTATTGTCATGTAGCCACTCCCCTAGTTCCATGTGACCACGCCCCTCATGACACGTGACCACGCCCATGTACGTAGGCACTGGATAATGGCACAGTAGCACTGCAAAACGTTGCGGATTGCAAGTATTCACAGATAGGAGGACACTAACGTCTGCCATGTCACACATCATAGTCTCTCACAGTCTCGCACAAGTTCCAAGATGTGCGAGACTGTGAGAGATGGTTCTCGCACATGCTCAGATGTTGGTGGCCATCTTGGGATATGGAACCTCTCTGGAGAAGAGGAAGACTGGAGTCTGCTCAGTTGCGCACTCCTCTTTCAGCAGTTTGTGTACACAGACATTTGTTCACTCTGGAGGCCATACTCAGACAGAAAATCTGCACCTGCAATAGGACTGTTGCAAGTTTTAGACTATTGTCTAAAGTTGCACCACGCAGTATGACAGCATCTACAGCCACTCGGTGTGGGCATCTCAGTCTTTGCACATTCATAAGCATGGATGTACACCAGGGAAGCGTTGTGTAGCAGCATTTGCATAAAGTCACAGACAGGCGACTACCAAAAGACGCAGCTATGGCTGTGTCTGCATCCACATCACAATAAGACCCTACATTTATGGGCAGTGGCGTAACTACCAATGGTACAGCTACTATGGGGCCAGCTGCTCCCCCTGCACCCAAACATGGGCTGCTTCCAAGGCAGGGTGGTATAAGAGGCACCAGCCTGGGGCAGATGATATGGGGGAATTTGGGTGGGGTAAGAGCAGTCCAAGGAAAGATTTCTATCTTCTCTTTCCCAGTTGCCTTCAGTGAAGTCTTATACAGCTGCCAGTAACTTGGTATGAGGAGAAAAGGCCCCAAACCTTGGTGTTACCCTCTTTCCTAATAGTCTGTCACCATCTCTGGGGGGTACACTCCAGCTATGCGACACTCAGCGCATTTACGTAGGTGTCCCTGATCTGTGAGACATGGAAGTGATTGGGAAAGAGCCAAGCTGGGGACAGGTGCTGGCACAACTGGGATACTGGGTCCCTAGTGTGATCCTCCCAGCACCTCCGGAGATGCAACAGGGGATGGTACTGCTGAGTGTTCCCAGACTGACGAGAAATGGATGGTGTGTCATGTTGACACGCCCCCATTTTCCATGGTCACACCCATCTTTTTTTTTCCGCGCCCCTGTACCAGTAAGATTTTTTTTCTACGTTCACCACTGGGTGTATTAAGAGAGTAGGGGGCCCGTGTGCAGTCTCCGTCCATTCACCCTCCTCTCTAGCACTAGATGGTGCGCGGTCTCCTGGAAAATGGCGTGGCTGACATTTTCCCAGTGATTTTCCTTACTACTAGTGATGAGCGGGTTCGGTTCCTCGGAATCCGAACCCGCCCGAACTTCAGCTTTTTTTACACGGATCCGAGCGACTCGGATCTTCCCGCCTTGCTCGGTTAACCCGAGCGCGCCCGAACGTCATCATGACGCTGTCGGATTCTCGCGAGGCTCGGATTCTATCGCGAGACTCGGATTCTATATAAGGAGCCGCGCGTCGCCGCCATTTTACACGTGCATTGAGATTGATAGTGAGAGGACGTGGCTGGCGTCCTCTCCGTTTAGAGAAGAAATAGATAGGAGAGTGAGAGTGAGACAGTGACACTTCATTTACTGGAGCTTAGGAGGAGTACTCAGACAGAGAGTGCAGAATTTTGCTGATAGTATTAGTTAGTTATACTAGTGACAGAGTGAGACAGTGACACTTCATTTACTGGAGCTTAGGAGGAGTACTCAGACAGAGAGTGCAGAATTTTGCTGATAGTATTAGTTAGTTATACTAGTGACTGACCAGTGACCACCAGTGCAGTTTTATATTATTTAATATAATCCGTTCTCTGCCTGAAAAAACGATACACAGTGACTCAGTCACATACCATATCTGTGCTCAGCCCAGTGTGCTGCTGCATCATCTATGTATAATATCTGACTGTGCTCACACAGCTTAATTGTGGGGGAGACTGGGGAGCAGTTAGGTTATAGCAGGAGCCAGGAGTACATATTAAAATTAAACAGTGCACACTTTTTTTCTGCAGGAGTGCCACTGCCAGTGTGACTGACCAGTGACCTGACCACCAGTATATAGTATACTATATTGTATTGTAAATGTCTGCCTGTAAAAGTTAAACACACGTCGTGTGACTTGTGTGGTGTTTTTTTATTCTATAAAATAAAAAACTCATTCTGCTGACAGACAGTGTCCAGCAGGTCCGTCATTATATAATATATACCTGTCCGGCTGCAGTAGTGATATATATATATTTTTTATATCATTATTTATCATCCAGTCGCAGCAGACACAGTACGGTAGTTCACGGCTGTGTTAGGGTCTCCTGCCCTGTGCTGCCACGTCGTCATGGCAACCGGGAGACAAGTGCTAGTGGAGTAACCTGAGCGCAGCTGATACTCCGGTTCGGGTCTTTTGCTGTGCAGTGGTTATAGGCTCTGTGCACGGCAGGGGATCCGGTGCTGGTTTTTGTGCTCACAGTCTGTGAGGTCTGAGTGGGGCGTGGACAGCACCTGCTTTATAAGGCCTCTTTTCAGGGTAAGCAGATGCTGCTGAATCTTTGTTGGTTAGTCAGTTCATGAAAGTTAGCCAGTACTGTGTAGCTTTGTATTTGTTTGTTGCTTACTGCAAATAGGCCTGGGGATTTGGTATTACACTCTGCCAATCCAGACCTAGCAGTAAGACTGGAGTCAGTCGTTTAGCTTGCTGGGGTTCTGTTACTACTCTGTGAACTTAGCAAGTTTGCGGCTGTATTCTAAGACTTGCCTGTCTAATCCTGTCTCACTGTGCTAGGTGTCAGGGGTCAGTTTAGTGGCAGTAAGCTAAAACCTGTGCACTGCAAGTGAGAATCAGGATTGTGGAGTCTCTCCTTGTGTCTATCATTCCATCTCTGACCAAGGAGTTTACTGCCACACCCGTTGGTAACCCTTTAGGGTTTTGCTGTTGCCCTTAGCAACAGCATTTCGGGTTCTCTACGTATTAAAACACAACATCTTGCTATTTCCATCTGAGCAGTTCTAATACAAGGGAGATACCCAGTTCCTTAGCCTCTGGGCTTCTCTGTTCACTTTGTGTGTATTTTGTTACCCTATCACCTTCTGTGTACGTTATGTCATATTCCCCAGTTTGTCTGTGAGTCCATTTGTTTTGCATAACAGTTCAAACACCAGTACATTCCTGCAGACACTGGAGTGCATAACAGTTCTGACACCAGTACTTTCCTGCAGGCACTGGTGTGCATAACAGGCTGTAGCTACCTCTGTGTCGGCACTCGGCAGTCCATCCATAATTGTATACCACCTACCCGTGGTTTTTTTTTCTTTCTTCTTTATACATACTACATCTCATTATCATCCAGTCTATATTAGCAGCAGACACAGTACAGTACGGTAGTCCACGGCTGTAGCTACCTCTGTGTCGGCACTCGGCAGTCCGTCCATAATTGTATACCACCTACCCGTGGTTTTTTTTTCTTTCTTCTTTATACATACTACATCTCATTATCAACCAGTCTATATTAGCAGCAGACACAGTACGGTAGTCCACGGCTGTAGCTACCTCTGTGTCGGCACTCGGCAGTCCATCCATAATTGTATACCACCTACCCGTGGTTTTTTTTTCTTTCTTCTTTATACATACTACATCTCATTATCATCCAGTCTATATTAGCAGCAGACACAGTACAGTACGGTAGTCCACGGCTGTAGCTACCTCTGTGTCGGCACTCGGCAGTCCATCCATAATTGTATACCACCTACCCGTGGTTTTTTTTTCTTTCTTCTTTATACATACATACTACATCTCTTTATCAACCAGTCTATATTAGCAGCAGACACAGTACGGTAGTCCACGGCTGTAGCTACCTCTGTGTCGGCACTCGGCAGTCCATCCATAATTGTATACCACCTACCCGTGGTTTTTTTTTCTTTCTTCTTTATACATACATACTACATCTCTTTATCAACCAGTCTATATTAGCAGCAGACACAGTACGGTAGTCCACGGCTGTAGCTACCTCTGTGTCGGCACTCGGCAGTCCGTCCATAATTGTATACCACCTACCCGTGGTTTTTTTTTCTTTCTTCTTTATACATACATACTACATCTCTTTATCAACCAGTCTATATTAGCAGCAGACACAGTACGGTAGTCCACGGCTGTAGCTACCTCTGTGTCGGCACTCGGCAGTCCATCCATAATTGTATACCACCTGCCCGTGGTTTTTTTTTCTTTCTTCTTTATACATACATACTACATCTCATTATCAACCAGTCTATATTAGCAGCAGACACAGTACGGTAGTCCACGGCTGTAGCTACCTCTGTGTCGGCACTCGGCAGTCCATCCATAATTGTATACCACCTACCCGTGATTTTTCTTTCTTTCTTCTTTATACATACATACTACATCTCATTATCAACCAGTCTATATTAGCAGCAGACACAGTACGGTAGTCCACGGCTGTAGCTACCTCTGTGTCGGCACTCGGCAGTCCGTCCATAATTGTATACCACCTACCCGTGGTTTTTTTTTCTTTCTTCTTTATACATACATACTACATCTCATTATCATCCAGTCTATATTAGCAGCAGACACAGTACAGTACGGTAGTCCACGGCTGTAGCTACCTCTGTGTCGGCACTCGGCAGTCCGTCCATAATTGTATACCACCTACCCGTGGTTTTTTTTTCTTTCTTCTTTATACATACATACTACGACATCTCTTTATCAACCAGTCTATATTAGCAGCAGACACAGTACGGTAGTCCACGGCTGTAGCTACCTCTGTGTCGGCACTCGGCAGTCCGTCCATAATTGTATACCACCTACCCGTGTTTTTTTTTTCTTTCTTCTTTATACATACATACTACATCTCTTTATCAACCAGTCTATATTAGCAGCAGACACAGTACGGTAGTCCACGGCTGTAGCTACCTCTGTGTCGGCACTCGGCAGTCCATCCATAATTGTATACCACCTACCCGTGGTTTTTTTTTCTTTCTTCTTTATACATACATACTACATCTCATTATCAACCAGTCTATATTAGCAGCAGACACAGTACGGTAGTCCACGGCTGTAGCTACCTCTGTGTCGGCACTCGGCAGTCCGTCCATAATTGTATACCACCTACCCGTGGTTTTTTTTTCTTTCTTCTTTATACATACATACTACATCTCATTATCATCCAGTCTATATTAGCAGCAGACACAGTACAGTACAATAGTCCACGGCTGTAGCTACCTCTGTGTCGGCACTCGGCAGTCCATCCATAATTGTATACTAGTATCCATCCATCTCCATTGTTTACCTGAGGTGCCTTTTAGTTGTGCCTATTAAAATATGGAGAACAAAAATGTTGAGGTTCCAAAATTAGGGAAAGATCAAGATCCACTTCCACCTCGTGCTGAAGCTGCTGCCACTAGTCATGGCCGAGACGATGAAATGCCAGCAACGTCGTCTGCCAAGGCCGATGCCCAATGTCATAGTACAGAGCATGTCAAATCCAAAACACCAAATATCAGTAAAAAAAAGGACTCCAAAACCTAAAATAAAATTGTCGGAGGGGAAGCGTAAACTTGCCAATATGCCATTTACCACACGGAGTGGCAAGGAACGGCTGAGGCCCTGGCCTATGTTCATGGCTAGTGGTTCAGCTTCACATGAGGATGGAGGCACTCAGCCTCTCGCTAGAAAAATGAAAAGACTCAAGCTGGCAAAAGCAGTAGCACCGCAAAGAACTGTGCGTTCTTCGAAATCCCAAATCCACAAGGAGAGTCCAATTGTGTCGGTTGCGATGCCTGACCTTCCCAACACTGGACGTGAAGAGCATGCGCCTTCCACCATTTGCACGCCCCCTGCAAGTGCTGGAAGGAGCACCCGCAGTCCAGTTCCTGATAGTCAGATTGAAGATGTCAGTGTTGAAGTACACCAGGATGAGGAGGATATGGGTGTTGCTGGCGCTGGGGAGGAAATTGACCAGGAGGATTCTGATGGTGAGGTGGTTTGTTTAAGTCAGGCACCCGGGGAGACACCTGTTGTCCGTGGGAGGAATATGGCCGTTGACATGCCTGGTGAAAATACCAAAAAAATCAGCTCTTCGGTGTGGAACTATTTCAACAGAAATGCGGACAACAGGTGTCAAGCCGTGTGTTCCCTTTGTCAAGCTGTAATAAGTAGGGGTAAGGACGTTAACCACCTCGGAACATCCTCCCTTATACGTCACCTGCAGCGCATTCATAATAAGTCAGTGACAAGTTCAAAAACTTTGGGTGACAGCGGAAGCAGTCCACTGACCAGTAAATCCCTTCCTCTTGTAACCAAGCTCACGCAAACCACCCCACCAACTCCCTCAGTGTCAATTTCCTCCTTCCCCAGGAATGCCAATAGTCCTGCAGGCCATGTCACTGGCAATTCTGACGATTCCTCTCCTGCCTGGGATTCCTCCGATGCATCCTTGCGTGTAACGCCTACTGCTGCTGGCGCTGCTGTTGTTGCTGCTGGGAGTCGATGGTCATCCCAGAGGGGAAGTCGTAAGACCACTTTTACTACTTCCACCAAGCAATTGACTGTCCAACAGTCCTTTGCGAGGAAGATGAAATATCACAGCAGTCATCCTACAGCAAAGCGGATAACTGAGGCCTTGGCATCCTGGGTGGTGAGAAACGTGGTTCCGGTATCCATCATTACTGCAGAGCCAACTAGAGACTTGTTGGAGGTACTGTGTCCCCGGTACCAAATACCATCTAGGTTCCATTTCTCTAGGCAGGCGATACCGAAAATGTACACAGACCTCAGAAAAAGAGTCACCAGTGTCCTAAAAAATGCAGCTGTACCCAGTGTCCACTTAACCACGGACATGTGGACAAGTGGAGCAGGGCAGACTCAGGACTATATGACTGTGACAGCCCACTGGGTAGATGTATGGACTCCCGCCGCAAGAACAGCAGCGGCGGCACCAGTAGCAGCATCTCGCAAACGCCAACTCTTTCCTAGGCAGGCTACGCTTTGTATCACCGGTTTCCAGAATACGCACACAGCTGAAAACCTCTTACGGCAACTGAGGAAGATCATCGCGGAATGGCTTACCCCAATTGGACTCTCCTGTGGATTTGTGGCATCGGACAACGCCAGCAATATTGTGTGTGCATTAAATATGGGCAAATTCCAGCACGTCCCATGTTTTGCACATACCTTGAATTTGGTGGTGCAGAATTTTTTAAAAAACGACAGGGGCGTGCAAGAGATGCTGTCGGTGGCCAGAAGAATTGCGGGACACTTTCGGCGTACAGGCACCACGTACAGAAGACTGGAGCACCATCAAAAACTACTGAACCTGCCCTGCCATCATCTGAAGCAAGAAGTGGTAACGAGGTGGAATTCAACCCTCTATATGCTTCAGAGGTTGGAGGAGCAGCAAAAGGCCATTCAAGCCTATACAATTGAGCACGATATAGGAGGTGGAATGCACCTGTCTCAAGCGCAGTGGAGAATGATTTCAACGTTGTGCAAGGTTCTGATGCCCTTTGAACTTGCCACACGTGAAGTCAGTTCAGACACTGCCAGCCTGAGTCAGGTCATTCCCCTCATCAGGCTTTTGCAGAAGAAGCTGGAGACATTGAAGGAGGAGCTAACACGGAGCGATTCCGCTAGGCATGTGGGACTTGTGGATGGAGCCCTTAATTCGCTTAACAAGGATTCACGGGTGGTCAATCTGTTGAAATCAGAGCACTACATTTTGGCCACCATGCTCGATCCTAGATTTAAAGCCTACCTTGGATCTCTCTTTCCGGCAGACACAAGTCTGCTGGGGTTGAAAGACCTGCTGGTGAGAAAATTGTCAAGTCAAGCGGAACGCGACCTGTCAACATCTCCTCCTTCACATTCTCCCGCAACTGGGGGTGCGAGGAAAAGGCTCAGAATTCCGAGCCCACCCGCTGGCGGT
Source organism: Pseudophryne corroboree (assembly GCF_028390025.1). NCBI lineage: Eukaryota > Metazoa > Chordata > Amphibia > Anura > Myobatrachidae > Pseudophryne > Pseudophryne corroboree. The sequence continues at coordinate 754,780,244 of NC_086448.1, forward strand.
GATGCAGGGCAGTCTGGAGCGACTGCTGATGCTGACATCTGGTCCGGACTGAAGGACCTGACAACGATTACGGACATGTCGTCTACTGTCACTGCATATGATTCTCTCAACATTGAAAGAATGGTGGAGGATTATATGAGTGACCGCATCCAAGTAGGCACGTCACACAGTCCGTACTTATACTGGCAGGAAAAAGAGGCAATTTGGAGGCCCTTGCACAAACTGGCTTTATTCTACCTAAGTTGCCCTCCCACAAGTGTGTACTCCGAAAGAGTGTTTAGTGCCGCCGCTCACCTTGTCAGCAATCGGCGTACGAGGTTACATCCAGAAAATGTGGAGAAGATGATGTTCATTAAAATGAATTATAATCAATTCCTCCGCGGAGACATTGACCATCAGCAATTGCCTCCACAAAGTACACAGGGAGCTGAGATGGTGGATTCCAGTGGGGACGAATTGATAATCTGTGAGGAGGGGGATGTACACGGTGATATATCGGAGGATGATGATGAGGTGGACATCTTGCCTCTGTAGAGCCAGTTTGTGCAAGGAGAGATTAATTGCTTCTTTTTTTGGGGGGGGTCCAAACCAACCCGTCATATCAGTCACAGTCGTGTGGCAGACCCTGTCACTGAAATGATGGGTTGGTTAAAGTGTGCATGTCCTGTTTATACAACATAAGGGTGGGTGGGAGGGCCCAAGGACAATTCCATCTTGCACCTCTTTTTTCTTTTATTTTTCTTTGCGTCATGTGCTGTTTGGGGAGGGTTTTTTGGAAGGGCCATCCTGCGTGACACTGCAGTGCCACTCCTAGATGGGCCCGGTGTTTGTGTCGGCCACTAGGGTCGCTTATCTTACTCACACAGTCAGCTACCTCATTGCGCCTCTTTTTTTCTTTGCGTCATGTGCTGTTTGGGGAGGGTTTTTTGGAAGGGCCATCCTGCGTGACACTGCAGTGCCACTCCTAGATGGGCCCGGTGTTTGTGTCGGCCACTAGGGTCGCTTATCTTACTCACACAGTCAGCTACCTCATTGCGCCTCTTTTTTTCTTTACGTCATGTGCTGTTTGGGGAGGGTTTTTTGGAAGGGACATCCTGCGTGACACTGCAGTGCCACTCCTAGATGGGCCCGGTGTTTGTGTCGGCCACTAGGGTCGCTTATCTTACTCACACAGTCAGCTACCTCATTGCGCCTCTTTTTTTCTTTGCGTCATGTGCTGTTTGGGGAGGGTTTTTTGGAAGGGACATCCTGCGTGACACTGCAGTGCCACTCCTAGATGGACCCGGTGTTTGTGTCGGCCACTAGGGTCGCTTATCTTACTCACACAGTCAGCTACCTCATTGCGCCTCTTTTTTTCTTTGCGTCATGTGCTGTTTGGGGAGGGTTTTTTGGAAGGGCCATCCTGCGTGACACTGCAGTGCCACTCCTAGATGGGCCCGGTGTTTGTGTCGGCCACTAGGGTCGCTTATCTTACTCACACAGTCAGCTACCTCATTGCGCCTCTTTTTTTCTTTGCGTCATGTGCTGTTTGGGGAGGGTTTTTTGGAAGGGACATCCTGCGTGACACTGCAGTGCCACTCCTAGATGGGCCCGGTGTTTGTGTCGGCCACTAGGGTCGCTTATCTTACTCACACAGTCAGCTACCTCATTGCGCCTCTTTTTTTCTTTGCGTCATGTGCTGTTTGGGGAGGGTTTTTTGGAAGGGCCATCCTGCGTGACACTGCAGTGCCACTCCTAGATGGGCCCGGTGTTTGTGTCGGCCACTAGGGTCGCTTATCTTACTCACACAGTCAGCTACCTCATTGCGCCTCTTTTTTTCTTTGCGTCATGTGCTGTTTGGGGAGGGTTTTTTGGAAGGGACATCCTGCGTGACACTGCAGTGCCACTCCTAGATGGGCCCGGTGTTTGTGTCGGCCACTAGGGTCGCTTATCTTACTCACACAGCGACCTCGGTGCAAATTTTAGGACTAAAAATAATATTGTGAGGTGTGAGGTATTCAGAATAGACTGAAAATGAGTGTAAATTATGGTTTTTGAGGTTAATAATACTTTGGGATCAAAATGACCCCCAAATTCTATGATTTAAGCTGTTTTTTAGGGTTTTTTGAAAAAAACACCCGAATCCAAAACACACCCGAATCCGACAAAAAAAATTCGGTGAGGTTTTGCCAAAACGCGGTCGAACCCAAAACACGGCCGCGGAACCGAACCCAAAACCAAAACACAAAACCCGAAAAATTTCCGGCGCTCATCTCTACTTACTACACGCGCAGGGAAAATGGCGACCGTGTCAATTTCCTGAGACCTGTGCAGCACTTAGCATTCAGAGTCACTGTCACTGCTGCAGGACTGCAGAGAGGTAAGTACTGAAAAAATGCATTCAAGGGCCCGTGGGCACTGCACATATTGCATCCATTATAGGTATGCCACTGTCCCCTCTAGAATATAAGCACTTCTGAGCAGGGCCCTCTCTCCTATTCTGTTGGTAAAGGCTGCACTTATCACCAGTGGCGCTGAGAAGGGGGGCGAGTACTTTTTACCTGAACCCCGGGCATGCTGGAGGGTGGTCTCTTTTTTTATTGACTTTTTTTTATATTAATATTTATTTGTTCAACTACAAGCTGAGAATTCCAAATTCAAACTCTGAACCGTGACTTTGAACCATGAATTCGGCCACGGCAACTGAGCATTAGCTTAAAGATTCATCAGGAAAATAGAATGTTGTTTTTTAAAATAAGGTGTTTTCAGGTCAACTGTGAAATCTATATGAGCAGCACGGACACAAAGCTTGTATTTAACAGAAAACTTTCAGCTAAGGGCTGTAGTAATATATCACATTTGATTGATATGTTCAGTCAGACGCTGCAGCATTACTTTGCCTCACGGTCCGATAAGATATATTTTCCATTATTGCACTGACTGGGAATATGAACAGGGCAGCAGAGGGAAATCATCCTATTTTTTTCTACTCAGAAATGCTCATTTACATAATGAAATCAATGCGGAGCCGCAATTCTTTATTTTGGATGCCAACACCTACTTGTCGTCTAGCGCATTTCCTGGTCCTGGGAACTGTTCAGTCTGCTTGCTGCTTTGCAGCTGTTCAAATACACCTGACAGTGGGCCTCATTCAGAGATGGACGCAATGGGCGATGTTCACGCTCCTGGGCGATTATCAGCAGACTGCGCATGGGCTGCGATCGCAGTGCGCATGCATCAAGGTCCCTTTGCGATTGCGTTTGTAGTGAGGACTAAGGGGTACACTTACTAAGCAGTGATAAGAGCAGAGAAGTGAGCCAGTCGAGATATTTCCCCATCAACCAATCAGCAGCTCTGTATCATTTTATAGTGTGCAAATTATAGATGTTTCTTCAGTGCTGATTGGTTGCCATGGGCAACTTCTCCACTGGCTCACTTCTCTGCTCTTATCACTGCTTAGTAAATGTACCCCTAAATTGCAGAGTGATTGACAGAAAGGAACCGCTTGGGAGCCATTAACAGGGAGTGGCGGCAAAAACGCATGCATATGGCTGAGTTTTCTTTGGGGGGTATCAGTATTTAGCTGCGATCATGTATGCAGAGAAACATGACACCAGCGTCGCTACTGCCGCAACCAGTCTGCATAGCCATAGGGGGACCCTTACAGCCAATTGTCCCTCGTTCTTGCGTATAGGCTGTGAATGTGTGCGCAGCTGCAATTGAGTTTGTGATTGTTTTGTTGGGCAGCTCTTTTCATTTCAGCGCAACAGCTTCACTTGCTAACATTAGAAGGTCCGTAGCCTAGTAAATCTTTAATTAGGGGTCATTCCGAGTTGATCACAAATAACAACTTTTTGCTGCCCGTGCAATTAAATGGACGCCGCCTATGGGGGAGGTTTTTTTTGCATAGCAAGGCTGCGATTGCTTGTGCAGCCTAGCTATGCAAAAACATTTTGTGCAGTTTCTGAGTAGCTCTAGAATTACTTACCCGCTGCGATGTCTTCAGCCTGTCAGGTCTCGGAATTGACATCAGACACCCGCCCTGCAAAAGCCTGGACGCGCCTGCGTTCGCCGTACCACTCCCAGAAAACAGTCAGTTGACGCCCCGGAACGCCTTCCTCCTGTCAATCTTCTTGCGATAGCGGCAGAGTTCACTTTCTTCATTCTTTATGTCGTTGCCCAGCAATGGCCATCGCTGGGCAACGACTTGCCTGCACATTGTGACTTCCGCGCATGCACAGAACCGTCCCATTCGCACCGCTGCGAAAAACTGCAGTGTGCAAACGGGTCGGCATGACCCCCATTGTGCATTGCAGAAAGAGGGAATTATCCACTGTACAAATACTTTAGAATCACCCCCAAATTAAACAATTCCATTTAAAGCTAATATATTGATAAGTTTACTTTCATTTATATTTATAACTATTTCTATCTTATTTTATGTTAATTTAACCACTTGCCTGGCATGGTTGCATTGTTTATAACCACACCAGGCTGTGCTTTAATGCGCCCAGTCGGAAACGCAGAGTGGCCAGCTGCCTGAAGATATTCTTCTAGCAGCTGCTAATTACGGAGAGACCTCAGGGCCTCTCTGCATTCCTGCATCCCCCCCCCTTAAAATGGGTACACACTTTACAATAATCTGGCAGATAATCTGCCAGATCTAGCTGGTTTGAATGAATATCTGGTAATGGATGAGAGCAAATTACAATCTATCATTTGTTCCCAAACACTGCACAACTGTCAAAAACAGTCATTCATCCATGTTGGTTACATTTGTGTTTAACCAATTTGTGTGAACAACAGGTTTTGTTTGTTTTCCAGTGTTTGGGAAAAAAATGATAGATTGTAATTTGATTTTCATTCCAACCAGCTAGATCTGGCAGATTATCTGCCAGATAATTGTATAGCAGGGCTGGCCAAACCAGTACTCGAGATCTACCAACAGTTCACATTTTCCAGACCTCCTAGCTGGTGCACAGGTGTAGTAATTACTAATTAAGATGTGCTGCCCTCATTCCTAACTGACAATTCTCCAGGTCTCCAGGAGGCCTGGAAGACATGAACTGTTGATAGATCTCGAGGACCGGTTTGGCCAGCCCTGTTGTATAGTGCACAAGTTCTCAAACTCGGTCCTCAGGACCCCACACGGTGCATGTTTTGCAGGTCTCCTCACAGAATCGCAAGTGAAATAATTAGTTCCACCTGTGGACCTTTTAAAATGTGTCAGTGAGTAATTAATTCACCTGTGCACCTTCTGGGTTACCTGCAAAACATGCACTGTGTGGGGTCCTGAGGACCGAGTTTGAGAACCTATGGTATAGTGTGTACCTAGCTTTAGTGTTTGCCGATCACTTCTGATTGGTCAGCACAGCAGGACCTCTCACCCCGGCGGCTGCAAAGAGGAGCAGACTCCCAGCATATGTGAAATACCCCCCATCCCAGCCCCCTAGTGTGTACCTGCTAGATGCAGATGCTGGGCAAATCAAAGTTGCGATGTTCCCGATGTTCCGATGGTGATGTCCCAATGATTGAAATAATTATATTTTACACATGTTTAAAAATGTATTATTATTTTTTTTTAAATAAAATCATTTTGGCTAAGTTTTAAATATATGTGCTTGACCTAATTCAAACATAACCCCCCCGGCAATTTCTGAGAAGTGATTTTTGAAAGAAAAAAAAAAAATTGTTAGGTAAGTAATAAATCAGAAGAATGTGGAGGGCGCCTAGAGTTGCTCTTTCCATAATGTGATAGGAAGGTGCACAATACACTATAAGACGAGGCTTACGGTATATCAGATGTAGTTGTAAGGTCTATTTTACGGAGCACGCAGCCAGAGGTGTAGCTAGGCGCCATGGTGCCTGGAGCAAGGGTATGTTTTGGTGCCCCCCTCCCCTGTACTGAATTGGGGGCCTAGCCAATATGTGGTGGCATGTTATATTTGAAAAGAAACAATATTGAAAAATCCTAATTTGGTGACAGAACCAGTTGTAGACCTTGTGGACCTCAGGGTGAAATTTTCCTTGGGTGCCCCCCATGTTTAAAATAGGGTCAGAGTGTATCGAAAGCTTGCCACAAACAATATAGGGGCATGGCAGTATGGATGGTGAAATGGTTAGCATTACTGCCTGACAGCACTGAGGTCCTGTGTGGAGTTTGTGTATTCTTCCCATGCTTACGTGGGTTTCCTCCGGGTGCTGGATTCCTCCCACAATACAAGAATATACAGGTATGGCGGTACAGCGCGGTACGGCGTACCGGTAAGAAATTCCCAGCCAGTACACCGTACCGCCGGACCATCCACCATACCTGCATCCCGCTGGCTGCTATGTGAGGGGAGGAGAAGGCAGCGCAACGCCTCTCCTACCCCTTAATTCTCTGTGATGTCTGGTCTCTGCTCTGGCGGCTGCGGCGGTGGGGGTGATCTCAATAAGGCACCGGTTTGCTAGCCAATCAGAGCTCGCGGACCGGCAGCCATGGCTCCTGTTTGGCTGCTGGTCCGCAAGATCTGATTGGGTAACGAACCGGCGCCTCATTTGAGATACACGCCATCGGAGCTGCAGAGACCGGACTTCGCGAGCATTGAGGGGCAGGAGAGGCGCTGTGCTGCGCTCTCCTTCCCTCACTTAGCAGCCAGCGGGATTCAGCAACAGAGGCAGCGGAGAGCAGGGGGGGGGGCACTCTGGGGCAATGCATATCTGGCACTGTGGGGCAATGTATATCTGGCACTGGGGGGGCATTTGTGTATCTGGCACTCTGGGGCAATGTATATCTGGCACTGTGGGGGCGGTGTATCTGGCAATGTGGGGGCATTTGTATATCTGACACTGTGGGGCGATGTATATCTGGCACTGTGGGGGCATTTGTGTATCTGGCACTGCGGGGGCATTTGTGTATCTGGCACTGTTGAGCAATGTATATCTGGCACTGTAGGGGCACTTGCGTATCTGGCATTATGGGGGCATTTGTGTATCTGGCACTGTGGGGCAATGTATATCTGGCACTGTGGGGGCACTTGTGTATCTGGAACTGTGGGGGCATTTGTGTATCTGGCACTGTGGGGTGATGTGTATCTGACACTGGGGCATTTGTGTATCTGGCACTGTGTGGCAATGTGTATCTGACACTGTGGGGTAATGTGTATCTGGTACTGTGGGGGCAATGTGTATCTGGCACTGTGGGGGCATTTGTGTATCTGGCACTGTGGGGGCATTTGTGTATCTGGCATTCTGGGGCAATGTGTATTTGACACTGTGGGGCAATTTATATCTGGCACTGTGGGGGCATTTGTGTATCTGGCACTGTGGGGGCATTTGTGTATCTGGCACTCTGGGGCAATTTATATCTGGCACTGTGGGGCAACGTGTATTTGGCACTATTGGGGTCATATGTGTATCTGGCCCCCCATATGTGTATCACGCCCCCATTTTCATTGACCACGCCCCATGTGGCATTTGGCCACACCCATTTTTTGGTACGCGCACACAGTACCTATAAGACATTTTTCCTACTTGCACCACTGCTCCCCACAAAAATTAACCCGATGTGTGGGTGCGTGTGGTAAGGAGTAAAGATTGTAAGCTTCATTTAGAAAGTGCGTGGCCATAGAATAGTACTAATTCACATTACACCGCACAGTAGTGTCCGTTATTCACATTACACCACACAGTAGTACCTTTTATACACATTATGCCACACAGTATAGCCCCTTATACATGTTACGCCACACAGTAGAGCCCCTTATACACATTACACCATGGTAGAGCCGCTGTGGAAGTAGCTGTATTTAACTATTTACTTGTTTAATTCAAATAAATTAAAGACACTATGTATGCCCCAACTGACCTCATAAACCCCCAATTCCTTAAAGAAAATAAAGCCCCAAATGTGACCCCCCCCACAGACCTGATAACCCCACAATCTTTGAATGAAAATGATGCCCCAAAACTGCACCCCCCGATCTGATAATCTCCCAATGCCTCAATGAAAATAATGCCCCAAATGTGACCCCCACACAGACCTGAAACACCCACAACTCTCAATAAAATTATGCACCAAAATTGCCCATCCCAATTTGAAACTCTTCCAATACCTCAGTGAAAATAATACCCTAGAACTGCCATCTCAGGCATGAAAATCCAACAATGCTTCAATGAAAATAATGTACCAGAAGTGCTTGAGCAATGCCGCTGTAGCCTGAGGGGCAGAAAGAGGTGGTGCTGCAGCAGCCTGAGAGTTAGTGTGCTCCCTCTCTGCTTCTCTTCCTCCTGCTCTGCAGCTGACAGTACAGTGGCTGGCGGAAGGGGAGGTGGCGGGCGGCAGCTTGCCCTCTAACTTTTTCAGCGCCCGAAGCCACCCTCACTACACCCCTGCACGCAGCCTCTGATGGAGGTTCAGCACCTAATAAAGGGCAGGTACAAGAAACAATGGTGCATAAGATGGTAGCGGCTAACAATGCACCAATTGTGCAAGAGGAAGAGGGGTATGCTCTCTCTACAATGGCGATAGTCTCTCTTATGGTGACCTATGCATATGGATAATGCCCAGGTATGAAAGTGTATGGTAAAACACACTGATGTGGTATAAATAAAATGGAATTTAATACAATACTGACATGCAATGTATACAAAACAAGCAATACATTAAAAAACAAGTGGACTGGGAACAAGCCGTGGGGGGAATATGATCCTACCGATGCAGGTGCAGGAGCCGCAGGATAGAATCGAATCCTTTCAAACCTTAATAGAACCCTTCACCAAGTTGCCACGGTTCGAGATGCTAGAGAAAGACTTAGCCATAAAAATGGAACACAATACCAGAGAGCTGATTAAGAAAAAACAAAAAAAAGCTACAAAGAGACTGCGATTTCTACCGGTTTTGGGATTACCAAATCTAAGAAAACTAAACCATCTACTCAAGTCTACTGCACATAACGGGGGAGAAGACTCTTCTAGAAATAACCATCAGCTTTACCACTGTGACAACGAAAGATCATCTGGTCATCAATGGAAAAATGAATATAAATATAATAGAAACCTATTTCGTTGGTCCACGTGGAATAGAAAAGAACGAAGATACAATGAAGAGAACCGCTACAAACCACCACAACAATACAGGTATCAAAGGAATAAGACATTGAGAAATAATTGTGATTGGAGAAAAGAAAGATATATGAGAGATGACATTTCCGTATCTCCACCAAGATATCGGGAACCCAGAAGCCCAATGAGAAGACGCAGTCCATTACAGGAAAGAAGACAATGGAATATGGGGTACCAACAAAGGGCTTTCTGTTATGAACGAGACAGCATCCAACGAGAGCGGAGGATATCAAGAAAGGGAAGAACTACAGATCATCAACACAGTTATCACAGACATCAACCCCCAAATACCAACCTCAATAAGAGAAATAGAAGTCTTTCCAGAAGAAATAGTCAAACCCGAGGAAGAAGAAATATGACCATAGACTGCTGGCCAACATCAGATAACAAGAATTATCATACCGGCCATAGAGAAGAAAGAAAGAAGGAAAATCGCAAAGATGATCATCAAACAGAACCCCCTTTTCGAAGAGAAAGGTCAGGTTCCAAGAAACATTAGCAATGGGAACCCGTACCAGACACAGCAGGAAGAGAGGAAAAAGAGGAGGTACTAAATCCAAAAGAAAGAAAAGATTGAAGAAATCCATTCCTAACCTCATTCCCCCTCCTGTTGATTCATCATTAGAAAAGAAAAGGACCGTATTCAATCTCAGCGACAAAGACTTGACGGACACAGAAATCAGACTCTTGGAAAAAGGGCTCAAATATGCGCCATCTACCACGGCCGATGCATTTGAACAATACATAGATCTCCAGAAATTCACCAGAAAAATTACATTGAAAAAATTCTTTGCGATACAGGAGGCCAATTCGGCGAATACGGAGAACACATCTGAAGAGAACGAGACTAACCGCACATTCAAAAATAAATTACAGTTTTACCCGGCTCAAAAATTGGTCACTGAGTACTTCAGAAAGAAGAAAAACCATCACAACAAGATACATCACAATCTATCCCAAAACGAACGACAAGCCATCATCGATTTAAGCAAGGATGAGAGCATCACCATTAAGCCCTGCGACAAGGGAGGAGGAGTTGTAATAATGAATACGGATGACTATATTCGGGAAATCATGGGACAGTTAACAGATATCAACACCTATCAGAAGTTAAAGACTGATCCATCAACACGCATCAAGAACCTCTATGAAAAAAACCTAGAGAAATATTTAGCATCAGGCGGAATAACAGAAAGTGAACATGGATACCTCACCAACGACAATCCAGTGACTTCTACAATCTATATCCTGACAAAAGTGCATAAAAGTCTAACTGCCCCCCCCCAGGTCATTCAATCATCACTGGAACTGGCAGTTTGACTGCCAATCTATCTGCCATGAGTGATCATTTCTTGCAACCCATAGTAAGAAAAACACCATCATTCCTGAAGGACACCAGGAATGCGATTAGAAGGATACATGAGATGAAATGGGAATCCAACTGGTATCTCATCACTGCCGATGTATCATCGCTCTACACAGTGATCAATCACACTGATGGTATCAAAGCGGTTTCTTGGTTCTTAGACCAGACTGAGGAAAGCCAAGTAAGGAAATCCTTCATCCTAGAAGCCATTGAATTCATTCTTAAGAACAACTTATTTTTCTTTAATGGCGAATATTACCTGCAACGCAAAGGTACAGCCATGGGTACCCGCTTTGCCCCAAGTTATGCCAACTTGTTTATGGCCTATTGGGAATCTTCTACCATCTATTCCAGCATAACTTGGGGCACAAAACTATGACATTGGAGTCGCTATATTGATGACATCCTGTTCTTTTGGAATAGATGTAAGGACGACTTGGAGACTTTTTGCCAAAGTCTCAATGAGAATTCCGTTAATCTCAACTTGGTCTTCGCTATAAGTCAGAATGAAGTGAATTTCCTAGATCTTTGCATATATATCAAAGATGGAATCATTCATATCAAAACTTTCCATAAACCTACGGACACAAAAAAATAAAATATATATCCACAGATAGCGAACACCATCAGAATTGGCTCCACGGGATACCAAAGAGTCAATTCATCCATATAAGAAGGAACTGCAGTGAACAAATGGAATGTGAAACACAAATTGATCATCTGAAGAACATCTTCCTGAAGAAAGGTTACCATTCCGAAAAAATTGAAAAAATGGCTCAAGAAATCAAATCCAGTGAAAGAGAACCGCTCATTCAAGATCAGAAGAAGACCAAAAAGGAATCCACATCAGAAAGTCAATGGGCCTTTCTTACAGGCTTCAACTCAGATCACAAATATTTTTAAAGAATCATTCACAAACATTGGCACATCCTCCAAGGAGATCCGATATTAAGAAACATCCTTCCCAGCAAACCTAAGTTCATGTACCGTAAGGCGGCCAATCTAAAGAGCAAACTGGTACGAAGTGCCCTACCTGTGAAAAATACCAATCCGATAAGAACTGCTGGCTTTCACAGATGCAGTCTATGTGTGGGGTGCAGAAGCATCAAAACGTAGAAAACCAAATATACAGAAGTCATCATTAATGGTAATAAATTGAAGATTCATAATTTCATCACATGCAATACTTCCAGCGTCATCTACCTCATCATGTGCAAATGCGGCAAATCCTATGTGGGCAGAACATCAAGGGCCTTGAAAACACACACATAGGGGAACATTTGCGCAACATCCGTAAAGGCCTTGCCACCCACCACCTCTCAGACCACTTCCGGAAGGAACATCAGTGTTCCACTAATTCTATTGCATACTTTGTAGGTCTCCGGAATATCAGGTCCACATAGAAAGATAGGAATCTAGAAGCCAACCTAGCAAAAGCAGAAATGAGGATGATATTCAATTTACAAACTCTTTCCCCCAATGGTCTGAATCAAGACTTTGAAATCAAATGGTTTCTTTAACACCATATTAGCCACATCATCCATTCATCACCCCTTATTCATGCTTAACGGCCCTCCTTTTTCAGTTGTATACCTAATTTTTAACCATTTATTCTTATTATTTATTGATTGTTGTATTTCTATTTTTTTCATGTTAATGGGGAACTACATTGTTTCTACATGAGAATGCCATTCAGCGACCACTACGAAAGAATTGTGACCCATCTCTTTCACCTCACATCTATATAAGTTTACTTCTCCTTCAAGCTAATAAAGGACATTATGGGACATATTTGAATGTTACTTCCGGTTATAATTTCCGTTGATTGGAATTGTATTGAAAACCATCAAAATGCCGTCAAATGACCATCAAGAACTATTGTCCACCACTTTTTTCACTCATAGAAGCTGATACCTTCTCAGGAGAGAGCAATGGACACTGTGGAACGCATTTCTGACGTCATTTCCGGTCAAAACATCCGCTGAATGGACCGCACACGTCACTTCCGGTTCAGTCCGGACCGGAAGTGACCTTTTCCCGCAATTTATGGACGTTTTTCACTGGCTATGAGACATTTAAAAGGACCCCCATCAAGCCACAAAGGTATCTTGCCTTGAAGAAGGGACCAGGCTGTCCCGAAACGCGTTGGCGATACCTTGTGGCAATGCCCACCCTCTGGACGTTCTGCGGACTGGTTTCCTGATTGCCTGGAAGGGAATTCGATCAGAGGAGCCACCAGCAGGGTACTTCCCGGGTACCCTGCCTTAATTTGACACCTGCAGCTCCTGCACCTGCATCGGTAGGATTATATTCCCCCCACGGCTTGTTCCCAGTCCACTTGTTTTTTTTATGTATTGCTTGTTTTTTATACATTGCATGTTAGTATTGTATTAAATTCCATTTTATTTATACCACATCAGTGTGTTTTACCATACACTTTCATACCTGGGCATTATCCATATGCATAGGTCACCATAAGAGAGACTAGCGCCATTGTAGAGAGAGCATACCCCTCTTCCTCTTGCACTTTTGTACTGAGCCCTTAGGGAGCTCCGGCACTCTCCACATGGCCAGCTGTCTCAGTCCTATACAGCGCAGACTTGCTACCCCCGCCCTCCAGAATGCACCAATTGTGTTTTGTCATGTCGGCCTTTTAATGTGTCGAGTCGACCTTTCCCGTGTCAACCATTTTGCCATGTCAACCTTTTTTCCATGTCAACCTAATGCATGTTGACCAATAGTGGTTTACTTACTGACTGTCAACCCTGGTCATGTCAACGTAGCATCCGGATACCCAATAGACGTCATGTCACTCAATACAAAAAATTATTTGTTGACAAAGATGACAGTAAAGAAATACGGTTTATTAAAACATTTCATAAGGATTACATAAAGATTAAATCCATTTAAACAAGCTGTCAAAGTCAGAAAAATATCTCTATGCACACTACCATATTTGCACCTCACACAGGTCCGTGCTGCGCATGCGTACGCTCTCCCGTACGTGCGCATACTCACAGTCGCGGGCACCCGCAGGCGCACGGTATGCGTATTTACGGTAGAGTTTATGTGATCGTAGCGTGCGACTCAATCGTTACATATTTTCACTATATAATGTATTTTGTAGATCATGGTCCCTTTGATAGATTCTGAAAGTTTAGTTAACATAGCATGTTCCTGAACAGAGAGATCCCTCTTTGTATTGTACAAAGGGTCTAACAGGGGTCATACAGTGGTGTTTGGTACCCATCGGAAGAGTATTTAAATAGCAATATTCCGGTGTTGGTTTGGAGCGGATTAATCGCTCGTGCGAATAGTTATGGACATAAGAAGTTTATGTCCATTTACTATTATTTGTTCTTATTTAGTCATGCGGCGGGAAACCCAGTATCCCACCCACCTGAACAGTTGGAAGCAGTCACAGCCCACCTGTATGAATCAACCTATGACCTTTTGTTATAATGCGAAGCCGAATTCCTGTGTCCAATGAACAATGAGATTGTAGGGACCATTGAATTGTATTGTGTGTGGGGCATAAATAGGCAGGCCGACCATATCCAGTTCACTCTCTTCAACGGTTCTCATTGCTGATAATCGGGAGCTGGATATCGAGGCGCATGCGATCGTTTCCCCTTGTGCGTAAGTGTTTCTCCGCAACTATATTGATCTTCTTGTTATTGTGGGCCAATTTCTCTCTCTCTCTCTCTTCTCCTCTTTCTCTCTTATTTTCCCTTAAATAGTAATTGTATTATATTTCCTGTGTAGTTATCTGGTTAGGTAGTCTATGTTATATTGTAGTGTATGATTTGTATTTGTATTAATTCTTTTGCAAGTATATCATTCATAATATATATATTAGGCGTTGGACCCTAAGCACGGTATCTGTGTAATTCTTATAGTGTTAAGTATTCTCAGAGCGTCGGTGACGCTAGAACAGCTTTAAAGGTAATAAGGTTATACTGTGTTGCATTTACACTCTATCATTACACTAAGGTTTTACTGCACAATACACTGTTTATGGTTTAGATACAAAGGTTTAACATTGTGAGCGTTAGCGCCGCTGGTGATCTCCTCGTGGTCCAGAGCGTCCGCTACGCTATAGCAAATCATTAAGTTAGTCAGCAGCCAATAGCGTGCTTGCCCGTGATCTCTTGGCCGTGAGCGAACGTGACGCTTGAGCGTCTCGACTACGGCTAAGCGATTGTTACGCAACGTGCGTACCCTTACGGTACTTCATACGTAGATAGCGTACAGTGTTCTTAGACCTCATAAAGGGTATTATATAAGATAAATATTTAGCTTTATCAATTGCGGGCTCGTCCTGTCCTTCACACATCTGCACTAGGTAATTTCAGCAGACATTATCCAGCAGCAAAGGGCGGGAGATCATATTCCTCGTAGTGCTGTTTGGATAAGCGTCTGCTTCTCTTAGTAAAGGGTGCTGAAGGAATCCGGGAACCGGAGGTAAGAACAACACGCTAGTCTCTTTTAAAACTGTTTATTTTTTTGTCTTGCGTACACACGCACGCACACATATATATCTGCATTTCTTTTTTTTCATTTGTGTATTTTCGTATAATCACTCTCCTGTTTGCCAGTTTTATAGTTGATAAACGTGCTAAGAGAGATTTGCCGCTATTTCATAGTTTAAGAGTAAAAAGGTAATATAGTTAAAGTATAGACAAACACAGCTGTGCCTGAGAGACAAGGCGAAGTCAGTGTGGTGCGCGGTAGATGATAAAGGATCATCTACATTGATAAACGTATAAATTGTGTTACGGTGGATCTTTGCTTTGCGTACACGTCTCTAACAAAGGACTGAGACTTGCGTACGCAACCCAAGGGCCGACGCACGCAGCGTATATCACGCAACGGAGCGTACGGGTACGCCCACGTAACTCAAATCACAAGTGTTAAATTTTTTTCAACGCGATAAATAGCGCAACGCGGTAAATAACGCAAGGCGATAAATCGCGCAAATCTATTTTAACATTCGAAATTTAAATTAACAGATCCTTCTCCTAATTGGTAACACATCTGGTCTAAAGAAAATTTCTGCGCAGAAATAGAAATAGAAACAAAAGTGTATATGTGGTGAGTGAGTGTTTGTTTTTACAATTTTTGAGGTTGAACCACAAGAAAAGTCGAGTTCTCGTGAGGTACATGCGTGTAAGTGACGTACATGGTGGCTAGGGAGGCATCCCTGGTTAAAACATACAATTTGAGCATTAGAGTGTAGCAGACCAGGAGGTCATACTGTAACAGACCAGGAGGTCATAGCAGACCAGCAGGTTCAGGTACAGCAGACAAGGAAGTCCGCTATACAGTCCACAGGCACAACACCAAGAAAGGGTTGGTGCAACACCCATATAGGCCATACAAGCTCTGGCTGAAGGAATTCGCAGCCGTAATTTTCGATTCCACTGGTCGCTCCGTACATAAGATTAGTTGCTTATGTGCTGAACGATTGTACCGCACGTAATTGTGTGCATTAGTAAACCTGACCGGTACTATTTGTGTACGAAGGTCATAAACGCTATTTGTACATTCTAACGTGATTTGTGTAATTTTTTTATTTTAAGGGAGGTTCGCTGCTCACTCAGGAACTATCCAACAACCAATAGTTACTGGAAAGAGTAAGTGTTCTTCGGATCACCCTCACAGGTTCCAGTAAATAGAGGTTCAGGTCGCAGGGGCCCTGGGTCGAGTACGCCAGCACCATATCGGTGTGATCAGGTCGTATTGGTCGGCGTGGGCGAGTGAGTGGGGTACTCGGTAAACCGCCACCGTCAGCCTATTTTGAACATTTTGGTTTGCGTAAGGGTTGGCTGAATAAAGCAACACCTTCGAACTATGGGGGCCACTTGTTCAGGTAGGGGGCGATCAACCTCGGTTCGGGTTGATTCAGTGAACCGACCAGTCGGGTCGGCAAGGTACGTAATGTGTGAGAAATACGGAAGTCACACAGAAGCTTTATGTGATGAATGGGAGAGAATGACGGTACATGACGGGGAGAAATTCCCAAGAGTAGGTAGCTTCAGCACAGAAGTGTTAACGAATTTAAGGAGAAGGATATGTCTCATTAAATCAGCAAAGAGACGAATCAAGCATTATGATTATTTACAGTTGTGGCAACAGGAGGGTGACATACAGAGAGGATTGGCTCAGGCGGCGGGATCTGGCTCGATCAGAAAACTGATAGCCACGGCCCCACTGCCACCATATATATCGGGAGAAAAATTGGTTGCGGAGAATGACGCATTAAGGTGTAACAAACAAACACTTAGCAACTGTGTAAATGTTAAAGATAATGTTAACCAATTAACCAATGCAAGTATTAACCCGTGCAAGTTGTACCCTGTTTTGAACTTTCCTCAGGAGTGTGATCAAGAGGACGAATCGGCAACAATTTCAGCGCTCTCTCTAGCAGCCACCATAGCAGAGACCACAGTAGGCACAGCTCCACCCCCGAGATTAGTAACAAAGGCCCCTAGCGGAGGGATAGGTGAGGTCGTATCAACGGGTAAGTACGGCACCATACACTATGCTGAAACTATTTCACCACAGCCTGTAGAATCTACACAGAATGAGGTTGTTAGAGTTAATCCTGTTAAGGTAATAGTAGTTCCAAATGGGAAAACAGACACTTCAGGAGTCACTCCTGTTAGGAACATTGCCATGTATAGCCCATTTTCCTGAATGGAATTAAGGACCATAGTGTCGGAATTCCCTAACCCTAGAAAAGACTTAGTTGCCAGCCAAAAATACATCAGAGACCTAGGTAACACGGTAGAGCCCAACAATAAAGACTGGCAGATATTGCTGAGAGCATGTTTACCCTCCAATGTCGACGCAGCTCAATTTTTAGCTGACTGTGGATTAGATCAGGATGTACCTCTTACAGAAGTGTACAACAAAGACAATGTAAAAAGAATAAGTTTACAGTTAAAGGAGTATTTCCCAGCCGTAGTTAAATGGAACAAAATATTCTCCATTAAACAGAAGGAGTCAGAAACAGCTGCAGAGTATTTTCACCGAGCATTATCAGAAATGGCAAAATACACAGGCATAGAGGACATTAAAACGAACATAAACCATCGAGAAGTAGCAGTATCGGTACTGATGGATGGTTTAAAAGAGTCATTGAAAACTAGGGTACAGACCACACAACCATGTTGGCGAGGTCTGTCTGTGGCTACTTTGAGAGAGGCTGCTATTGATCACGATAGGAACATCACCAGACACAGGGAACAACAAGGTGATAAGTTAATGGCAGTAAGTATACAGGCCCTGACCACAAGGCAGCCTTTGTTTATATCACCAAACCCTGTGGGTAAGTCAAATGTGGTTACTTGTTATTCTTGTCATAAACAGGGACACATGGCACGAGATTGTAGAGTGAAGAATTCACGAAACTCATACCAACCCCCTAGACAACGACACGACACACGACATTGGGATCAGGGTCCGCAGAAACGGAGTTATGAGCCACATGCAGGGGAAACAAAAAGATATCCCCCGAACAGAGACTGGCAAGCCTTTGGTAGCTCCCAATTAACTCCATCACAAGTAGTTGCTGCCAGCGGGATTCAGGGAGGTCACCATACCCAATAGGGGTGTGGCCATACCTGTAATCTGCAGCCAGTAAAATTGATTGCAAGCCTTGGAAGTGAACCAGAAATTGCAATCAATGTAGCTGGTAAATCATTAAACTTTCTTGTAGACACAGGGGCGGCCAAATCAGTGATAAATTCGACAGTGGGCATGAGAACCACTGGTAAGACAATTCCAGCCATAGGGGTAACGGGAGTAGTCCAGCACTACCCTGTTAGCAAACCAGCCGAGATTACAGTAGGGCCTTTACATACCAAGCATTCCTTTTTGCTGGCTGCATCGGCACCGACTAATCTCCTGGGAAGAGACTTACTGTGTAAAATGGGGTGCGTCATTTATTGTACTCCTGAAGGTGTATTCTTGGACATACCTGAGAATCACGCTCAGGAAGTGCGAGACATGTTAGACTCCCCGTCAAAATTAATGTCACATACCATTATGACAAATAGGACTCCCTCCCAAGTCGAAGAAATGACATCTCAGATACCAGAGTCACTTTGGACTAAAGATGGACAGGACACTGGATTAATGGCAAACGTAGCTCCGGTAGTTGTACAAGTAAAAGATGGTAGGATAGCTCCAAAAATCCCACAGTACCCTCTGAAGCCAGAGGTGGAGTTAGGAGTGTATCCCGTAATAGAGCGCTTGCTACAACAGGGCATTCTGGTAAGAACGTCCAGCACTGCCAATAGTCCCATCTTCCCTGTTAAAAAGAGTGGGGGGAGGGGTTACCAGCTAGTGCAGGATCTAAGGGGGATTAACAAAATAGTTGAGAGTCAGTTCCCCGTAGTGCCAAATCCAGCTGTCATCCTAATGCAAATCCCTCCCACTGCGAAATTTTTCACTGTTATTGACCTCTGCTCCGCTTTCTTTTCGGTACCTCTGCACCCTGACAGTCAATATTTGTTTGCATTTACATACAGAGGAGTCCAATACACATGGACTCGATTACCACAAGGATTCATAGATAGCCCAAGTATATTTTCCCAGGCTTTGCATGATTGTTTACAGTCTTTCCAACCAGTGAGTGGATCAGTATTAATACAGTACGTGGATGATCTACTACTGTGTTCTGATTCATTGGAAGCATCCCTGAAGGATACGAAACAGCTCCTGTTTCATCTTTCAGACACAGGACACAAGGTTTCCAAAGACAAGTTGCAATTATGCCAAACTAAGGTAAAATATTTGGGACACTGTCTAACACAAGGACTGAGACACCTGACCGCTGATAGAATTCAAGCAATTAGAGACATGACTCTGCCACAAACCCAACAACAGATCAGAACATTTTTAGGAATGTGTGGGTATTGCCGTAACTGGATCCCAGGGTTTTCCATTCTAGCGTTACCCTTGCAGGAGATGGTCTCCTCAAACAAACCTGATCGGATTTCGCATACAGACGAGTCTGAGACAGCATTTGAGAGACTTAAACAGTGCCTAACGCAGGCACCAGCATTGGGTATGCCAGACTATGGGAAACCCTTTGAACTATACGGAACAGAAAGTGCTGGTTGCGCGGCAGGCGTACTAACCCAAAAGCACGGTGATGCCAGCAGGCCAGTAGCATATTACAGCGCTCAGCTAGATACGGTAGCGCGATCCCTCCCCACATGCTTGCGAAGCGTTGCTGCGATAGCATTGCTAGTAACGAAAAGCGAAGACGTCGTGCTAGGTCACAACCTCACAATTCATACACCACATGCAGTGTCAGCCTTGTTAAATTCTGCCCAAACCAGACACGTCTCATCAGCACGGTTTACAAGATGGGAATTGGCACTAATGGCCCCCGTAAACATCACCATAAGGAGATGCAGTGCATTAAATCCTGCAACATATCTCCCAGGTGTGCCTGGACAGGCACAAAGGGTGGAGGATGAGAGTGGTGGGGAAGGAGAATTTAATACAAAGGAAGACACACATGATTGTATGGAATATTTGACCCAAAATTTTACCGCAAGGCCTGACATCAGTGACAACCCACTGGAAGATGTAGAACTTACGTTCTACACGGACGATAGTTGTCATAGACAGTCAGACTCGGGAGACTTGTGTACTGGATACGCAGTCGTAGATGACCAAGGCACCATAGAAGCGGAACCGCTAGGCCCACCTCACTCAGCCCAGGTTGCTGAACTGGTCGCCCTAACCAGAGCATGTGAATTGGCTAAGGGCAAATCAGCCAATATCTACACCGATTCTAGATACGCATTCGGGGTAGTCCATGATTTCGGAGCCCTATGGCGCCTCAGAAATTTCATGACGGCAGCTGGTACACCGGTAGCGCATGCAGCTCACATAAAAAGGCTTCTAACAGCGATACAGGAACCCGACAGAGTGGCTGTTATCAAATGTAAAGCACACACATATAGCCAAGACCCAGTGTCACTTGGTAACAGCCGAGCAGACGAAACTGCTAAATTAGCAGCTGCTACCCCCAGACAGACAGACACCACACAACTGATGGTATTTAATACCATCAACACACAGAAGTTGTGTGAGATGCAAAATTTGTGTTCCACACAGGAAAAGGCAGTCTGGAAGGCAAAAGGATATGGCCAGGAGTCCTCAGGACTCTGGACGGATGGACACGGTAAACCAGTGGCCCCCAGAGCATACCTTCCATGTTTAGCTGAGGCAGCTCACGGGCTGACTCATCTGGGCAAGGAAGGGATGTGCAAGTTGGTAAGAGCATATTGGTGTGCCCCAGGATTTTCATCTCATGCGAGTAAAAGGGCAATGTCATGCCTTACCTGTCTGAGAAAGAACATCGGAAAGGCAATACCTACAGAACCATCTCATATCCCACCTGCAGGCGGCCCTTTCCAGGTAATACAGATTGACTTCATTCAATTACCCCCTTGTCGAAATTTGAAATATGTACTTGTTTGTATAGATGTTTTTTCAAATTGGGTCGAAGCATTTCCGGCGGCCACAAATACCGCTATGTTTACTGCTAAGAAAATTGTGCAGGAATTTGTATGTAGATACGGTATCCCTAGAATTATCGAAAGTGATAGGGGTACCCATTTTACAGGTGATGTCTTTCAAGGAATGTGTAAATTGATGGGAATTGATAGCAAGCTGCACACTCCATACCGTCCACAGGCGAGTGCGAAAGTGGAAAGAGTGAACAGCACTATTAAAAATAAACTGAGTAAAGTGATGGCAGAGACAGGATTGACATGGCCAGAAGCTTTACCCATTGTACTGTACAGCATCAGAACCACTCCCAGGTCCCCTCTTAATCTATCTCCCTTTGAAATCTTGTTTGGTCGACAACCGCATGTTATGATTAACCCTCAGGATGATTTGAAGTGTAACAATGAAGTGACTGTAAAATACTTGATTAACATGAGTAAACAGTTAAGGAATCAAAATGATAATCTGAAGTTAGTGATTCCTGATTTACCAGATAGTAATTGTCATGACATTGAACCTGGGGATTATGTAATGATACAGAATTTTCTACGCTCAGGTTGCCTTATTGACAGATGGGAAGGACCATACCAGGTCTTATTGACTAGCACTACAGCATTGAAGGTTGCTGAGAGAGAGACTTGGGTTCATTCGTCCCACTGTAAGAAGGTTGCTGATCCAGAGAGGTCCCGTGATAAGGAACAGACGGTAGAGGTTGTATCACTGGAGTGTCTGTTCCAGGAGGATTGAGGCGGCACCTGAGCATTGAAAATCACAAGACCAAAAGCAGTTGTCGATCCCCTGTGCCCTTTTATTGTTTTTCTCCAACTTCCCATCCCCTCTCCCTCAAATTATTTTTTCCCCCTTCTCATTCTTCTCCGTTTCCTCCTACAAGATGGACTTGCCCCAAGAGACTGTGATCCGGATTTTCCTGTTGACCATGATGTTGACCAGAACAGTCTGTTCCGGCGAGAGTACCATGGAGGTCGAGAGAGGTTCTGGAATGGGTTCTGATGACAGAGATGGAGGCGTAGTTTTCCAAGAACAGCATAATCAACAAGCAAAGGCGAGTATCAGAAAACGATCCGATAGCATTGACAATAGAAGGAATTGTGAAGGATTGTTAGCTGAAGAAAACTGTATCTGTCGGCTCTGTAACAATGTCATTGAGGATGGGTGCATAAAGAAATGCCAATCCAGTTTTAATATCCATATGGACCGGCATCCATTGAGTGACTATCACTCCTTAGTGGGTAGTGTGTTAAATAAAACAGATTGTTGGGTATGCTCTCAAGTACCTCAAGGTCATAGCAAATCAGGGCTAGTACCATTTCCTTTAACGTTAGGGGAGGTACTTGAGTTAAGTGGTGGGAGACCGGTGGACAGGAGGTTTAATATCTCCAGCCCTCCTAGTTTGAAGCTCCACCAATACCATGTGGATAGGTCCCTATTATGCTTTAACATCTCCAATCCCCGAAAGCCGGGAAATTGGGAAGTGTCATGGAGTAATCAAACCATGACCTTTTCGCATAGAGCAGATAGAATGCCTACAGATACAGAGCTTATACGCCACATAGCCAGTAGAGGAAAATCTTTCCGGTATAGGTATACCTTAGGAAATAGGATTACGAGAGTTGGAGAGGTATCACCAGGATACTGTGCACATATCGTACAACCTGATACGTGTACTAAGCAGATGGAAGAATTAGGGTTAGGAGATTTCACATGGAAGGTGTGTAATATGGTTATGTCCTACTCCGTCCCATATGTTCTCCCCGATGATGCATATTTCATATGCGGGAGAAAGGCGTATAAGTGGCTTGCCCCAAACTCTGAAGGATTGTGTTATATTGGAAAGGTACTGCCTGAAGTAATGACTGTATCACATGACAAAATGAAAGACATACACCGTGTTGCCCAAACTCCTTATACTCACACCCATTACGAGCATGTAGTTAAACGGCACCTGATAGAAAGAACAGAGCATCCGGCCTCTGACATGATCCATGAATCCACCGGGATTCAGTTTCTAATCGCGTTAGATATCACTCGCACCGCTAGAGGAGTGTTGAATTATAAATACATATCTGCGCTCGCCAATTTGTTAGATAATATCACTGAAATGTATGATGACACGTTTAGGTATACTGGAAGAGAACTTCAGGCTTATAAAACAGAACTGGTACAGCATAGAATGGTTCTTAATTACCTCACAGCAGTGACAGGCGGATATTGTGTCACACTGGCAACACAATACGGCGTGAAATGTTGCACATATATTACGAATAGCACCGAGGACCCGGTCGAGGTCATAGACCAAAAGATGGACGATATTCTCCAACTGAAGTGGGAATTTCGCAGGAGACACAATCTCACTCTTGCTGCTGTAGGTAATGAGCTGACTGGTTGGGTGTCATGGTTGAACCCGCGAAATTGGTTCTCTGGTTTAGGAGACTGGGCTCAAGGAGTCATAATGGATGTTGGGAAGTTTCTCCTATGTATCTTAGGTGTTATCATAACGATTGGTTTGATATTTAGATGTGGTCAGGCTTTAATGAAGTGCAAACATCGTACCAGGGTAATGAGTTTAAGGAGTGAGGAAACTGTAATTCCAATGGACTTGATTTATGACCCAAATGTAGAAACAATGATGTGATGAAAATGCGATTTCTACGGTCCGTTTCTTTCACCTGTTTTTCCATTTCCTCCAAGGTAAAAAAAGACCCACTTGGACGAGGAATTTGATGAGCCGATATACAGACAACAGATGGATTAAAGAAGAAGTTTTGACAACCTGATACACAGATTTTTGATGAACTATGCCATGGATCCCCAGTTTCCCTAGAAATTTTAAAATTACGCTAGCCCAACACTTTTGTAAATCTATGGACATTGACAGCTTTTGCTCGCACCTTATGGGCAAAAGCATAAAGAAGACTGCATTCAACAGACACCAAACAAGACCTCAATCGACGAATGTACATTTACCTGACATAGAATACCACCGCATTTACCGTAATTATGTCTTTTCTTCATTTCTACAACCCTCAGGTAATGACACACATAGTCGATAGGGAATACAGGCACAGATATCAGCAATCACATATCTCCCCCATTCATGTATCATCAACTAAAATGTGCTCCCCCATTTTGTTACAACCAAAGCCGAAAAGAGCTCGGTAAAGTTTGACAGCCCATCCACAGACCCGTACCACGGGATAAGAAGGAATTCAAATGTATACTTCGCAATACCTCGAAGCTTGATGTACCACACGTACGGCACGATGATACATGACCCCCCAAAACATGGACTCATACACACATGCTTCTGCTATCTCACTAGGTCATACCCTCTTCACACCTTCTCCTCTCTCCTCCCTTACCCAACCATGGAAATGTATTAACCCCTGACATATATTTTTCTCTTTTTGAAATGTTTTAGAAGGTGGCAGTTATTGTTGACTGCCAAAGGGTGGACTGTCAAAGTCAGAAAAATATCTCTATGCACACTACCATATTTGCACCTCACACAGGTCCGTGCTGCGCATGCGTACGCTCTCCCATACGTGCGCATACTCACAGTCGCGGGCACCCGCAGGCGCACGGTATGCGTATTTACGGTAGAGTTTATGTGATCGTAGCGTGCGACTCAATCGTTACATATTTTCACTATATAATGTATTTTGTAGATCATGGTCCCTTTGATAGATTCTGAAAGTTTAGTTAACATAGCATGTTCCTGAACAGAGAGATCCCTCTTTGTATTGTACGAAGGGTCTAACAGGGGTCATACAGTGGTGTTTGGTACCCATCGGAAGAGTATTTAAATAGCAATATTCCGGTGTTGGTTTGGAGCGGATTAATCGCTCGTGCGAATAGTTATGGACATAAGAAGTTTATGTCCATTTACTATTATTTGTTCTTATTTAGTCATGCGGCGGGAAACCCAGTATCCCACCCACCTGAACAGTTGGAAGCAGTCACAGCCCACCTGTATGAATCAACCTATGACCTTTTGTTATAATGCGAAGCCGAATTCCTGTGTCCAATGAACAATGAGATTGTAGGGACCATTGAATTGTATTGTGTGTGGGGCATAAATAGGCAGGCCGACCATATCCAGTTCACTCTCTTCAACGGTTCTCATTGCTGATAATCGGGAGCTGGATATCGAGGCGCATGCGATCGTTTCCCCTTGTGCGTAAGTGTTTCTCCGCAACTATATTGATCTTCTTGTTATTGTGGGCCAATTTCTCTCTCTCTCTCTCTTCTCCTCTTTCTCTCTTATTTTCCCTTAAATAGTAATTGTATTATATTTCCTGTGTAGTTATCTGGTTAGGTAGTCTATGTTATATTGTAGTGTATGATTTGTATTTGTATTAATTCTTTTGCAAGTATATCATTCATAATATATATATTAGGCGTTGGACCCTAAGCACGGTATCTGTGTAATTCTTATAGTGTTAAGTATTCTCAGAGCGTCGGTGACGCTAGAACAGCTTTAAAGGTAATAAGGTTATACTGTGTTGCATTTACACTCTATCATTACACTAAGGTTTTACTGCACAATACACTGTTTATGGTTTAGATACAAAGGTTTAACATTGTGAGCGTTAGCGCCGCTGGTGATCTCCTCGTGGTCCCGAGCGTCCGCTACGCTATAGCGAATCATTAAGTTAGTCAGCAGCCAATAGCGTGCTTGCCCGTGATCTCTTGGCCGTGAGCGAACGTGACGCTTGAGCGTCTCGACTACGGCTAAGCGATTGTTACGCAACGTGCGTACCCTTACGGTACTTCATACGTAGATAGCGTACAGTGTTCTTAGACCTCATAAAGGGTATTATATAAGATAAATATTTAGCTTTATCAAAGCCTTTACAATATTTAGCATTATGAATATATATAAATTTTACATATTCAAAAGCCTGAAATCCAGCATGATAGCAGCATCACAGCATCCATGGAAAGTCTTACATGCAAAAAATACAATATGCGTTGTGTTTGCATAAAGACTGTGGACCCTGTTCCCTATAGATCACATCTCCATACTGCCGATTTTGTGACTAGTGCGCATGTGCAGTGCCGTTTAATGCACGTGCACGAGCCCATCAATGTATTCGCATTGCATTAATGCGAATGCCCCTGCCTGATTGACAGGCAGAGGCATTCACAAGGTGGTCAGGGGCGGCAACTCAGTGTTGCGGGTGCTCAGCATTATGGGGGTTTGGTGGTAAAAACGGGGGTGGGTTCGGGACAGCCTTCACACGTGGCTGCTGCAACTCAAAAAATGGTCGCTCTGCATCTGCCTTTGCAGCCGCGTTGTGCAGGCAGGGGGGCACTGGTGTATTTATTATGGGTGGAGTGCACACCCTGCACCCATTATTTTTAATACTCAGCCTCCGGCATGGTGCCAATTTTCCGGTGTTGCGCGCGTGCGCAGTAGGGAAATCACTCTGAAAATGGCCACACCGCCATTTTCCCAGCAATCTGAGCATGGGTTGTTGACTCTGTGACAGTGCTAGGGTCCCCTAGGGACTCTAATGGCCAGAAATACAGTGTGCCGGCTAGAGAGGAGGGTGCCCAGACGGAGCCTGCACACGGGTCTCCTTCTCTCTAGAATCGCCCCTGTAGGGGGGCATCCATAGTTTACGATCGCAGATGAATTGTGATTGCAGGTGGGCATTTGTATGCTGGGCGGGCTTGCCCTTGCAAGTAATTGCAGTTTTATAAAATTATCACAACTGCAACTGATGCTGAATGAGGGCCAATGGTGGTCATTCAGAGTTGATCGCTAGCTAGCAGTTTTTAGCAGCCGTGCAAACGCTTTGCCGCCTCCCACTGGGAGTGTATTTTATCTTAGCAGAAGTGCGAACGCTTGTGCAGCCGAGCTCTGCAAACACAGTTTGTGCAGTTTCAGAGTGGCTCTGAACCTACTCAGCGCTTGCCATCACTTCAGGCTATTCGTGTCCGGGTTTCACGTCATACACCCACCCAGCGAACGCCTGCATTTTTTTAGACCCGCCTGCGTTTTTGCAAACACTCCCTGAAAACGGTCAGTTGACACCCAGAAACGCCCCTTTCCTGTCAATCTTCTTACGGCCATCAGTGCGACTGAAATTTTCGCTACAACCTGTGCAATATAACAAATGCCTTTGTACCCGTACCACGCGTGTGCGCATTGCGGCCCATACGCATGCACAGAAATGCCAATTTTTAGTCTGATCGCTGCGCTGTGAACAACGGCAGCTAGCGATCAACTCGGAATGACCCCCAATGAGCGGTTTTAAACCCTTTGTGAAATAAAACACAATTTAAAGTTGTTAGAAACACTGATTATTACACTAGATTTGTAGTTTTTCTGCTTTCATATCCATGTAATATTTACTATATATAGCCTGAACCATATACCCTTTAAATAAAATATTTATGAACATCAGGGAAATATTAGCAAATCATTGTCTATGCAGCAAATATAAGGCACTTCATTCAAAATAATTAAACGGGTCCATCTCAAAATTGAGAACCCTATTCAGTGAGGATTGTAAATTCTGCTAAACAGTAGATGCGGGCACATGCTCAGGATAGGCCCTGCGCATGCGCCCGCCGGCCCAACACAAAAATTCTGATTGGACCGTGATTTGCGATCCAACCTGAATGAGGTCCTGAAGCTGTTATATTAGGACACAGAGAAAATCTACATCTGTTTTGTTAATGTACCGTGGGCTCATTCAAAATAGTTTTGGGCTCTTGACCCAAGAGCTGAAAGCCAGCGGCTAGTTCAATTTCCCCCATAATGACTGCATAATCTATTTTCCATTAAGTAACCGGTCTACAGTCTCTAAAGTAGATGGCTGGATGTGCACTCGTATAGAGGAAGCATACATTTGTTCAGGGTGTGATCACTTGTAATAAAACACGAGGAACACATCTCATTATATTGATATCTACAGAACGTTATACAGAAGTGTCAGTCCATTTTGCTGGTGGATTCTATTTGTCTATTACAACATATTATTCCATAATCATTAACGGACCCTATTTCTAACACTTGTTACACAGATCTGTGTGATTCACTGTCAACATCTGTATGACGGAAAACAGGAGCAAATCATTAACAAAAGAAGGATATTTACATGTAGTCTATGACTGCAGCGATTAGTGGACCTTACGTTTTGTCTGCCTGACACAACATAGATGACACCACAGGGTTATGTATAAAAGGAATCAGTAGTAGTGCCTCAGCTATAGTATTTTTTCGGGTTGGGGCTGGGAGACTGGTTCTGGGAATCCCGGCAGCATACCTCATACTTACCTACTTTACATTTCTCCTCTCTGGGAGAAGACGCTGCAGAAGACTCTGAGGGGCTGGGCTGTGATGTCATCAAGCCCCACCCAGGGAAACACAGCGATTCACGGGTCTACGGGAAGGGGGTGGGGCTAAAATGATGCAATTTGTGTCATTTTAACCCCTTCCCACCTCACGGACCCGCGAATACGGGAGATTATCTCCATCCTGTCCGCATCACTAGGATGCGAGCAGGATGCGGGAGACCTGCCTACTCTTCCACAGCTTATGGGAGAGTAGGGAAGTATGACATACCGACCACGGTATCCCGGCAGCAGATTGTGGGCGTTTCCATGCCGACACCAGGATCCCGAGCGCTGGCCACATGACCGCATCCCGTATTTTGCATGTGCAGGGACTATCACCTCAGGAAAGTGAAGAGGAAATTACACCCACAAAACCTAAGGTCACCTGTTTAGGACCTACCTACATCCTGTTCACCCTGTAAGACATTAGGATATAGGTGATGATGGTACATCCAGGCATAAATGTAAACAAAAGCACCAAAAGTATTAGAAACTTAGAACTGACAGGGCGAAAATAGGATGTAACATAAATGAGGTATCAAGAATCAAATGTGTACCAAATATTTACAGGAACAGACAATAGAGGTGGAGTGGCGGTCCGCAGAAAAGAGACAGAAAAGAGAGAAAGGATGAGGGGGGTGGGGGGTGTAGGCTCAGATGGGAGGGGCTATGAAAAAAGGCCAGTAATTAGGTAAACTGGGGTTGTACTAAAAAAAAAAAAAGATGTCCCACGCTTTAGTAAATGGCAAAGATGGATTCCGTATAATGAATAGATGAAATAACAGCAGCAGGTGAAATGCAGGTAACGGCAGCAGAACACGGAGATGCAGAGTAGTCACTGAAGAATGATCACAGGATGCACTGGAGCATAGAATGATCCTTGGAAGGAACACAGTTGTTCAGACAATGAGCTGATCTCTGAGGATGGTCAATAAAGTTCCAGCTGACCAGGTGAACATCCAGGTGAACAGGTGATCACTGAAAAAGTCTGAAAGGAAGTCTGGATGCAGAAATGAATGAACGTTTAACCCTGTATGGATAGCTAAGTCCATGATTCATGATGCAAAGGTTCTATTATAGGGCAAATATAAGGGGAGAAAGGCATGGCAAAGAGCGCATCCCATTGGCAGAAACCATGGCTTAATACAAAGCTCTAATCGCCTCAAAAAACCTGATGAAGAACTTCAAACATGAAGGGCCATGAGATGTGGTCTAACGCTTTTTCTGAGTCAGGAACGAAGACCAAGGATGGGTTTTTTCATTGGGTGTTATCTGAGGTCTGACAACCAGCAATGAAGCCAACTTGATCGGAATGGATCAAAAAAGGGAGTAGAGGGCTAAGTCTATTCACCAAAATTTTGACATATATTTTGAGATCGACATTCAAGAGGAAGGTTAGTCTATAATTTGCACAGTAGGCTGAATTGTAACATGGCTTTGGAATCACTACGATGTCTACCAAGCTGGTAGCGCTATCAAAAGATGTTCCCTCCGGGATCTTATTAAAAAAAGAGTTACATGGGGTGCTATTATTATGGCAAATTTTTCAGAATATTGGGGAGTAAACCAGTCAGGACCAGGAGCAGACATGGCTTTAAGGCCTTTGATCATGGTCAGGGTTTTATTAAAGGTGATATCTGCATTCAAAAGGTTGCGTTGTGAGTCCAACAGAGTCAGAGGTAAACCTGGAGTCAAATAATGGTCTATATCGTCCTACATGGATATCAGGGAGATTATACAGAGCTTGATAAAAAGTTTTGAATTGATCAGTAATGCCATAAGGATCATAAATAGGTCTTGCTTTGGGGCTAGGGACAATTTTATTTATAAACCTAGAGGAGAATTTCTTCCTTAGTTTGGCTGCCAAAAGTGAATCTGCCTTGTCCCCTTTATTGTAAAATCTCTGTTGGAGTTTTTGGAGGGTATGAGCTGCTTTACGGGATACAATTGTGTTCGGTTGGTGCTTGAAACGATGGGCCTTATTCAGGTTTGTTAGCAAACCAAAAAGTTAGCAATTGGGCAGAACCATGTTGCACTGCAGGTGGGTCAGATGGAACATGTGCAGAAAGATTTAGATTTGGTTGGGGTGTGTTCAAACTAAAATCTAAATTGCAGTGTAAAAATCAAGCATCCAGTATTTACCATGCACGTCAACAATATAACTCACCCAATCAAAATCTTTCTGCACATGTTACATCTGCCCCACCTGCAGTGCAATATGGTTTTGCCCAATTGCTAACTTTTTGGGTTTGCTAACAAACCTGAATAACCCCCAATGTGCGTTTCAATCTCTTGGGAGGGAGATAATTGGTGTAAGGCTCTGACCTATGAAACCTTGTGTTGGAGCTGAAGCTTAACTAATAATCGTACCCCTGATTGTGACTGTGTAGGCTTCCCATATTATACTAGGAGGTAAGTCATCCAAAGAGTTGAGGGCAAAGTAATCAGTGAGTGCCGTCTTCATTTCTGTGAGAATTGGTGAGTTCAATAACCCATTTGTGGGTGCGAGAGGCCAGTTTAAAAAATTCAAGCTGGAGATGGACCCCTGCGTGGTCGTTCCACAAAAAAGGAGAGATATCCACTTTCGAAAATGTATGACAAATAGGGCCGGATGTAATGAAGTCCAAGTTGGCCAAAAGTGCGGGTTCCTGGTTGAACTCGGATGTTTTTTTTTAAAAGTGGCAATCATTTACAAAGCATGGTTTTGCCTTGTACATGATTGTCTCTTTAAGAAAATGTTCCAGATGTAATGAAGTCCGAGTTCGGCTGGAAACCCGCACCTTTGGCCAACTTAGACTTCATTACATCTGGCCCATAGAGGGAGAAATAAACAGTATATCTATTATAGAGCAGAGCTGGTGAGTATCTGAAAAGTTAGTGTAGTCCCTGGCGTTGGAGTGAAGAATCACGCAGCATAAATTGTGTAAAGGTGATCAGGTAGAATAATTAATATGTGAGGAAGAGAAGATTGAGACGTAGCAGGAAAGAAATTTGTTTTGTCTAAGGTAGGGTCTAAATCAGTGTTGAATTCTATCTGTATCTGTCTGCCAGTTTAGTACATTGTCCATACCAGTGGTCGAAGTGGAAATTTTGAAGTGGGTGTATGGAAAAGTGAAAGTTGAAAAAAGGGGGCATGGCCACTCAAAAGGATAGTGTAGTGTACCACATCATATACCCCTTACACACATTATGCATCACAATAGTAGGCCCCCTTATACTATCTAGTACGTACTGGTGCCACTTATACATTATGCCACACTGAGTAAAAATTCACAATATGCCACACAGTAGGGATGGCCATCGGTGGGTTATCCATCGATGGTACCATCGGTGGATACATTTTATTGTGAGAAACCATCTGAATGGGAAGCATCGATGGTTTTGCCCCTCGATGGTCACCATTACTTTAGTAATGAACTAGACGTGGGCCAATCAGTGCCGGGCGCCGTGGCTTCGTGGGTGTCAGCTATGCTCCATGTCACTGACACCCTAGAGAATTTTTTTTTAAATATTTGATAGCTCTTTACCATCGATGGTGGGAAACCATCTGGTTCAATGGTAAAAGTAGTTACCATCAGTCATAGACTATCAACAGTATCACACAGTATGATCCAAAATTCACATTATGCAACACAGAATGAGCCAAAATTCACAATATGCCACACAGTATGATCCAAAATTCACATTATGCAACATGGAATGAGCCAAAATTCATACTATTCAACATGGAATGAGCCAAAATTCACATTATTCAACACGGAATGAGCCAAAATTCACGTTATTCAACACGGAATGAGCCAAAATTCCTATTATTCAACACAGAATGAGCCAAAATTCACATTTCTCTAACGTCCTAAGTGGATGCTGGGGACTCCGTAAGGACCATGGGGAATAGCGGCTCCGCAGGAGACTGGGCACATCTAAAGAAAGCTTTAGGACTATCTGGTGTGCACTGGCTCCTCCCCCTATGACCCTCCTCCAAGCCTCAGTTAGATCTCTGTGCCCGAACGAGAAGGGTGCACACTAGGGGCTCTCCTGAGCTTCTTAGTGAAAGTTTTAGTTTAGGTTTTTTATTTTCAGTGAGACCTGCTGGCAACAGGCTCACTGCATCGAGGGACTAAGGGGAGAAGAAGCGAACTCACCTGCGTGCAGAGTGGATTGGGCTTCTTAGGCTACTGGACATTAGCTCCAGAGGGACGATCACAGGCCCAGCTTGGATGGGTCCCAGAGCCGCGCCGCCGGCCCCCTTACAGAGCCAGAAGGCAGAAGAGGTCCGGAAAATCGGCGGCAGAAGACGTCCTGTCTTCAACAAGGTAGCGCACAGCACTGCAGCTGTGCGCCATTGCTCTCAGCACACTTCACACTCAGGTCACTGAGGGTGCAGGGCGCTGGGGGGGGGCGCCCTGAGACGCAATAAAAACACCTTGGATGGCAAAAAAAATGCATCACATATAGCTCCTGGGCTATATGGATGCATTTAACCCCTGCCAGAATACATAGAAAAACGGGAGATAAGGCCGCCAATAAGGGGGCGGAGCCTATCTCCTCAGCACACTGGCGCCATTTTCCCTCACAGCTCCGTTGGAGGGAAGCTCCCTGGCTCTCCCCTGCAGTCACTACACTACAGAAAGGGTTAAAAAAGAGAGGGGGGCACTAATTAGGCGCAGTATTAACTATACAGCAGCTATAAGGGGAAAAACACTTATATAAGGTTATCCCTGTATATATATAGCGCTCTGGTGTGTGCTGGCAAACTCTCCCTCTGTCTCCCCAAAGGGCTAGTGGGGTCCTGTCCTCTATCAGAGCATTCCCTGTGTGTGCTGTATGTCGGTACTTTTGTGTCGACATGTATGAGGAGAAAAATTATGTGGATACGGAGCAGATTGCCTGTAATAGTGATGTCACCCCCTAGGGGGTCGACACCTGAGTGGATGAACTGTTGGAAATTACGTGACAGTGTCAGCTCTGTATAAAAGACAGTGGTTGAAATGAGACAGCCGGCTACTCAGCTTGTGCCTGTCCAGACGTCTCATAGGCCGTCAGGGGCTCTAAAGCGCCCGTTACCTCAGATGGCAGATATAGACGCCGGCACAGATACTGACTCCAGTGTCGACGGTGAAGAGACAAATGTGACTTCCAGTAGGGCCACACGTTACATGATTGAGGCAATGAAAAATGTTTTACACATTTCTGATAATACGAGTACCACCAAAAAGGGGTATTATGTTCGGTGAGGAAAAACTACCTGTAGTTTTCCTGAATCTGAGAAATTAAATGAGGTGTGTGATGATGCGTGGGTTTCCCCCGATAACAACTGATAATTTCTAAAATGTTATTGGCATTATATCCTTTCCCGCCAGAGGTTAGGGTGCGTTGGGAAACACCCCCTAGGGTGGATAAAGCGCTCACACGCTTGTAAGGGCTCTACCCTCTCCTGAGATGGCCGCCCTTAAGGATCCTGCTGATAGAAAGCAGGAGGGTATCCTAAAATGTATTTACACACATACTGGTGTTATGCTGCGACCAGAAATCGCCTCAGCCTGGATGTGCAGTGCTGGGTTGGCGTGGTCGGATTCCC
Source organism: Pseudophryne corroboree (assembly GCF_028390025.1). Taxonomy (NCBI): domain Eukaryota; kingdom Metazoa; phylum Chordata; class Amphibia; order Anura; family Myobatrachidae; genus Pseudophryne; species Pseudophryne corroboree. The sequence continues at coordinate 754,814,176 of NC_086448.1, forward strand.
TGACTGAAAATATTGATACCCTAGATAGGGACAGTATATTTTTGCCTATAGAGCATTTAAAAGATGCATTTCTATATATGCGTGATGCACAGCGGAATATTTGCCGACTGGCATCAAGTCTAAGTGCGTTGTCCATTTCTACCAGAAGAGGGTTATGGACACGTCAGTGGTCAGGTGATGCGTATTCCAAATGGCATTTGGAAGTATTGCCTTATTAAGGGGAGGAGTTATTTGGGGTCGGTCTTTCAGACCTGGTGGCCACGGCAACAGATGGGAAATCCACGTTTGTACCCCAGGTCGCCTCTCAACATGAGAAGACGCCGTATTATCAGGCGCAGTCTTTTCGTGGACAAGCGGGCAAAAGGTTCCTCATTTCTGCCCCGTGACAGAGGGAGAGGAAAAAGGCTGCAGAAATCAGCCAGTTCCCAGGAACAGAAACCCTCTCCCGCCTCTGCCAAGCCCTCAGTATACGCTGGGGCTTTACAAGCAGAATCAGGCACGGTGGGGGGCCCGTCTCAATGAATTTCAGCGCGCAGTGGGCTCACTCGCAAGTAGACCCCTGGATCCTTCAGGTGATATCTCAGGGGTACAAATTAGAATTCGAGACGTCTCCCCCTCGCCGTTTCCTAAAGTCGGCTTTACCGATGTCTCCTTCTGACAGGGAGACAGTTTTGGAAGCCATTCACAAGCTGTATTCCCAGCAGGTGATAATCAAGATACCCCTCCTGCAACAGGGAACGGGGTATTATTCCACACTGTTGTGGTACCGAAGCCGGACGGCTCGGTGAGACCGATTCTAAATCTAAAATCTTTGAACACTTACATACAGAGGTTCAAATTCAAGATTGAGTCACTCAGAGCAGTGATTGCGAACCTTGAAGAAGGGGACTACATGATGTCTCGGGACATCAAGGATGCTTACCTTCATGTCAAAATTTACCCTTCTCACCAAGGGTACCTCAGGTTTATGGTACAGAACTGTCACTATCAGTTCAGACGCTGCCGTATGGATGGTCCACGGCACCCCGGGTCTTTACCAAGGTAATGGCCGAAATGATGATATTCCTTCGAAGGAAGGGAATTTTAGTTATCCCTTACTTGGACAATTCCCTGATAAGGGTAAGATCCAGGTAACAGTTGGAGGTCGGTGTAGCACTATCTCAGGTAGTGTTGCGGCAGCACGATTGGATTCTCAATATTCCAAAATCGCAGCTGGTTCCGACGACTTGTTTTCTGTTCCTAGGGATGATCCTGGACACAGTCCAGAAAAAGGTGTTTCTCCCGGAGGAGAAAGCCAGGGAGTTATCCGAGCTAGTCAGGAACCTCCTAAAACCGAGCCAAGTCTCAGTGCATCAATGCACAAGGGTTCTGGGTAAAATGGTGGCTTCCTACGAAGCAATCCCATTCGGCAGATTCCACGCAAGAACTTTCCAGTGGGACCTACTGGACAAATGGTCCGGGTCGCATCTTCAGATGCATCAGCGGATAACCCTGTCACCAAGGACAAGGGTGTCCCTCCTGTGGTGGTTGCAGAGTGCTCATCTTCTAGAGGGCCGCAGATTCGGCATTCAGGACTGGGTCCTGGTGACCACGAATGCCAGCCTGCGAGGCTGGGGAGCAGTCACACAGGGAAGGAATATCCAGGGCTTATGGTCAAGCCTGGAGACATCACTTCACAAAAATATCCTGAAGCTAAGGGACATTTACAATGCTCTAAGCTTAGCAAGACCTCTGCTTCAAGGTCAGCCGGTGTTGATCCAGTCGGACAACATCACGGCAGTCACCCACGTAAACAGACAGGGTGGCACAAGAAGCAGGAGGGCAATGGCAGAAGCTGCAAGGATTCTTCGCTGGGCGGAAAATCATGTGATAGCACTGTCGGCAGTATTCATTCCGGGAGTGGACAACTGGGAAGCAGACTTCCTCAGCACGACCTCCACCCGGGAGAGTGGGGACTTCACCCAGAAGTCTTCCACATGATTATAAACCGTTGGGAAAAACTCGACAGGTATTACGCCAGGTCCAGGGACCCTCAGGCAATAGCTGTAGACGCTCTGGTAACACCGTGGGTGCACCAGTCAGGGTATGTGTTCCCTCCTCTGCCTCTCATACCCAAGGTACTGAGATTGATAAGATGGAGAGGAGTAAGCACTATATTCGTGGCTCCGGATTGGCCAAGAAGGACTTGGTAACCGGAACTTCAAGAGATGCTCACGGAGGATCCGTGGCCTCTACCTCTAAGAAGGGACCTGCTCCAGCAAGGACCCTGTCTGTTCCAAGACTTACCGCGGCTGCTTTTGACGGCATGGCGGTTGAACGCCGGATCCTGAAGGAAAAAAGGCATTCCGGATGAAGTCATCCCTATCCTGATCAAAGCCAGGAAGGATGTAACCGCAAAAACATTATCACCGCAATTGGCGAAAATATGTTGCGTGGTGCGAGGCCAGTAAGGCCCGATGGAGGAAATTCAACTGGGTCGATTCCTACATTTCCTGCAAACAGGAGTGTCTATGGGCCTGAAATTGGGGTCCATTAAGGTTCAAATTTCAGCCCTGTCAATTTTCTTCCAAAAAGAACTAGCTTCAGTCCCTGAAGTTCAGACGTTTGTAAAAGGGGTACTGCATATACAGCCTCCTTTTGTGCCTCCAGTGGCACTTTGGGATCTCAATGTAGTTTTGGGTTCCAAAAGTCACATTGGTTTGAACCACTTAAATCTGTGGAGTTAAAATATCTCACATGGAAAGTGGTCATGCTGTTGGCCCTGGCCTGGGCCAGGCGCATGTCAGAATTGGCGGCTTTATCCTGAAAAAGCCCTTATCTGATTTTCCATAGGGACAGGGCGGAATTGAGGACTCGTCCTCAGTTTCTCCCTAAGGTGGTTTCAGCGTTTCACCTGAACCAACCTATTTGTGGTGCCTGCGGCTACTAGGGACTTGGAGGACTCCAAGTTGCTAGACGTTGTCAGGGCCCTGAAAATATATGTTTCCAGGACGGCTGGAGTCAGGAAATCTGACTCGCTGTTTATCCTGTATGCACCCAACAAGCTGGGTGCTCCTGCTTCTAAGCAGACTATTGCTCGTTGGATTTGTAGTACAATTCAGCTTGCACATTCTGTGGCAGGCCTGCCACAGCCAAAAATCTGTAAATGCCCACTCCACAAGGAAGGTGGGCTCATCTTGGGCGGCTGCCCGAGGGGTCTCGGCTTTACAACTTTGCCGAGCAGCTACTTGGTCAGGAGCAAATACGTTTGTAAAATTCTACAAAATTGATATCCTGGCTGAGGAGGACCTGGAGTTCTCTCATTTGGTGCTGCAGAGTCATCCGCACTCTCCCGCCCGTTTGGGAGCTTTGGTATAATCCCCATGGTCCTTACGGAGTCCCCAGCATCCACTTAGGACGTTAGAGAAAATAAGAATTTACTTACCGATAATTCTATTTCTCGTAGTCCGTAGTGGATGCTGGGCGCCCATCCCAAGTGCGGATTGTCTGCAATACTGGTACATAGTTATTGTTACCAAAAAATCGGGTTATTGCTGTAGTGAGCCATCTTTTCTAGAGGCTCCTCTGTTATCATGCTGTTAACTGGGTTCAGATCACAAGTTGTACGGTGTGATTGGTGTGGCTGGTATGAGTCTTACCCGGGATTCAAAATCCTTCCTTATTGTGTACGCTCGTCCGGGCACAGTATCCTAACTGAGGCTTGGAGGAGGGTCATAGGGGGAGGAGCCAGTGCACACCAGATAGTCCTAAAGCTTTCTTTAGATGTGCCCAGTCTCCTGCGGAGCCGCTATTCCCCATGGTCCTTACGGAGTCCCCAGCATCCACTACGGACTACGAGAAATAGAATTATCGGTAAGTAAATTCTTATTTATTCAACGCGGAATGAGCCAAGATTCACATTATTCAACACGGAATGAGCCAAAATTTGCATTATGCAATACAGAATGAGCCAAACTTCACATTATTCAACATGGAATGAACCAAAATTCACATTATTCAACACGGAATGAGCCAAAATTCATATTATTCAACACAGAATGAGCCAAAATTCACATTATTCAACACGGAATGAGCCAAGATTCACATTATTCAACACGGAATGAGCCAAAATTAACATTATTCAACACGGAATGAGCCAAAATTTGCATTATGCAATACAGAATGAGCCGAACTTCACATTATTCAACATGTAATGAACCAAAATTCACATTATTCAACACGGAATGAGCCAAAATTCATATTATTCAACACAGAATGAGCCAAAATTCACATTATTCAACACGGAATGAGCCAAGATTCACATTATTCAACACGGAATGAGCCAAAATTCACATTATGCAATACAGAATGAGCCAAAATTCACATTATTCAACACGGATTGAGCCAAAATTTACATTATTCAACACAGAATGAGCCAAAATTCACATTATGCAACACAATATGAGTCAAAATTCAGGGACAGGGCGAGTGACAGCAGAGACAGTGACAGAGAGAGTGACAGCAAGTGGGTGTGGCCTCTGGAAAAGTGGGCGTGGCCTCGTAACTTCATATCATCAAACTATAAACATATTTTCACACAATTAGCAGCCTTACACATAGCCACAGTAGTGTTCCTTACACACAATGTCTCCAGTATAGTGCCAGATACACATAATGTGCAGTGCCAGATAGACATGACATGCCCCCCAGCAGGGCCAGCTACACATGACATGCCCCGCAGCACTGCCAGCTACACATGACATGCCCCGCAGCAGTGCCAGCTACACATGACATGCCCCCCAGCAGTGCCAGCTACACATGATAGTGTTCACTTTTTAGGGCATGGTGCTGATCACAGGGAGGGCACATTTTTAAGTTAGGAGGGCAAAATGATGTACATACTGCTTGTTGTTCCCATACCTATATGCCAAAGCATGCACAGTGTGCGCCGAAGGCGCGCAGCAAAAATTAAGGGGAGTTACTTCGTGGGGAAGGTACGTGGCCACATAATAGTGGCAATTTGCATTACACCACACAGTAGTGCAGCTAATACACACTGCACCAGGTTGAACCTCTTATACACTTTGCGCCAGGCACAGCACTGAGACACATTGCACCAGGGAGATAACTGAGACACATTGCCTAGCCACAGACGCCTAGCGGGAACACTACATAACATGCTCCCCAGCAGTGCCAGCTACACGTGACATGCCCCCCAGCAGTGCCAGCTACACGTGACATGCCCCCCAGCAGTGCCAGCTACACGCGACATGCCCCCCAGCAGTGCCAGCTACACGCGACATGCTCCCCAGCAGTGCCAGCTACACGCGACATGCTCCCCAGCAGTGCCAGCTACACGCGACATGCCCCCCCCCAGCAGTGCCAGCTACACGTGACATGCCCCTCCCAGCAGTGCCAGCTACATAAATGGCCACACAGTGCCAGATATGCACCCACAGTTCAGATACATAAATGCCCCCAAAGTGCCAGATACATAAATGCCTCCACAGTGCAGATATGCCCCCCACAGTGCCAGATACATAAATACCCCCACAGTGCCGATATGCCCCCCCAGTGCCAGATACAGAAATGCCCCCACAGTGCCAGATACATACATGCCCCCACAGTGCAGATACATAAATGCCCCCACAGCGCAGATATGCCCCCACAGTGCCAGAAATGCCCCCACAGTGCCAGATACATTAATGCCCCCTCACAGTGCACAGATAAATGTCCCGTCCCCCCGCAGTGCCAGATAAATGAATGCCCCCCACAGTGCCAGATAAATGAATGCCTCCCACAGTGCCAGATAAATGCCCCCACAGTGCCAGATAAATGCCACCCACAGTGCCAGATAAATGCCACCCACAGTGCCAGATAAATGCCCCCCACAGTGCCACATATGCCCCGAGTACCTGCTGTGCTGAGGGAGGGGGAGTGCTGCTGGGAGTGCTGCTGGGAGTGCTGCTGTGCACGCCCGCTGTCTGTGCTGTCTGCGCGCGCTGAGCGGCGCCGGTGTCTGACATCAGACGCCGGCGCCGCATAGCGCACACAGCGCACACAGCGGCGGCGCACACAGCAGTGTCAGCCGGGACAGCAGGGGAGATCAGGGCCGGCTCCAGGCTCCGACATGGCGGCACCAGCGCACGGCGCCCATTAAGGGTGGCGCCCTGCGCGGCCGCTCGAGTCGAACATGCCTCGAGCCGGCCCTGCTAATGCGTCATCGTGTTTTGGTTTTGCCAAAACCGCCCTGACTGGTTTTGGATCTGTATTTTTCAAAAATTTTAAAAATCAGCTAAAATCACATAATTTGAGACTTTTTTGTTCCTACAGTATTAGTAATCTCTATAACATTCATTACCATTTAATTTTGACCACCTCATACTGTAGCTCACAATGTTGTTCTCATCCAGTTTAGGCCATAGGTTGCACAGAGCAGAGACATCACTCACCTAAAGTGTGCCTGATGTGGCCACGGCTGAAAAGGGGCGTGGCTTTGCAGATAGGGGTGTGGCTTCACGGGAGGAGCGTGGTTACACTTCCCGACCCCCGTTTTCGTCACTGAGTGGGTCCGAGAGATGTGGGCTGCCCCGGGAGACTGGTATGGCTGCAGTGCTGGCTACCACAGGGTGAAAGGAGCAGGGTTGCTGCACGTAATGTTACAGGGCAGCCCCCGGCTCCTGTCACTGAGCCGGAGCCAGCATTTTGGTGTCACCCGCCCGGGGTGTGGGCCGCTTCCCCCACTACCCCCTTGTGATGCCACTGGCACAGAGCAAGCTAGCTGACTAAACTAAGCAACAACAGTGGGGGGTAATTCAGATCTGATCGCAGCAGCAAATTTGTTAGCAAATGGGCAAAACCATGTGTACTGCAGGGGGGCAGATATAACATGTGCAGAGAGAGTTAGATTTGGGTGGGGTGTGTTAAAACTGAAATCTAAATTGCAATGTAAAAATAAAGCAGCCAGTATTTACGCTGCACAGAAACAATATAACCAGGGGCGGATCCAGAAAATAATTACAGGGGGGGCACCATATGTGGTTGTGTTATCAAGGAGGGGTGGAGTTAGAAGTGGAGTGGGCGTGGCCAAGTTTCAGCGGGTGTGACCAATTGTGTGAGGGGGTGTGGTCAAGTGCTCAATGTGAGTATCGAGTGTGTCTATGGTCGAAATGCACTGCTGGAGGGGTACAGGTCCACAGTTAGTTTTTATACCTTATGGGGGTCATTCCGACCCGCTCGCACACTGCTGGTTTTCGCAGTCATGCGAACGGGTCGGAACTGCGCATACGCGGCGGATGCAATGCGCAAGCGCATTATTGCCCAGCGACGGCCTTTGCTGGGCAACGACAAGAACACAGAAGAAAGCGATCGCAGCGGCGATCGCATGGAGATTGACAGCAGGAAGGTCACCCCCCCACCCCCCAGCAAAAGACTGCTCACAGCAGCACCATTCTCTCTCCCCAGGTCACTCCCACTCACCCCCCCCCCCCTTCGAGGGGGAGATACAGGGAGGGGGAGGGTGCTTAGTGAGAGTCACAGGTAGAGTGAGGGTAAGGGTACTGAGGGGGTGATACAGGGAGGGTGAGGGTGCTTAGTGAGAGTCGCAGGAAGGGTGAGGGTAAGGGCACTGAGGGGGAGATACAGGGAGGGTGAGGGTGCTGAGGGAGAGTTACAAGGAGGGTGAGGGTAAGGGCGCTGAGGATAGTTACAGAGAGCGTGAGGGGGAGTTACAGGGAGGGTGAGGGTAGGAGTGCTGAGGGGGAGATACAGGGAGGGCGAGGGGGAGAGTAAGGGCGCTGAGGGGGAGATACAGGGAGGGGGCTGAGGTGGAGATACAGGGACAAAACATTTGTTTCAGGAAAGAAAAATATATTTATTATATACACATGATGTTACTGTACATACTATTCTCAAAAAACCATACTTTCCTATTCAAAATAATCTAAATAATGAAGCATTCCCTGACAATATCGCACGCCCATCCCTCCCTCCCGGCATCACATTTACTATAATACTACAAGTGCGTGGACTGTAATATAATGCTACAAGTGCCTGTAATATAATGCTACAATGCATGGGATATAATATAATTCTACAAGTGCATGGACTATAATAAAGTGCATTGTAGCATTATATTACAGGGACTTGTAGCATTATATTACAGTCCACGCACTCGTAGTATTATATTATAGTCAAGGCACTGATTATTTTGTAGCAAATACCTTACTGCAGGTTTGCCCCACTGGCTGGTACCTGAGGACTGGAAGGAGCCGACAGCGCACGGCGGGTACAGGTCCTAAGGGTACAGGAGAAGACAGCTGCAGCGGATGGCGTGATGTCTTCACATTACGTGCGGGCGCCAGGTTCCCTTTGGTTATAAGGCAGGGGAGGATCGGCGCCGGCGGCTAAAGGCCCGTACACACTGGTCGATATATCGGCCGTTCTCTTGAACGGCCGATATATCGCGGGACCGTCGGCCAGTGTGTACGGGCGATACGTCTGTGAACTCCGTCGTTCACAGACGTATCGCGTCGGCTGCGCAGCACAGCCAACGGCCAATATATCTAACGATATATTTGCGCGTCGCTGTGTGTGTACGGCATGTACACATGCTGCGGCGGCCGGCGGTGATTGACAGGTGAACTGGGCCCGCCCGCCCAGTTCATGACGTCAGTCCCCCGACGGATCAGGCAGTGTGTATGCACAGCACACTGCCCGATCAGTACATAGATATATCTGCAGATCAATTGATCTGCAGATATATCTACCGGTGTATACCCACCTTAAGAGTGAGAGTGTGAGTAGTACACTTTCACTACACAGCGTGCACGGCGTGGTGTCAGTGGGGAGCACAGCACCACGTCGGAGATAGGTAGTAGAGATCCCCAGCAGGCGGGCTGCATCAGTGAAGTTCCTCCTCCTGCTCGGCTCATCTCACTGACTACATGTCACATTTCTCCAGGGAGCCAATCAGGAGGAGGAACACACGTGTGAGCAGAGCAGCAGCAGCAGCAGCAGGTGACAGGGGAGCAGGGGGACATGTTGGGTGCCGGGGGCGGGTGCGCACAGCGGCGGGGGATATGTCGGGTGCCGGAGGCGGGTGCGCACAGCGGCGGGGGACATGTCGGGTGCCGGGGGCAGGTGCGCACATCAGCACAGACAATACAAAAAAATCAATTAAAAATGACAGGGGGGGGCACGTGCCTTGGTGCCCCCCCCCCTAAATCCGCCACTGAATATAACCCACCCAAATCTAACTCTCTCTGCACGTTATATCTGCCCCCTCTGCAGTGCACATGGTTTTGCCCATTTGCTAACAAATTTGCTGCTGCGATAAGATCTGAATTAGGCCCATGGCACATCTAGGAAATAGATTGACACTGCACACTGCCACAGACAGGATGGCAGTTTAATAAACTATACGATCCCATAGAAAGTAACCAAGAATGTTTTCATTAATCAAGAACTAGATCAGAAGGAAGGAAGGATTGATTTGTAAGTTAATGTATTTTAATTCTTTGATTCCAAAAATGTTATGGGGACATTGGGGAGGGTATTGAATATTGAAATTGTATAGCTTTTTCTCTCCTCGTTTGCTTTAAGATGCTACAGCTCTCAAATTAAATTAAAATGTTAATTTAATAAATCAATCAATTATTCAATCATTCTGTTGTTCTGTTATGGCCTTTTCTGTCCTCAGTTGCTGCAAAATTGTCAATTTTAAAAAATTAAAAAGGACATGCACAGTTTAAATAACCAAGCACTTCAGTGACAGGGACTGCCACTTTTGTGGCTGAAGTGCTTAGTTTGTGTGGGCGACCACAAAACATTTTTTTTGGAAGGAAAACCTCCGATCACTAATGAGAAAGTTAATGATGAGGGTGTTAATTACAACAAACTATAATCATTTTGTACAATAAATTTCATGAAGTTGCCTCAAGTGACGTAACAGAGAGGACGTGCCTAGATGGTTAATGTCCCTATCTCTACTAACTTTGGCCTCACAAATGGAGTAGATGCCTTTACAAACATTGTCAGGATTTGGGTACAAATAATCACACACCCAAGAGGTGTCTTTTTTGGTCTTATGCCCAGGCATCACAATGGCTCTTTTTTTTTTCTTGCAGACAAGAAGTGTTGCCACTGGTGTCTGACTTGCACAAACAACATCATCAACATCCTTCTCAACATCCTCAGTAGTGTCAGATAGTGCACAAATATCCCCCTCATCCTGTTCCACTTCCACAATAGCATCCTTATTTTCTATCATGTCATCATCATCAACATCTTTACTTGTACTGTTTATCCCCACATTTGCAGACAAGTACAGTACCTGCATTGTCAGACTCACACAGAGCTAACATAGACACCATTAGACCCTCCTCAGGGATTTTTGAACACACAGTTTGTTCTTCAGCCTTGGTATTGTTTTGTTTCTTTGGACACTGGTTTGACATTTTTTAATGTTACATGTATACCCCTTTTTTAACAGTGTGAAATTTTGATTTCAGGTTCCCTTTCCCAAACTTTCTGTCCCCTGGACCAACTTTACTAGATGTTGCAGTACTATCATGACTGGCAGCTGCTATGCCACTAGTACTTGGTTGTTGCTACTGCTATTTTATCAACTGATCATGATCCATATTGACCCAATGCTTATATTTATGTGAAGGCAGTTGGGTACAGCACATACAAAACAAGGGCTAATTTTTAATAGATGCCAATTAACCTGCCAGTATGTTTTTGGATTGTAGGAGAAAGCCGTTTCCTCACTAGGGTTCAGAAGGAAAACATTTTATAACAGGGAAGGACTGTATGTCTTTGTGGCCGCGCTGTTCATAGCCATAATTCTCATCACTGTGCAGGGGATAGGGCTGCGTTTACTTCATTCAATGCAAATCAAGTCATCCATCCCTAGGGCCGCACTCTTCAGTCAAGGAGTGGGTGGCATGCAGGGGGGTGGGCTGGAGACTCTACAGGATGTATCAAGAGAAAGTTGGTGCAGGGCACATGCTCTGACTTAATTGTCATTCCCAATAGGTTAAAAGGCCGGCACAACAAGTCCTGGCTCCTGTGTGTGTGGGGGGCCCAGGGCGACCACACTGTCCGGCGTAAATGCACTATCCACTGGCAGTGAAAGTGGGCAATCCAGGCTTGCACAATCCAGCACACGCTAATATACAAGGGGGAGAATGAAACTAGCATTTGCATCAAGGGTGTAGCTACCATAAGTACAAGGAGTGCAGCTGCTATGGGGCCCAGAGCAGAGAGGAGCCTTTCCTGATAGCTACATTTGTTATATACAAGTGCATAGCTACCATAGGCGCAGAGAGTGCATCTGCTATGGGACCCAGAGCTGAGAGGGGCCACTTTCCCTATCACAGTTATATGTGTTATATACAAGGGCATAGCTACCATGAGTGAAGAGAGTGCATCTGCTATGGGGCCCAGAGCTGAGAGGGGCCACTTTACCTGTCACAGTTATATGTGTTATATACAAGGGCATAGCTACCATAGGCGCAGAGAGTGCATCTGCTATGGGGCCCAGATCTGAGAGGGGCCACTTTCCCTGTCACAGTTACATGTGTTATATACAAGGGCATAGCTACCATAGGTGCAGTGAGTGCATCTGCTATGGGGCCCAGATCTGAGTGGGGCCACTTTCCCTGTCACAGTTACATGTGTTATGTTACACGCCATAGGCGGCGTTCACCGCACTTACCCCTGCGTGCCTGCTGGTCTGTGTTGCGGCCTCCGCCTACGATGGTCCACGGGCTCCGGCGCCTGGCTGGAGCGGCTCCCGGCGGTTCCCCGGGGCAGGGGCGCCGCCATGACACCCGGCATCACGTGGGCGGGGAGCAGGTGACGGCATCAGACTGTTCCGCCAATCCAGCGGAGGCGGGAGATTCAAAGGCAGACGCCGGGCAGCGCCTCGGCGCCTGAGTATCGTCTTTTCCCCTGAAGTGGATGCCAGTGCTCTTGTTCCCGGCGAGTCTCTCTGCAGTCGTACCCTAGTGTCTCCGGCGCTTCCAGGTGCCAGTTGCTGCACAGTTCCAGCGTATACAGCGGCTGGTGTGTTCCTCTGCAATCCAGTCACCAGTGCTTCTTGGAGTCAGCGTGGGCTGCGGGCTAAACGCCGCTCTCAAGTTCTACAAGTCTTCAGTGTCTTTAAACACCGCTCTCAAGTTCTGCAAGTCATCTGTGTCTTTAAACACCGCTCTCAAGTTCTACAGGTCATCTGTGTCTTTGGACACCGCTCTCAAGTTCTACAAGTCATCTGTGTCTTTAAACACCGTTCTCAAATTTTACAAGTCATCAGTGTCTTTAACCACCACTCCCAAGTTCTACAGTGTCTTTAATCATCGCTCACAAGTCATAACAAATCATCAGTGTCTTTAACCACCGTTCTCAAAGTTCTACAGTGTCTTTAATCACCGCTCTCAAGTCATACAAATTATCAGTGTCTTTAACCACCGCTCACAAGTTCTATAAATCATCAGTATCTTTAGTCACCGTTCTCAAATCATACAAATCATCAGCAATCATCGCTCACAAGTGTTTCAAATCATCAGAGTCTTTAACCACCGTTCACCAGTTCTTCAAATCATCAGTATCTTTAACATTGCTCACAAGTTCTCCTATAGGCCTGGACATTCCCTCCATACGTTCCTTCTCTGCTATGTGACATTGTGTTGCTCCCTTCCTGCAATAAAGTTCTTTAATATTTTCACCAAGCTTTACTGTCAGAGTCCTGTATGAGGAAGACCTATATCAAGCCATCCCTGTTCCGACCCAACTGTGGTTCCTCTCCCCTACCATCGGGAGAAACCCCGAGTTCACAACATCCCCAACCTAGGTCAGTGACAGTATACTCAGGCCTCATGGACCCGGGGGATCGGAGCCCAGAGGCAAGTACCATCCAGGACTTGATTTCTCAAGTACAAACTCAGGAAGCAGCACAGGGCCAGGTGATGTATTATCTCCAGGAATTATCCGGCCGGCTGGATCAAATTCAGACTTCTCTGGCTACAGTAGTACCGGCCCCAGCTCCAGTACCCGCTCCAGTGGTTGTCTCTAGTAATATTCCATCCTCCTCTGGAACCAGGTCACGCCTTCAGCTCCCTACTCCTTCTCGCTATAATGGGAATCCAAAGAATTGCCGTGGTTTTCTCAATCAGTGCGAGGTACATTTTGAACTTCTTTCACATAACTTCCCTACTGATCGGTCCAAGGTGGCATACATTATTTCTTTGCTCGAGGGTTCAGCGTTGGATTGGGTGTCTCCGTTATGGGAGCGATCTGATCCATTGGTTTCTAGTTACACCAATTTCATTACGTCATTCCGGAGGATCTTTGATGAGCCCGGCAGGACGACCGCTGCCTCTGCAGACTTGCTTCGTGTCTGACAAGGCTCTCGTTCAGTGGGACAGTATGTGATTAATTTTCAGACCATAGCCTCAGAACTGCGCTGGAATAATGATGCCCTCCGGGCTGCCTTTTGGAACGGGCTCTCCGATCGTCTAAAGGACGAGTTGGTCACTAGAGATTTGCCGGATTCTTTAGAACAGTTGATCTCGCTCTGTGTAAAGGTGGATCTTCGCATGCAGGAACGAGGTGGTGAACGTAGTCGGTCAGATCGATCAAGGGTCCGATCTCTTCCGTCAAAGCAAATGGTTGTTCCAAGTCCTGATGAACCTATGCAGATTAATCGATCTCGGCTGTTCCCAGAAGAACGTCAGCGATTTCCTGAGGGTAGACTCTGCCTCTACTGTGGTGCCGCGGATCACTTTCTCAAGTTTTGCAAGTCTCGCCCGGGAAACGGGCAGTCCTAGCTTGTTCCGGAGGAGTCGAGCTAGGGGTTTCTTCTAAACCTTCTCCGCCAGTGGACTGTTTACTCTCCGTATCTCTGTTCACCGAGTCAACAGCCAAACCCGTTAAGGCTCTGATGGACTCAGGGGCTGCAGGGAATTTTATTTCCCTTTCCTGTGCCCAGGATCTGGGTTTACAGCTACGGTCGGTCGATCGACCTATTACGTTGACTGCTATCAATGGTACCCAAATTTCTAACGGTCTGATTTCAAGTTGCACAGTACCAATCAAACTGCAAGTGGGAGCTCTGCATCAAGAACACCTGGAGTTCCTAGTGATTCGTGAGATGCCCCACGATCTGGTTCTTGGCCTCTCTTGGCTTAAACTTCACAACCCTCACGTCGACTGGAGTTCGACACAAATAACATCTTGGAGTTCTTTTTGTCATTCAAATTGTCTCACCCCTGTCTATCCGCTTCGTGTATCTTCCAAGTCAGATGAAGGGCTCATTCCGGAGGCCTATCGGGAGTTTTCTGACGTGTTCTCGGAGCAAGCAGCCGATCAGCTACCACCGCATAGACCCTGGGACTGCCCCATTGAGCTCATTCCGGGGGAAATGCCACCTCGGGGTCGCACTTATCCCTTATCACTGCCCGAGACCCAAGCTATGTCGGACTATATCAGGTCTAATCTGCAGAAAGGATTCATCCGCCCCTCTACCTCCCCGGCAGGGGCGGGTTTCTTTTTTGTGAAGAAGAAGGACGGAGGGCTGAGACCATGTATTGACTATCGTGGTCTAAATGATGTCACCATTAAGAATAAGTATCCTTTGCCGCTAATTACGGAGCTTTTTGATAGAGTTCTTAGAGCCCGAGTTTTCACCAAGCTTGATTTAAGGGGAGCTTATAATTTGATACGTATCCGACAGGGGGACGAATGGAAGACGGCCTTCAATACCAGGGACGGGCATTACGAGTATCTGGTAATGCCGTTTGGCCTAAGCAACGCCCCTGCCGTCTTCCAGGGATTCATTAACAAAGTCTTTCGAGATATGCTATACCTAAGTGTAGTGGTATATTTGGATGACATTCTGATATTTTCTAAAAATCTCACAGAGCACAGAATACAGGTCAAAGAGGTACTTCGTCGATTGCGAGAGAATCATCTTTATGGCAAACTTTCCAAATGTACTTTTGAGGTTCCTTCTATTCCATTTCTTGGTTACATCATTTCGGGCACGGAGCTTCGTATGGATCCAGAGAAACTCACTGCCATCCGGGACTGGACTCAGCCTCTTTCCTTGAAAGCGGTACAACGATTTCTGGGTTTTGCAAATTACTACCGGAAATTCATAAAGGGATTCTCTACCATCGTGGCACCTATTACTGCCCTAACCAAGAAGGGTTCTGACCCAAGTCATTGGTCCTCCGAAGCTGTAGCAGCGTTCGCTCAGTTAAAGGCAGCCTTTATGTCCGCTCCAATACTTCAACAACCAAATTTTTCAAAACCATTCTTTCTGGAGGTTGATGCTTCCTCGGTAGGCATAGTTGCCGTGCTTTCGCAGTACGCTCCAGATGGGAAGTTACATCCATGTGGTTTCCATTCTCGCAAATTCTCTCCTGCGGAACAGAATTACACCATTGGAGACAAGGAGCTTTTGGCAATAAAATCTGCCTTGGAGGAATGGAGATATCTTTTGGAAGGTGCAAAACACCTAAGTACAATTTTAACTGATCATAAGAATTTGCTGTACCTCAAGACGGCCCAGTGCTTGAATCCCCGTCAAGCTAGATGGGCGCTCTTCTTTTCTCGGTTTTCGTTTGTTATTAAGTACCGGCCTGGGACTTTTAACACCAAGGCTGATGCTTTGTCCCGTTCCTTAACAGCTTCGGATGAGGAGAATTCCGTTGAGAAGGCTTTGATTCTCAGTCCAGTTTCTATGTCAGCGGCTCCCACCGCTCTCGGTCCTCCTCCTGGGAGAATGTCTGTGCCAGCTAAATTTTGACCAAGATTGTTGCAATGGGCTCATATTTCCAAGTTTTCTGGTCATCCTGGAGTTCAAAAGATGTGGGAGTTTTTACGAAGGTCTTACTGGTGGGACACTATGAAGAAGGATATTCAAGATTATGTCAACTCATGTCCTCAGTGTGCTCAGCACAAAATTCTTTGTTTGCCTCCTGCGGGGTTGTTGCATCCACTGTCCATTCCTCAGAGGCCTTGGACCCATATCTCTATGGACGTTGTCACCGAATTGCCCCTCTCCAAGGGTCACAATACTGTCTGGGTAATTATCAACCGTTTCTCTAAGATGGCACATTTTGTACCTTTGACCGGGTTACCATCAGCTCCCAAGATGGCTTTGTTATTTATCCGAGAACATTTCCGCCTGCACGGCTTACCTCAGGAAATCATCTCTGACCGGGGGGTACAATTCACTGCAAGATTCTGGAGAGCTCTCTGTACGGCCTTACAAATAAAACTCAAGTTTTCATCCGCTTACCATCCACAAACCAATGGGCAAACTGAACGCGTCAATCAAGATTTAGAGACTTTTCTCCGTGTTTATCTTTCTCCCTCGCAAGATAATTGGGTGGAACTGTTGCCATGGGCCGAGTTTGCCCATAATCATCTGTACCACTCTTCGACTGGTGAGTCCCCATTTTTCATTAACTATGGGTTCCATCCTCAAGTTCCTGAATTACCCATTTGTCCTCCGGAGGATGTTCCTGCTGCAGCCTCTACTCTTCGGCACTTCAGCCAAATTTGGAGTCGAGTTCATGCTAATCTCAAGAGAGTTTCTGGCCGCTATAAGTTCTTTGCGGATAGGAAGCGACGAGCAGCTCCCCAATACAAGGTTGGTGACAGGGTAT
The DNA here is from genome assembly GCF_028390025.1 of Pseudophryne corroboree. Taxonomy (NCBI): domain Eukaryota; kingdom Metazoa; phylum Chordata; class Amphibia; order Anura; family Myobatrachidae; genus Pseudophryne; species Pseudophryne corroboree. Next base: position 754,830,834 of record NC_086448.1, read on the forward strand.
GGCTTTCCACCCGCAACCTCCGGTTAAGGGTGCCCACTATGAAGTTCGCCCCAAAGTTTATTGGTCCTTACCCCGTGTTACAAGTCCTGAACCCGGTTGTCTGCAAATTGGGATTACCTTCCCACCTCCGGATATCAAACTCCTTTCATGTCTCTCTCCTTCGCCCCCTCATTTTAAACCGGTTCCATTCAAAGTCCCCAAGGCCAACCTCTGCAGAGTCTGAAGCTGGAACGGACTTTGAAATCAAAGCTATTCTTGACTCTCGTTATCTTCACAAGAATCTACAGTATTTGGTGGAGTGGAAAGGTTTTGTCCCCGAGGAGAGGAGCGGGGTCAAGGCTACTGAAGTTATGGCTCCCTGACTGGTGCGGATTTTCCATTCCAGACATCCAACAAAACCTGGAAAGTGTCCCGGGGCCACTCCTGGAGGAGGGGGTACTGTCACACGCCATAGGCGGCGTTCACCGCACTTACCCCTGCGTGCCTGCTGGTCTGTGTTGCGGCCTACGATGGTCCATGGGCTCCGGCGCCTGGCTGGCGCGGCTCCCGGCGGTACCCCGGGGCAGGGGCGCCACCATGACACCCGGCATCACGTGGGCGGGGAGCAGGTGACGGCATCAGACTGTTCCGCCAATCCAGCGGAGGCGGGAGATTCAAAGGCAGACGCCGGGCAGCGCCTCGGCGCCTGAGTATCGTCTTTTCCCCTGAAGTGGATGCCAGTGCTCTTGTTCCCTGCGAGTCTCTCTGCAGTCGTACCCTAGTGTCTCCGGCGCTTCCAGGTGCCAGTTGCTGCACAGTTCCAGCGTATACAGCGGCTGGTGTGTTCCTCTGCAATCCAGTCACCAGTGCTTCTTGGAGTCAGCGTGGGCTGCGGGCTAAACGCCGCTCTCAAGTTCTACAAGTCTTCAGTGTCTTTAAACACCGCTCTCAAGTTCTGCAAGTCATCTGTGTCTTTAAACACCGCTCTCAAGTTCTGCAAGTCATCTGTGTCTTTAAATACCGCTCTCAAGTTCTACAGGTCATCTGTGTCTTTGGACACCGCTCTCAAGTTCTACAAGTCATCTGTGTCTTTAAACACCGTTCTCAAATTCTACAAGTTATCAGTGTCTTTAACCACCGCTCCCAAGTTCTACAGTGTCTTTAATCATCGCTCACAAGTCATAACAAATCATCAGTGTCTTTAACCACTGTTCTCAAAGTTCTACAGTGTCTTTAATCACCGCTCTCAAGTCATACAAATCAACAGTGTCTTTAACCACCGCTCACAAGTTCTATAAATCATCAGTATCTTTAGTCACCGTTCTCAAATCATACAAATCATCAGCAACCATCGCTCACAAGTGTTTCAAATCATCATAGTCTTTAACCACCATTCACCAGTTCTTCAAATCATCAGTATCTTTAACATTGCTTACAAGTTCTCCTATAGGCCTGGACATTCCCTCCATACGTTCCTTCTCTGCTATGTGACATTGTGTTGCTCCCTTCCTGCAATAAAGTTCTTTAATATTTTCACCAAGCTTTACTGTCAGAGTCCTGTATGAGGAAGACCTATATCAAGCCATCCCTGTACCGACCCAACTGTGGTTCCTCTCCCCTACCATCGGGAGAACCCCCGAGTTCACAACATCCCCAACCTAGGTCAGTGACATGTTATATACAAGGGCATAGCTACCATAGGTGCAGTGAGTGCATCTGCTATAGGGCCCAGAGCTGAGAGGGGTCACCTTCCCTGATAGCTACATTTGTAATATACAAGGGCATAGCTACCATAGGTGCAGAGACTGCATCTGCAATGGGGCCCAGAGCTGAGAGGGGCCCACCTTCCTTGTCACAGTTACATGTGTTATATACATTTTTCATCATTGTATGGTACACAGGGGCCCTTACAAACTTTTTCCTTGGTATTTACAATATTTCTAGTTATGCCCCTGGACCCGCTCATTGTAATGTGGTGTAAAATGAACTGTAGGGTATGATAATGTTACATAATAAGAACTGGGGCACAGTAATGTGGCACAGTATGAAGTGGAGGCACTATAGTGTGGCATAATAACCCTAGGCAGCACTGTAATGTATATGAACTGCGGACACTGTATGTTATAATGTGAATTTAGGGTACTGTTTCATAATGTGTGCTGGCAGCCCTACAATGTGGCATAATGTGAAGTAGGGCACTACTATGGTTTAAAAATTAACAACTGCTGCAGAAAGGGGTCTCTCTAGTAGCATTGTGACAGGGGCCCCTACAGATTGTTGCTATGAGGCCAACAAAGTTCTGGATACGCCCCTGAATTGCATATTAGTGCCACTGTGACTCTTGCAAAAAGTCAGAGCTGCGCATGCATTAGCGTCTGCCTGTGAATAAGGGGGAGATGTACTAAGCAGTGATAAAGGTGAAGTAGTGAGCCAGTGGAGAAGTTGCCCATGGCAACCAATCAGCTGCTCTGTATACTTTGATAGCATGCAAATGATAAATGTTCCATCAATGCTGATTGGTTGCCATGGGCAACTTCTCCACTGGCTCACTTCTCCACTTTTATCACTTATTTGTACATCTCCCCCTAAGGCCTATAGCCATGTTTGTCTGTCATTGTTAGGCATTACAATATATATGAAGTCCATGGAACACCTAGTATACCCAACAAGCACATGTATAATGGATATGTCACATAAAAGCAATTAGCCAGTCAGTGCGCCTAGTTCTGTGGAGCAGGGCAGAAAGGAAATTAACTTTTGTGAAGCATTATTACTGAAATTACATTAAGTGCTGGAGAGGGAATATTAAATCTTTAACCATCTGAGAGGTGTCTCATGTACACACCATATAATTAACACATTCAGAAGTAAACAATAATATAAATAAAGACTCGAGACATGTATTTGGCAGTGGTGAAATTGTCCATAAAGGGGCATTGTCACAACTGAGGGCCTGAGCTGACGGGAGGCAGCCTCAGTTGTAGGGGCTGTGATGTAACGGAACCTGGGAGGTTGTATCAGACCCCTAGACATGTAAGTAACATGTAGAATAACTGCCCGAAGGCGTGACCACGACAACCAGGATAAAAGTCAATGATGTTTATTATGACAAACTCCGTAACACAGCAGCAGTAAAAGGAAACATAAAAGTCAACAGAGGATAAATACAATTCCTGGGTACTACAGGGTGGCAAGGGCCACATGCACTGGTAGTGTGAGACAGTTCTTATAATCTTCTAGTTGGAAAGTCCTTACCAGGCCTGACTGTAGCAATGGAGAGAACCCAGGATCGTACCAGCTGATGTTCCAGGAAAGGCTGGGCTGCTGAAGGTAAAACGGCTGCTGTGGATACTGGCTGGAACCAGACTGTTGTTGGTACGGAGTGGATACTGGCTGGAACCAGTTAAATAATAAACGAACTTGAGAGCGATGAAATAATAATGAAGTTTGGAGTTTGAGAGCGGTGAAATAATAATACCGGTGGAGAGTGGTAAACTGCAGAAAAGGACACCGGCCCTTTAAGAGAAGCTGTACACTGCTGGAAGCTGGGCTGGAAGCCGGTGATTGTTTGAGAGCGGTGAAATAATAATACCGGTGGAGAGTGGTAAACTGCAGAAAGGACACCGGCCCTTTAAGAGAAGCTGTACACTGCTGGAAGCTGGGCTGGAAGCAGGTGATTGTTTGAGAGCGGTGAAATAATAATACCGGTGGAGAGTGGTAAACTGCAGAAAGGACACCGGCCCTTTAAGAGAAGCTGTACACTGCTGGAAGCTGGGCTGGAAGCAGGTGATTGTTGTAGCTGGAAACAGGTGAGTCCAGAATGGATCGGAGAGTCAGGCTACACCGCAGATGGAATGCTGGTGCGGGTCTCTATAGCAGAAGTCTGGAGACAGGAGCTGGAACCTGGAAGACAACCACAGGAGAGAGACAAACTGGAACTAGGTTAGACAACCAAAGCACTGACGCCTTCCTTGCTCAGGCACAGCTTACTTATACCTGCAGCAAGGAAGGGGTTGGCTAGGCAATTATGCAAATCAACAATACAGACAGCAGATTGGTGGAAATGATCAGATGACAAAATCCAAGATGGCTGCGCCCATGCAGACACTTGCAGGGAAGTTTGGTTTGTAATCCATGTGAGAATTGAAACAGTAATGGCGACGCCGGCCACAGGAGACAGGAGACGCCAGACTGACAAGCGCACATTTAACCACGCGGGCACAGCGGAGGCCGCGGCTGATGAAATCACCACTCTGACATTCTGCATGTGGAAACTCAGGAACAGCGGGATCCGGTCCTGGAACGCTGAGCCAGCCTCAGGAGGCACCTGAAGGGTAAGTAATGGCGTCCAGATACCCGGATCGTGACAGCACCCCCCCCCTTTAGGAGTGGCCCCAGGACACTTCTTAGGCTTTAAAGGAAACTTTGCGTGGAAATTTCGGACCAAGGCAGGAGCATGGACGTCTGAGGCATTGGTCCAAGAGCGTTCTTCAGGACCATAGCCCTTCCAGTCAATGAGGTATTGTAACTGACCGTAACGGAAACGTGAGTCCAAAATCTTGGCCACCTCGTACTCGACTCCCCGTTGAGTCTGAACTTTGGGAGCTGGAGGAAGTGCGGAATGAAACCGATTCAGGATCAGCGGTTTCAACAAAGAAACATGAAATGTCCTGGGTATTTTCAAGAAGGATGGTAACTGTAACCTGTAGGCAACAGGATTGATGACTTGTTCAATCTTGAAGGGTCCGATGTAGCGAGGTGCAAATTTCATGCTGGGAACTCTCAACCTCAAATTCTTCGTGGACAGCCACACACGATCACCCACCTTGAGAGCAGGAACCGCTCTACGCTTCCTATCGGCAAACTTCTTATACCTGAATGAGGCTTTAAGCAGGGCTGCGCGGACGTTCCTCCAGTTATTTGAAAACTGACGCAAGGTGACACCCACTGCTGGAACAGAAGTTGCGGGAAGCGGTTGGAATTCTGGGACTTTAGGGTGGAATCCATAATTAATGAAGAATGGTGTAGAAGAAGATGAGGAATGGTATTGATTGTTGTGGCTGAACTCGGCCCAAGGAAGGAGTTGAACCCAGTCATCTTGAGAGGAAGACACATATATACGGAGGAAGGCCTCCAAGTCCTGATTCACCCTCTCGGTTTGACCATTGGTCTGAGGATGGTAAGCCGTGGAAAACTTTAACTTGACTTGGAGGGCTTGACACAAACTTCGCCAAAATTTGGCTACAAATTGTACTCCACGATCCGAGATGATCTCTTCAGGAAGACCGTGAAGTCGGAAGATCTCTTGTATAAACACTTGAGCCAACTTGGAAGCTGACGGAAGACCGGTGAGAGGGATGAAATGTGCCATCTTGGTGAACCGGTCAACTACCACCCAGATGGTATTAAACTTGTTGCAGATAGGTAGATCGGAAACAAAGTCCATCGACAAATGGGTCCATGGTCGACGGGGAACAGATAATGGAACCAGTTGCCCCGCAGGCGACTGGCGGGAGACTTTGTGTTGGGCACACTTTGGGCAGGAGGCAATAAATTCCATAACGTCCTTCTTCAGAGTTGGCCACCAGTAGGACCTAGAAATAAATTCAAGGGTTTTCTGAATGCCTGTATGTCCAGCAAAACGGGAAGCATGGGCCCAATGCATGAGCTTCTTCCTTAGAACTGGCTTAACAAAACTTTTCCCTGGTGGAGGCGTAGAGTCCACCCCTACCGTGGAGAATGCCAACGGATTAATAATAGGATGCTTGTCTGCAGACTCGGACTCATTTTCTTGCTCCCATGAGCGGGAAAGGGCATCGGCCTTACGATTCTGAGAACCCGGACAGAACTGGAGTTTAACGTCAAACCTAGAGAAGAAAAGTGCCCATCTGGCCTGACGAGGATTCAGACATTGTGCGCCTTTGAGATATAAAAGATTTTTGTGGTCGGTAAGTATGGTGATTGAGTGGGAAGCTCCCTCCAACAGGTATCTCCACTCCTCCAGAGCGAGCTTGATGGCTAGCAACTCCTGATCGCCAATGGCATAGTTGCGCTCAGCTGGGGAGAACTTCCGGGAGAAGAAACTGCAAGGATGTAGATGTCCATCTTTGGCCCTCTGGGATAACACTGCTCCTACTCCAACGGAGGAGGCATCTACCTCTAAGATAAAAGGAGAGTCGGTGTCGGGCTGTTTCAGAACTGGTGCAGAGATGAACCGTTGCTTCAGAAGGTGAAAGGCCTGTGTAGCTTCCTCGGACCACTTGGACGGATTAGCACCTTTCTTGGTTAATGCAGTGATAGGCGCCACAATGGTGGAAAAGTCTCGTATAAATTTTCTATAATAATTGGCGAACCCTAAGAACCTCTGGACCCCTTTGAGGCTTAAGGGTATAGGCCAATTCTGGATTGCTTGGAGTTTCTCAGGATCCATCTCTAGTCCGGAACCGGACACAATGTAACCTAGAAACGGAATGGTTTTAACTTCAAACACACACTTCTCCAATTTACAATAGAGGTGATTGACACGGAGACGGGAAAGAACCTCTTTTACCCAGAAACGATGATCTTCGAGATTATTAGCAAAGATGAGGATGTCGTCTAGATAAACCACGACATGGCGGTACAAGATGTCCCTGAAAATCTCATTCACGAAGTGCTGGAAGACTGCTGGAGCGTTGCTCAATCCGAAGGGCATGACGAGGTACTCATAATGTCCGTCACGGGTGTTAAAGGCGGTCTTCCACTCGTCACCCTCACGGATTCGGATGAGATTGTAGGCACCCCTCATGTCCAGCTTTGTGAAAATGGCTGCACCACTAACTCTATCAAAGAGCTCGGTAATCAGGGGTAAAGGGTATCGGTTCTTGACGGTAATGTCATTCAGACCTCTGTAGTCGATGCACGGACGCAGACCACCGTCTTTCTTCTTAACGAAGAAGAAGCCTGCGCCGGCTGGAGAAGAAGATGGTCGGATGAAACCCTTCGCCAGGTTCTCTTTGATGTACTCTTCCATGGAGTGTGTCTCAGGCAGAGACAACGGATAAGTTCGGCCTCGCGGTGGAACCTTCCCTGGAATGAGGTCGATTGGGCAGTCCCATTCTCTATGAGGAGGAAGGATATCAGCAGAGGCTTTACTGAACACGTCCGTGAAGTCTTGATATGGAGGAGGCGGAACATCAGATGACCTGGGGAAGGAAGAACAAACAGGAAGAACTTTGGCTAAACAAGTCTCAGCACAGGAGGGACCCCATGCCAATATTTGCGTAGTCGTCCAGTCAATTGATGGGTTGTGGAGACGGAGCCATGGAAGGCCTAAAACCACTGGATGTGTGGCTCTTGGAATCACTAAAAAAGAAATATACTCAGAATGAAGAACTCCCACTCTCAGACGAACTGGAAGAGTCCTTAAGGAAATGACTGCGTCAAAAATCTTGCTGCCATCCACGGCAGTCAAAGAGATGGACGAGGACAGTCTCTCGGTGGGTAGGGACCACCGTTTAACATAAGCTTCGGTTATGAAATTCCCAGCTGCTCCGGAATCAAGGAGGGCAATGACGTTCCTGTAACGTTGAGCAATTTGGAGCGACACTGGGAGGTTACAGTCATGAGGAGATGGAGAGGAGATCATTACTCCTAGCCGGCCCTCTCCTTGGCGAGCTAGGATCTGGAGTTTCCCGGACGTTTGGGACAGGCATTGATAGTGTGCGACGGAGCTGCACAGTAGAGACAGAGAGACTCAGAGAGACGTCTTCGGCGCTCAGCGGGAGATAGACGGGAACGACTAATTTGCATAGGCTCATCCTTGGATGGAGATGGTTGACGAGGAGGAGGAGCAGAAGATTTAGGAGTAGATGATCTTCCTTGCTCGGTTGCTCTCTCTCTGAAACGTAGATCAACCTTCGTGCAAAGAGAAATTAGCTCATCCAACTTAGAGGGCAAGTCTCTGGTAGCTAACTCATCCTTGATGCGTTCTGATAAGCCATGCCAGAATGCAGCATACAGGGCCTCGTCGTTCCATGCCAGTTCGGATGCCAGGATTTTAAACTGTATAAGATACTGTCCCACAGTACGTGTTCCCTGGCGTAAACGGAGAATCTCAGATGAAGCAGATGTTATCCGGCCTGGCTCGTCGAAGATGCGCCTGAATGTAGCTACAAAGTCAGTATAGGAGGATAGCAGGGGATCAGACTTCTCCCATAAAGGTGATGCCCAGTCAAGGGCTGAGCCACTGAGAAGGGAGATGATATAGGCAATTTTGGTACGGTCACTGAAGAAATTGCCAGGTAGAAGCTCAAAGTGGATTTCACATTGATTGAGAAATCCCCTGCAGAACCTTGGAGATCCATCAAATTTTGCTGGCGTTGGAAGATGAAGATGTGGACTGGAAATGGGTAAGGTGGGTGGGGTTACAGCTGGTGTCACTGTAGTGGACGCACCGGACGTGCCAGGTCCACGGAGGGTCGTTTGAATCCCATCCAGCCGTGTAGAGAGATCCTGGAGACAGCGGATGATGTGGCCCTGTGCAGCCTCCTGATGTTCAAGTCGGGCTGCCAGTTCTTGCATCGGCCTGGTCGCTTGATCCTGGTCTCCGGCTGGATTCATTAGGTCAGTGCTTACTGTCACAACTGAGGGCCTGAGCTGACGGGAGGCAGCCTCAGTTGTAGGGGCTGTGATGTAACGGAACCTGGGAGGTTGTATCAGACCCCTAGACATGTAAGTAACATGTAGAATAACTGCCCGAAGGCGTGACCACGACAACCAGGATAAAAGTCAATGATGTTTATTATGACAAACTCCGTAACACAGCAGCAGTAAAAGGAAACATAAAAGTCAACAGAGGATAAATACAATTCCTGGGTACTACAGGGTGGCAAGGGCCACAGGCACTGGTAGTGTGAGACAGTTCTTATAATCTTCTAGTTGGAAAGTCCTTACCAGGCCTGACTGTAGCAATGGAGAGAACCCAGGATCGTACCAGCTGATGTTCCAGGAAAGGCTGGGCTGCTGAAGGTAAAACGGCTGCTGTGGATACTGGCTGGAACCAGACTGTTGTTGGTACGGAGTGGATACTGGCTGGAACCAGTTAAATAATAAACGAACTTGAGAGCGATGAAATAATAATGAAGTTTGGAGTTTGAGAGCGGTGAAATAATAATACCGGTGGAGAGTGGTAAACTGCAGAAAAGGACACCGGCCCTTTAAGAGAAGCTGTACACTGCTGGAAGCTGGGCTGGAAGCAGGTGATTGTTTGAGAGCGGTGAAATAATAATACCGGTGGAGAGTGGTAAACTGCAGAAAGGACACCGGCCCTTTAAGAGAAGCTGTACACTGCTGGAAGCTGGGCTGGAAGCAGGTGATTGTTTGAGAGCGGTGAAATAATAATACCGGTGGAGAGTGGTAAACTGCAGAAAGGACACCGGCCCTTTAAGAGAAGCTGTACACTGCTGGAAGCTGGGCTGGAAGCAGGTGATTGTTGTAGCTGGAAACAGGTGAGTCCAGAATGGATCGGAGAGTCAGGCTACACCGCAGATGGAATGCTGGTGCGGGTCTCTATAGCAGAAGTCTGGAGACAGGAGCTGGAACCTGGAAGACAACCACAGGAGAGAGACAAACTGGAACTAGGTTAGACAACCAAAGCACTGACGCCTTCCTTGCTCAGGCACAGCTTACTTATACCTGCAGCAAGGAAGGGGTTGGCTAGGCAATTATGCAAATCAACAATACAGACAGCAGATTGGTGGAAATGATCAGATGACAAAATCCAAGATGGCTGCGCCCATGCAGACACTTGGAGGGAAGTTTGGTTTGTAATCCATGTGAGAATTGAAACAGTAATGGCGACGCCGGCCACAGGAGACAGGAGACGCCAGACTGACAAGCGCACATTTAACCACGCGGGCACAGCGGAGGCCGCGGCTGATGAAATCACCACTCTGACATTCTGCATGTGGAAACTCAGGAACAGCGGGATCCGGTCCTGGAACGCTGAGCCAGCCTCAGGAGGCACCTGAAGGGTAAGTAATGGCGTCCAGATACCCGGATCGTGACAGCACCCCCCCCTTTAGGAGTGGCCCCAGGACACTTCTTAGGCTTTAAAGGAAACTTTGCGTGGAAATTTCGGACCAAGGCAGGAGCATGGACGTCTGAGGCATTGGTCCAAGAGCGTTCTTCAGGACCATAGCCCTTCCAGTCAATGAGGTATTGTAACTGACCGTAACGGAAACGTGAGTCCAAAATCTTGGCCACCTCGTACTCGACTCCCCGTTGAGTCTGAACTTTGGGAGCTGGAGGAAGTGCGGAATGAAACCGATTCAGGATCAGCGGTTTCAACAAAGAAACATGAAATGTCCTGGGTATTTTCAAGAAGGATGGTAACTGTAACCTGTAGGCAACAGGATTGATGACTTGTTCAATCTTGAAGGGTCCGATGTAGCGAGGTGCAAATTTCATGCTGGGAACTCTCAACCTCAAATTCTTCGTGGACAGCCACACACGATCACCCACCTTGAGAGCAGGAACCGCTCTACGCTTCCTATCGGCAAACTTCTTATACCTGAATGAGGCTTTAAGCAGGGCTGCGCGGACGTTCCTCCAGTTATTTGAAAACTGACGCAAGGTGACATCCACTGCTGGAACAGAAGTTGCGGGAAGCGGTTGGAATTCTGGGACTTTAGGGTGGAATCCATAATTAATGAAGAATGGTGTAGAAGAAGATGAGGAATGGTATTGATTGTTGTGGCTGAACTCGGCCCAAGGAAGGAGTTGAACCCAGTCATCTTGAGAGGAAGACACATATATACGGAGGAAGGCCTCCAAGTCCTGATTCACCCTCTCGGTTTGACCATTGGTCTGAGGATGGTAAGCCGTGGAAAACTTTAACTTGACTTGGAGGGCTTGACACAAACTTCGCCAAAATTTGGCTACAAATTGTACTCCACGATCCGAGATGATCTCTTCAGGAAGACCGTGAAGTCGGAAGATCTCTTGTATAAACACTTGAGCCAACTTGGAAGCTGACGGAAGACCGGTGAGAGGGATGAAATGTGCCATCTTGGTGAACCGGTCAACTACCACCCAGATGGTATTAAACTTGTTGCAGATAGGTAGATCGGAAACAAAGTCCATCGACAAATGGGTCCATGGTCGACGGGGAACAGATAATGGAACCAGTTGCCCCGCAGGCGACTGGCGGGAGACTTTGTGTTGGGCACACTTTGGGCAGGAGGCAATAAATTCCATAACGTCCTTCTTCAGAGTTGGCCACCAGTAGGACCTAGAAATAAATTCAAGGGTTTTCTGAATGCCTGTATGTCCAGCAAAACGGGAAGCATGGGCCCAATGCATGAGCTTCTTCCTTAGAACTGGCTTAACAAAACTTTTCCCTGGTGGAGGCGTAGAGTCCATCCCTACCGTGGAGAATGCCAACGGATTAATAATAGGATGCTTGTCTGCAGACTCGGACTCATTTTCTTGCTCCCATGAGCGGGAAAGGGCATCGGCCTTACGATTCTGAGAACCCGGACAGAACTGGAGTTTAACGTCAAACCTAGAGAAGAAAAGTGCCCATCTGGCCTGACGAGGATTCAGACATTGTGCGCCTTTGAGATATAAAAGATTTTTGTGGTCGGTAAGTATGGTGATTGAGTGGGAAGCTCCCTCCAACAGGTATCTCCACTCCTCCAGAGCGAGCTTGATGGCTAGCAACTCCTGATCGCCAATGGCATAGTTGCGCTCAGCTGGGGAGAACTTCCGGGAGAAGAAACTGCAAGGATGTAGATGTCCATCTTTGGCCCTCTGGGATAACACTGCTCCTACTCCAACGGAGGAGGCATCTACCTCTAAGATAAAAGGAGAGTCGGTGTCGGGCTGTTTCAGAACTGGTGCAGAGATGAACCGTTGCTTCAGAAGGTGAAAGGCCTGTGTAGCTTCCTCGGACCACTTGGACGGATTAGCACCTTTCTTGGTTAATGCAGTGATAGGCGCCACAATGGTGGAAAAGTCTCGTATAAATTTTCTATAATAATTGGCGAACCCTAAGAACCTCTGGACCCCTTTGAGGCTTAAGGGTATAGGCCAATTCTGGATTGCTTGGAGTTTCTCAGGATCCATCTCTAGTCCGGAACCGGACACAATGTAACCTAGAAACGGAATGGTTTTAACTTCAAACACACACTTCTCCAATTTACAATAGAGGTGATTGACACGGAGACGGGAAAGAACCTCTTTTACCCAGAAACGATGATCTTCGAGATTATTAGCAAAGATGAGGATGTCGTCTAGATAAACCACGACATGGCGGTACAAGATGTCCCTGAAAATCTCATTCACGAAGTGCTGGAAGACTGCTGGAGCGTTGCTCAATCCGAAGGGCATGACGAGGTACTCATAATGTCCGTCACGGGTGTTAAAGGCGGTCTTCCACTCGTCACCCTCACGGATTCGGATGAGATTGTAGGCACCCCTCAAGTCCAGCTTTGTGAAAATGGTTGCACCACTAACTCTATCAAAGAGCTCGGTAATCAGGGGTAAAGGGTATCGGTTCTTGACGGTAATGTCGTTCAGACCTCTGTAGTCGATGCACGGACGCAGACCACCGTCTTTCTTCTTAACGAAGAAGAAGCCTGCGCCGGCTGGAGAAGAAGATGGTCGGATGAAACCCTTCGCCAGGTTCTCTTTGATGTACTCTTCCATGGAGTGTGTCTCAGGCAGAGACAACGGATAAGTTCGGCCTCGCGGTGGAACCTTCCCTGGAATGAGGTCGATTGGGCAGTCCCATTCTCTATGAGGAGGAAGGATATCAGCAGAGGCTTTACTGAACACGTCCGTGAAGTCTTGATATGGAGGAGGCGGAACATCAGATGACCTGGGGAAGGAAGAACAAACAGGAAGAACTTTGGCTAAACAAGTCTCAGCACAGGAGGGACCCCATGCCAATATTTGCGTAGTCGTCCAGTCAATTGATGGGTTGTGGAGACGGAGCCATGGAAGGCCTAAAACCACTGGATGTGTGGCTCTTGGAATCACTAAAAAAGAAATATACTCAGAATGAAGAACTCCCACTCTCAGACGAACTGGAAGAGTCCTTAAGGAAATGACTGCGTCAAAAATCTTGCTGCCATCCACGGCAGTCAAAGAGATGGACGAGGACAGTCTCTCGGTGGGTAGGGACCACCGTTTAACATAAGCTTCGGTTATGAAATTCCCAGCTGCTCCGGAATCAAGGAGGGCAATGACGTTCCTGTAACGTTGAGCAATTTGGAGCGACACTGGGAGGTTACAGTCATGAGGAGATGGAGAGGAGATCATTACTCCTAGCTGGCCCTCTCCTTGGCGAGCTAGGATCTGGAGTTTCCCGGACGTTTGGGACAGGCATTGATAGTGTGCGACGGAGCTGCACAGTAGAGACAGAGAGACTCAGAGAGACGTCTTCGGAGCTCAGCGGGAGATAGACGGGAACGACTAATTTGCATAGGCTCATCCTTGGATGGAGATGGTTGACGAGGAGGAGGAGCAGAAGATTTAGGAGTAGATGATCTTCCTTGCTCGGTTGCTCTCTCTCTGAAACGTAGATCAACCTTCGTGCAAAGAGAAATTAGCTCATCCAACTTAGAGGGCAAGTCTCTGGTAGCTAACTCATCCTTGATGCGTTCTGATAAGCCATGCCAGAATGCAGCATACAGGGCCTCGTCGTTCCATGCCAGTTCGGATGCCAGGATTTTAAACTGTATAAGATACTGTCCCACAGTACGTGTTCCCTGGCGTAAACGGAGAATCTCAGATGAAGCAGATGTTATCCGGCCTGGCTCGTCGAAGATGCGCCTGAATGTAGCTACAAAGTCAGTATAGGAGGATAGCAGGGGATCAGACTTCTCCCATAAAGGTGATGCCCAGTCAAGGGCTGAGCCACTGAGAAGGGAGATGATATAGGCAATTTTGGTACGGTCACTGAAGAAATTGCCAGGTAGAAGCTCAAAGTGGATTTCACATTGATTGAGAAATCCCCTGCAGAACCTTGGAGATCCATCAAATTTTGCTGGCGTTGGAAGATGAAGATGTGGACTGGAAATGGGTAAGGTGGGTGGGGTTACAGCTGGTGTCACTGTAGTGGACGCACCGGACGTGCCAGGTCCACGGAGGGTCGTTTGAATCCCATCCAGCCGTGTAGAGAGATCCTGGAGACAGCGGATGATGTGGCCCTGTGCAGCCTCCTGATGTTCAAGTCGGGCTGCCAGTTCTTGCATCGGCCTGGTCGCTTGATCCTGGTCTCCGGCTGGATTCATTAGGTCAGTGCTTACTGTCACAACTGAGGGCCTGAGCTGACGGGAGGCAGCCTCAGTTGTAGGGGCTGTGATGTAACGGAACCTGGGAGGTTGTATCAGACCCCTAGACATGTAAGTAACATGTAGAATAACTGCCCGAAGGCGTGACCACGACAACCAGGATAAAAGTCAATGATGTTTATTATGACAAACTCCGTAACACAGCAGCAGTAAAAGGAAACATAAAAGTCAACAGAGGATAAATACAATTCCTGGGTACTACAGGGTGGCAAGGGCCACAGGCACTGGTAGTGTGAGACAGTTCTTATAATCTTCTAGTTGGAAAGTCCTTACCAGGCCTGACTGTAGCAATGGAGAGAACCCAGGATCGTACCAGCTGATGTTCCAGGAAAGGCTGGGCTGCTGAAGGTAAAACGGCTGCTGTGGATACTGGCTGGAACCAGACTGTTGTTGGTACGGAGTGGATACTGGCTGGAACCAGTTAAATAATAAACGAACTTGAGAGCGATGAAATAATAATGAAGTTTGGAGTTTGAGAGCGGTGAAATAATAATACCGGTGGAGAGTGGTAAACTGCAGAAAAGGACACCGGCCCTTTAAGAGAAGCTGTACACTGCTGGAAGCTGGGCTGGAAGCCGGTGATTGTTTGAGAGCGGTGAAATAATAATACCGGTGGAGAGTGGTAAACTGCAGAAAGGACACCGGCCCTTTAAGAGAAGCTGTACACTGCTGGAAGCTGGGCTGGAAGCAGGTGATTGTTTGAGAGCGGTGAAATAATAATACCGGTGGAGAGTGGTAAACTGCAGAAAGGACACCGGCCCTTTAAGAGAAGCTGTACACTGCTGGAAGCTGGGCTGGAAGCAGGTGATTGTTGTAGCTGGAAACAGGTGAGTCCAGAATGGATCGGAGAGTCAGGCTACACCGCAGATGGAATGCTGGTGCGGGTCTCTATAGCAGAAGTCTGGAGACAGGAGCTGGAACCTGGAAGACAACCACAGGAGAGAGACAAACTGGAACTAGGTTAGACAACCAAAGCACTGATGCCTTCCTTGCTCAGGCACAGCTTACTTATACCTGCAGCAAGGAAGGGGTTGGCTAGGCAATTATGCAAATCAACAATACAGACAGCAGATTGGTGGAAATGATCAGATGACAAAATCCAAGATGGCTGCGCCCATGCAGACACTTGGAGGGAAGTTTGGTTTGTAATCCATGTGAGAATTGAAACAGTAATGGCGACGCCGGCCACAGGAGACAGGAGACGCCAGACTGACAAGCGCACATTTAACCACGCGGGCACAGCGGAGGCCGCGGCTGATGAAATCACCACTCTGACATTCTGCATGTGGAAACTCAGGAACAGCGGGATCCGGTCCTGGAACGCTGAGCCAGCCTCAGGAGGCACCTGAAGGGTAAGTAATGGCGTCCAGATACCCGGATCGTGACAGCACCCCCCCCTTTAGGAGTGGCCCCAGGACACTTCTTAGGCTTTAAAGGAAACTTTGCGTGGAAATTTCGGACCAAGGCAGGAGCATGGACGTCTGAGGCATTGGTCCAAGAGCGTTCTTCAGGACCATAGCCCTTCCAGTCAATGAGGTATTGTAACTGACCGTAACGGAAACGTGAGTCCAAAATCTTGGCCACCTCGTACTCGACTCCCCGTTGAGTCTGAACTTTGGGAGCTGGAGGAAGTGCGGAATGAAACCGATTCAGGATCAGCGGTTTCAACAAAGAAACATGAAATGTCCTGGGTATTTTCAAGAAGGATGGTAACTGTAACCTGTAGGCAACAGGATTGATGACTTGTTCAATCTTGAAGGGTCCGATGTAGCGAGGTGCAAATTTCATGCTGGGAACTCTCAACCTCAAATTCTTCGTGGACAGCCACACACGATCACCCACCTTGAGAGCAGGAACCGCTCTACGCTTCCTATCGGCAAACTTCTTATACCTGAATGAGGCTTTAAGCAGGGCTGCGCGGACGTTCCTCCAGTTATTTGAAAACTGACGCAAGGTGACATCCACTGCTGGAACAGAAGTTGCGGGAAGCGGTTGGAATTCTGGGACTTTAGGGTGGAATCCATAATTAATGAAGAATGGTGTAGAAGAAGATGAGGAATGGTATTGATTGTTGTGGCTGAACTCGGCCCAAGGAAGGAGTTGAACCCAGTCATCTTGAGAGGAAGACACATATATACGGAGGAAGGCCTCCAAGTCCTGATTCACCCTCTCGGTTTGACCATTGGTCTGAGGATGGTAAGCTGTGGAAAACTTTAACTTGACTTGGAGGGCTTGACACAAACTTCGCCAAAATTTGGCTACAAATTGTACTCCACGATCCGAGATGATCTCTTCAGGAAGACCGTGAAGTCGGAAGATCTCTTGTATAAACACTTGAGCCAACTTGGAAGCTGACGGAAGACCGGTGAGAGGGATGAAATGTGCCATCTTGGTGAACCGGTCAACTACCACCCAGATGGTATTAAACTTGTTGCAGATAGGTAGATCGGAAACAAAGTCCATCGACAAATGGGTCCATGGTCGACGGGGAACAGATAATGGAACCAGTTGCCCCGCAGGCGACTGGCGGGAGACTTTGTGTTGGGCACACTTTGGGCAGGAGGCAATAAATTCCATAACGTCCTTCTTCAGAGTTGGCCACCAGTAGGACCTAGAAATAAATTCAAGGGTTTTCTGAATGCCTGTATGTCCAGCAAAACGGGAAGCATGGGCCCAATGCATGAGCTTCTTCCTTAGAACTGGCTTAACAAAACTTTTCCCTGGTGGAGGCGTAGAGTCCATCCCTACCGTGGAGAATGCCAACGGATTAATAATAGGATGCTTGTCTGCAGACTCGGACTCATTTTCTTGCTCCCATGAGCGGGAAAGGGCATCGGCCTTACGATTCTGAGAACCCGGACAGAACTGGAGTTTAACGTCAAACCTAGAGAAGAAAAGTGCCCATCTGGCCTGACGAGGATTCAGACATTGTGCGCCTTTGAGATATAAAAGATTTTTGTGGTCGGTAAGTATGGTGATTGAGTGGGAAGCTCCCTCCAACAGGTATCTCCACTCCTCCAGAGCGAGCTTGATGGCTAGCAACTCCTGATCGCCAATGGCATAGTTGCGCTCAGCTGGGGAGAACTTCCGGGAGAAGAAACTGCAAGGATGTAGATGTCCATCTTTGGCCCTCTGGGATAACACTGCTCCTACTCCAACGGAGGAGGCATCTACCTCTAAGATAAAAGGAGAGTCGGTGTCGGGCTGTTTCAGAACTGGTGCAGAGATGAACCGTTGCTTCAGAAGGTGAAAGGCCTGTGTAGCTTTCTCGGACCACTTGGACGGATTAGCACCTTTCTTGGTTAATGCAGTGATAGGCGCCACAATGGTGGAAAAGTCTTGTATAAATTTTCTATAATAATTGGCGAACCCTAAGAACCTCTGGACCCCTTTGAGGCTTAAGGGTATAGGCCAATTCTGGATTGCTTGGAGTTTCTCAGGATCCATCTCTAGTCCGGAACCGGACACAATGTAACCTAGAAACGGAATGGTTTTAACTTCAAACACACACTTCTCCAATTTACAATAGAGGTGATTGACACGGAGACGGGAAAGAACCTCTTTTACCCAGAAACGATGATCTTCGAGATTATTAGCAAAGATGAGGATGTCGTCTAGATAAACCACGACATGGCGGTACAAGATGTCCCTGAAAATCTCATTCACGAAGTGCTGGAAGACTGCTGGAGCGTTGCTCAATCCGAAGGGCATGACGAGGTACTCATAATGTCCGTCACGGGTGTTAAAGGCGGTCTTCCACTCGTCACCCTCACGGATTCGGATGAGATTGTAGGCACCCCTCAAGTCCAGCTTTGTGAAAATGGTTGCACCACTAACTCTATCAAAGAGCTCGGTAATCAGGGGTAAAGGGTATCGGTTCTTGACGGTAATGTCGTTCAGACCTCTGTAGTCGATGCACGGACGCAGACCACCGTCTTTCTTCTTAACGAAGAAGAAGCCTGCGCCGGCTGGAGAAGAAGATGGTCGGATGAAACCCTTCGCCAGGTTCTCTTTGATGTACTCTTCCATGGAGTGTGTCTCAGGCAGAGACAACGGATAAGTTCGGCCTCGCGGTGGAACCTTCCCTGGAATGAGGTCGATTGGGCAGTCCCATTCTCTATGAGGAGGAAGGATATCAGCAGAGGCTTTACTGAACACGTCCGTGAAGTCTTGATATGGAGGAGGCGGAACATCAGATGACCTGGGGAAGGAAGAACAAACAGGAAGAACTTTGGCTAAACAAGTCTCAGCACAGGAGGGACCCCATGCCAATATTTGCGTAGTCGTCCAGTCAATTGATGGGTTGTGGAGACGGAGCCATGGAAGGCCTAAAACCACTGGATGTGTGGCTCTTGGAATCACTAAAAAAGAAATATACTCAGAATGAAGAACTCCTACTCTCAGACGAACTGGAAGAGTCCTTAAGGAAATGACTGCGTCAAAAATCTTGCTGCCATCCACGGCAGTCAAAGAGATGGACGAGGACAGTCTCTCGGTGGGTAGGGACCACCGTTTAACATAAGCTTCGGTTATGAAATTCCCAGCTGCTCCGGAATCAAGGAGGGCAATGACGTTCCTGTAACGTTGAGCAATTTGGAGCGACACTGGGAGGTTACAGTCATGAGGAGATGGAGAGGAGATCATTACTCCTAGCCGGCCCTCTCCTTGGCGAGCTAGGATCTGGAGTTTCCCGGATGTTTGGGACAGGCATTGATAGTGTGCGACGGAGCTGCACAGTAGAGACAGAGAGACTCAGAGAGACGTCTTCGGCGCTCAGCGGGAGATAGACGGGAACGACTAATTTGCATAGGCTCATCCTTGGATGGAGATGGTTGACGAGGAGGAGGAGCAGAAGATTTAGGAGTAGATGATCTTCCTCGCTCGGTTGCTCTCTCTCTGAAACGTAGATCAACCTTCGTGCAAAGAGAAATTAGCTCATCCAACTTAGAGGGCAAGTCTCTGGTAGCTAACTCATCCTTGATGCGTTCTGATAAGCCATGCCAGAATGCAGCATACAGGGCCTCGTCGTTCCATGCCAGTTCGGATGCCAGGATTTTAAACTGTATAAGATACTGTCCCACAGTACGTGTTCCCTGGCGTAAACGGAGAATCTCAGATGAAGCAGATGTTATCCGGCCTGGCTCGTCGAAGATGCGCCTGAATGTAGCTACAAAGTCAGTATAGGAGGATAGCAGGGGATCAGACTTCTCCCATAAAGGTGATGCCCAGTCAAGGGCTGAGCCACTGAGAAGGGAGATGATATAGGCAATTTTGGTACGGTCACTGAAGAAATTGCCAGGTAGAAGCTCAAAGTGGATTTCACATTGATTGAGAAATCCCCTGCAGAACCTTGGAGATCCATCAAATTTTGCTGGCGTTGGAAGATGAAGATGTGGACTGGAAATGGGTAAGGTGGGTGGGGTTACAGCTGGTGTCACTGTAGTGGACGCACCGGACGTGCCAGGTCCACGGAGGGTCGTTTGAATCCCATCCAGCCGTGTAGAGAGATCCTGGAGACAGCGGATGATGTGGCCCTGTGCAGCCTCCTGATGTTCAAGTCGGGCTGCCAGTTCTTGCATCGGCCTGGTCGCTTGATCCTGGTCTCCGGCTGGATTCATTAGGTCAGTGCTTACTGTCACAACTGAGGGCTTGAGCTGACGGGAGGCAGCCTCAGTTGTAGGGGCTGTGATGTAACGGAACCTGGGAGGTTGTATCAGACCCCTAGACATGTAAGTAACATGTAGAATAACTGCCCGAAGGCGTGACCACGACAACCAGGATAAAAGTCAATGATGTTTATTATGACAAACTCCGTAACACAGCAGCAGTAAAAGGAAACATAAAAGTCAACAGAGGATAAATACAATTCCTGGGTACTACAGGGTGGCAAGGGCCACAGGCACTGGTAGTGTGAGACAGTTCTTATAATCTTCTAGTTGGAAAGTCCTTACCAGGCCTGACTGTAGCAATGGAGAGAACCCAGGATCGTACCAGCTGATGTTCCAGGAAAGGCTGGGCTGCTGAAGGTAAAACGGCTGCTGTGGATACTGGCTGGAACCAGACTGTTGTTGGTACGGAGTGGATACTGGCTGGAACCAGTTAAATAATAAACGAACTTGAGAGCGATGAAATAATAATGAAGTTTGGAGTTTGAGAGCGGTGAAATAATAATACCGGTGGAGAGTGGTAAACTGCAGAAAAGGACACCGGCCCTTTAAGAGAAGCTGTACACTGCTGGAAGCTGGGCTGGAAGCAGGTGATTGTTTGAGAGCGGTGAAATAATAATACCGGTGGAGAGTGGTAAACTGCAGAAAGGACACCGGCCCTTTAAGAGAAGCTGTACACTGCTGGAAGCTGGGCTGGAAGCAGGTGATTGTTTGAGAGCGGTGAAATAATAATACCGGTGGAGAGTGGTAAACTGCAGAAAGGACACCGGCCCTTTAAGAGAAGCTGTACACTGCTGGAAGCTGGGCTGGAAGCAGGTGATTGTTGTAGCTGGAAACAGGTGAGTCCAGAATGGATCGGAGAGTCAGGCTACACCGCAGATGGAATGCTGGTGCGGGTCTCTATAGCAGAAGTCTGGAGACAGGAGCTGGAACCTGGAAGACAACCACAGGAGAGAGACAAACTGGAACTAGGTTAGACAACCAAAGCACTGACGCCTTCCTTGCTCAGGCACAGCTTACTTATACCTGCAGCAAGGAAGGGGTTGGCTAGGCAATTATGCAAATCAACAATACAGACAGCAGATTGGTGGAAATGATCAGATGACAAAATCAAAGATGGCTGCGCCCATGCAGACACTTGGAGGGAAGTTTGGTTTGTAATCCATGTGAGAATTGAAACAGTAATGGCGACGCCGGCCACAGGAGACAGGAGACGCCAGACTGACAAGCGCACATTTAACCACGCGGGCACAGCGGAGGCCGCGGCTGATGAAATCACCACTCTGACATTCTGCATGTGGAAACTCAGGAACAGCGGGATCCGGTCCTGGAACGCTGAGCCAGCCTCAGGAGGCACCTGAAGGGTAAGTAATGGCGTCCAGATACCCGGATCGTGACAGGCATGTGTCGGCACAGGGGAAACACTCACCCTGTGTCCAGGGCCGGCGCTACCATTAGGCAGCTTTAGGCAGCTGCCTATGAGCGCCGGCCACTGGAGGGCGGCACGCCCCTCCTGAATTAGTTGTACCTAAAATCTTAATGTGCAGGGCTGGGCTGATGGACCCCGGAACAAGCAGGAGCAGCAGCGCGATGCTGCTGTGTCCTAATACGGACAGGCAGCAGCAGCAACATTCTCTCCTTTCTCCCCCTGCAGTCGTAGGCAGGGAGGTCCGACCGCTGCTCCCCGCCTTACATGCTCCGTCAGCCGTCGCCGTTTTTCACCAACTGTTGGCCGCCCTCCTGCTCCTGGCACCCTTAAGTTGTAGTTACCTGACCCTGGCCGGCTCCGCCTCCTGCCCTGCCACTGCATGCTCAGTGTATAGAGGGGAGCGCTGCCACGGAACCGCGCCGCACATATACAGTAGGACAAACAGCCCCAGCCACAGTCAGCAATAATATATATATATATATATATATATATATATACACACATATACATATATATATATATATATATATATATATATACACACTCAAGATCAGAATGTGGGACCCCCTGGGCTACCAGCTTCACTATCCATGATGTAGATGTAAAGGGAATACCAGATTCTGAACTTGAGTGTATATATATATATATATATATATATATATACAGGGCTCGAAGTGGACCGGTATACAACGGTATGGCATACCAGCACTTCTTCGAGCACTGTGTCTGAAGACCCCCACTGCATCGAGCTCTCGCTCCTGACCACGGCGCCGCTACTATTTCAAATCTGCCTCTCTTGCTTGGCTGCCGGTCTGCAACAGATTTGAAATAGCGCCGCGGTCATAGTACCCGCTGTGCCGCTAACCACAGCAGGGCGAAGGGGTTACTAAAAGACCCCTCTCGGGTGGGGACACATAAAAGGACCCACTCACTGCCATTCAGTGGCTGCCTGAGAGCTGAAAGGGCTGCGGAATAAGCGAGACATGGGGAGGCAGGGAACATTAGCGGGAGGAGCAGAGTGGAGACTGTGGACACGGGGATGAGCTGCCCCCAAGACCAGCCGCCCTGACTGAGAGAGGGGTACATCGTCCGGACAGCGAGGCCGGAAGAAGCGCCGCACTGCAGCTACCAGCGAGCACCATGGCAGACAAGGAGGGAGGGTAAGTGTGGACTGTGCAGAAATTTTGCGGCTCTTGTGCAGGAAACTCTAGAGGTGAGATCACAGCCGCCCTGTCACATAAGGAGGAGCGTCAGTGTGTGGCACCCTTGGTGCCCATCTTCATCACCCAGAGTCCAGCAGAGCGGCAAAGGTTCCATGCACCTCACCCTATGCTGTTCCCTCTTTCTCCCTGTCTCTCTCTTTCTCCCGGCTCTGTCTCCCTGTCTCTGCGTCTCTCTCCCTCTGTCTGTCTCTCTCTCTCCCTGTGTGTGTGTGTCTCTCTCTCCCTGTCTCTCTGTCTCCCTCTCTGCTTCTCTCTCCCTCTCACTCTCTCCCCCTTTCCCTCGCTTCTCTCTCTCCCCATCTGTCTCTCCCTGTCTGTCTTCCTCCCCTCTCTCTCTGTCTCTCTCTCTCTCTCTCCCTGTCTGTCTCGCTCGTCTCTTCATCTCTATTTCCCTTTCCCTGTCTATGTGTCCCTGTCTCTCTCCCTTTCCGTCTCTCTCCCTGGCTTCTCTCTCTCCCCATCTCCGTCTCCCTCTCCCTGTCTCTCTCCCGCGTCTCTCTTTCCCCGTCTCTTTCTCTCCATCTCTCTCTCTCCCTGTCTCTCTCTCACTTTCCCTGTCTGTGTCCCAATCTCTGTCTCCCTCTCCCTGTCTCTTTCCCGCATCTCTCTTTCCCCCCTTTCTCTCCATCTGTCTCCCTCCCTCGTCTCTCTCTCCGTCTCTCTCCTGTATCTCTCCCTGTCTCTGCATCTCTCTACCTCTCCCTCGCTTCTCTGTCTCCATGTCTCTCCCTGTCTCTCTCTACTGTCTCTCTCACCCCCTCCGTGTCACTGTCTATGCATCTATCTCTCTGTCTCCCCTCCCTCGCCCCTCTCTCCCCATCTCCGTCTCTCCCTCGCCTCTCTTTCCATCGTCTCCCTCGTCTCTGTCCCTCCCTCATCTCTCTCTCTCTCCGTCTGTCACTCTCTCCATCTGTCTCTCCCTGTCTCGCTCTCTCTTCCTCATTCATCTCTCTCATCACCCTCTCTCCATCGTCTCTCTCTCTCTCCCTCCCTTGTCTCTCTCTCCCTCGTCTCTCTCTCCCCCTCCCTCTTCTCCCCCCCCCCCCCCTCCCTCGTCTCTCTCCCTCATCTCTCTTCCGCTCTCCCTGTCTCCCTCTCTCTGTCTCTGTGTCTCACACAGTAGGAAGGGGGACTTGGCTCAGGAATGGAGGAAGGGGGTGATATCACTCACACAGGAGAAGTGTGTGTGTGTGTGTGTGGGGGGGTGCATGGCTCACACAGGGGAGCCGGGGTTATCACTCAGACAGGGCAAGGAGTCAGTAAAATACTAAAACATTTTTGCAAGGAGGGGGTACAACATTTTTCTTGCCTCTGGGCAACTGAGCTGAAGTTACGCCACTGCTTACCCTGCTGCCTTTCTCTCTCCCTAGTCCCTACTGTATGCCACTGCTATCCCTCTCTCTGTCACTCTCCCTGTCCCTGCTGTCACTTTCCCTGTCCCTCTGTCACTCTCCCTGTCCCTATGTCCCTGCTGTCACTTTTCCTGTCCCTCTGTCACTTTCCCTGTCCCTATGTCCCTGCTATCACTCTCCTTGAATTTTGTTTATTCCATGGAGCATAATGTGAATTTCGGCTCATTCAGTGTGCTATAATGTGAATTTCGGCTCATTCTGTATGCTATAATGTGAATTTTTGACTCATACCGTGTGGTATAATGTGAATTTTGACTCATACCGTGTGCTATAATGTGAATTTCGGCTCATACTGTGTGGTATAATGTGAATTTCGGCTCATGCTGTGTGCTATAATGTGATTTTCGTCTCATACTGTGTGGTATAATGTGAATTTCGGCTCATACCGTGTGCTATAATTTGAATTTCGGCTCATACCGTGTGGCATAATGTGAATTTCGGCTCATACTGTGTGCTATAATGTGATTTTCGTCTCATACTGTGTGGTATAATGTGAATTTCGGCTCATACTGTGTGGTATAATGTGAAAGGGGCGCCAGTACTAGATAGTATAAGGGGTCCTACTATGGTGGTGCATAATGTGTATAAGGGGTATATGTATATGATGTTGTAAACTACACTGAAGGCCATGCCCCCTTTTGAGTGGCCACGCCCCCTTTCTCAGAGGGGCATGCATAATTGCAATCATTACTTTTCCATACACCCACATCAAAATTTCCACTTCGACCACTATATATATATATATATATATATATATATATATATATATTTACTTTTCATTTTCAATTTTTAAAAACAGGAAAGGGGATACGGAATACAAAATCAATATATACGGACGGGTGTAACTAGCCAATCGTAGCTCATGGACCGCAAGCTAATCATAATGTGGCATAATGTGTAAGGGGCATTACTATTGTGTGGCATAATGTTATAAGAGGCATTACTGTGTGTGTCATAATGTGTAAGTGGCATTACTGTGTGGCATAATGTATAGGAGGCATTACTTTACCGCATATTGTGTTATAAGGGGCACTATTACTGTGTGGCATAATGTGTATAAGGAGTACTACTGTGTGGCAGGACGTGCATCGACTTTACTGTGTGGTTTAATATAAATGGGCTCTACTGTGGTGTAACGTGAATAAGGGGAGCTACTCTGTGATGTAACGTGAATATGAGGCACTACTGTGTGACGCAACATCAATAAGAGTCACTACTGTAACGTAACGTGAATAAGGGGGGGAAAGTAGGTTTACATTTTGCCTAGGGTGCCGAGAAACCTTCCACCGGCCCTGCCAGTGTCCATGATAGATGCACCACTGTATCTGATGCAGATAATTCCCCAGATAAAGGGAGCTGATGCAGAGATTAATGGGGGTAATTCCAAGTTGATCGCAGCAGGAATTTTTTTAGCAGTTGGGCAAAACCATGTGCAGTGCAGGGGGGGGAGGGGGGGGGGCAGATATAACATGTGCAGAGAGAGTTAGATTTGGGTGGGTTATTTTGTTTCTGTGCAGGGTAAATACTGGCTGCTTTATTTTTACACTGCAATTTAGATTGCAGATTGTACTCACCACACCCAAATCTAACTCTCTCTGCACATGTTATATCTGCCTCCCCTGCAGTGCACATGGTTTTTCCCAACTGCTAACAAAGTTCCTGCTGCGATCAACTCAGAATTACCCCCAATGTACGGCCATTTGCAAAATATATCTTCTGCACTGCGCTTGCTCTGGAAATGACTGTACACAGGTAGAGGTGGTGCAGTGTCAGATACATTGCAATTGCATCCACACTAACGCCTGAAGACATGGAAATGGGTTGCAATGGGGCATTCTCGCTTAGGCAAAGTTTATTGAGAGCTCTGCAGAGTTGGATATAAGCAAATAGGTGTATCACCTTCTATACTGTAGCTTAGGTGTAAGGTCACACAGGTGTCTAGTAGTAAGCCAGGTGCACATGTAGATATGGCAGCAGTGCTACTGTAGATTTAGTATTTATTAACCGTTACTTATATAGCGCCAGACTTTTCCATTGCATTTTCCAATTGGGAACAAAATATTAATAAAACAAGACTAGGAAATAACAGACAAAGAGGTAAGAGGGCCCTGCTCGTAACCTCACACTCTTTGGATGAGCACAACTCTGCCTACATTACTAGTACGTATACACATTGATGCACACTTCTATGAGCCTCACACATGAAATGTTCTGCCATCTGTGCACCAAGATGCTGTGAGCCAGGAGGCGGAGCAGCTTGGCCGGCTCCCGTGTGCCAGCCCACGTGTGTACCTTGCACCTTTACCGGCCCATCAAGCCGTTGGTCCTTCTGGCATTTGCCAGAAGTTCCAAATTGCAGTCCAGCCCTGCAGATGAGTGAATAATTTGTCAAAGTTCGAGTTTCAACAGACAAATTAAAAATGGCAGTGAACGGAATGCAATTTTGCTAATAAATGGTGGTTTAAGAACAAAAAGTATTGGCTCTCATTCCGAGTTGATCGCTCGCTAGCTGCTTTTAGCAGCAGTGCAAACGCTAAGCCGCCACCATCTGGAAGTGTATATTAGCTTAGCAGAATTGCTAACGAAAGATTAGCAGAACTGCTAGAAAATCTTTTCCTGCAGTTTCTGAGTAGCTCCAAACCTTCTCCTAAATTGCGATCACTGCAGACTGTTTGGTTCCTGATTTGACGTCACATACACGCCCTACGTTTGCCCAGCCACTCCCCCGTTTCCCCTGGCATGCCTGCGTTTTCCTCTGACACGCCTGCGTTTTTTTGCACACTCCCGGAAAACGGTCAGTTACCTCCCAGAAACGCCCCATTCATGTCAATCATTCACCGATCAGCAGAGCGACTGAAAAGCGTCGCTCGGCCCTGTGTAAAACTGCATAGTTTTGTGTGAAAGTCCTTCGTGCGTGCGCCCTGCGGCTCATACGCATGCGCAGAAATGCAGATTTTTCACTTGATCGCTGCGCTGCTAAAATCGGCAGCGAGCGATCAACTCGGAATGACCACCATTGTGCAATATCAATTTTGAACAAGAAATTCTTTTAAAAAAACAGTCACAGCAAATTAATTTATTTTATAAACCATTTTTAATCCCCTAAAATTTATTTTTAAATGACTTTTTTTTATGTGTGAATAAATAATAAAATGTTGGTGAATAAATTAGGCTATATACTGCAGATCATTCTGGGAAATGAACCCACGGAGATTGCTTTCCTTTTTTGGCACTCTACAATTTATATTTTTGTTCAAGTGCTCAATTAAATATGCTGTTAATGAGCTCAGAAGCATTTTAGACATAGAGAGATGTGTACTTGGTAAAATGATCGCTACTGTATTTTGCTTCATGTGTAAGCCCTTTTTAATATGTCTGGCTCAAGAAATATCATAAAGAAGATCCAGGAATCCACAACCGTTGGCATTTTTTTTTTTTTAGCCTGGGATGTTTGTGTTTCCACTGGAGTTTGGATTGTGGTGTTGATATAGTAAATACATCCACAAGTTTGTGAACAGAATGTTTTTATGTTGCAACTTGGCTTCAGCTCCTGGACAGATACTGAGCCATGGTTTATTCTGTGTTCACATAACGCAAGATCCTTTCTACACACCAAACGCAAACACCGGTGATCTGAAACTGATGTTTAGTAAAAGATCCACAAGTCGTCACTGCAATTTGGATATCCATAAATCACTTACTGTAGTTTTAAAGTCTAATACATTTAATAATTGAAGAAGAGGAGAGTGGATGAAGGTGTCATGCAAGAAGTTTGTGAAGAATGAGTTCTTTTTTTTTAAATAGATGAAGGTGTTATGACGGGATGCACTTAAAATACCGGCTGTCGGGATCCCGGCGTTCAGGAGACCAACACCAGAATCCCAACAGCTGGTGAAATACTGCCGGACAGAATCCCGACGTACGCAGGGTATTCCCACTGGGGTCCGGTCTCTAGGTCTACAGTAACTAGGTCGACAGTAACTAGGTCGACCACTATTGGTCAACAGTAACTAGGTTGACAGGGTCTCTAGGTCAATAGGTCAAAAGGTCGACATGAGTTTTTCACATTTTTTTTTACTTTTTCATACTTAACGATCCAAGCGTGGCAGTGAAGCGAGCCATCTGAGGGGACACGGTGCAGTAATTGGGGTTCCCGGTCACTGTATGGAGAAAACTACACTTTTTTTTTCAAAACTCATGTCGACCTTTTGACCTGTCAACCTAGACCATATTGACCTAGAGACCCTGTCGACCTAGTTACTGTCGACCAATAGTGGTCGACCTAGACACTGTCAACCTAGTTACTGTCGACCTTCCATACCACACCCATTTCTACTCTGGTGGTAGGTCCACGGCAAAACTGAGTGGGAATATAACCTGTTGCCAGAGAAGCAAGCTACCGGGCCCAAAGAATGCAGAGTGCATCAAGCCCGCAAGAGGACCCAAAGCCTCGCTGCTTGGATTCCAACAGATGGGATGCCGCTGTCGGTATACTGACAGCTGTCATCACATCTGTTGGTAAAACATACCGATTCCTTTATTACCTAGGGATCATAATAACAATATTATTTTAAATGTTGGTCGTCTATTTACTGAAATATTTGAAGTGCTATGTCCAATTCTTAAGTTCTAAAAAATTATCTTTAACTGTAAATAACTCAGTTTCTTCTAAACGTAACATAACACCTTCATCCACTTGACTCTTCAATTTGTAGTATATAAATATGACATCATAAAACAACCATCAATATTTTATTTGGATAACCCTATAATAATTGTTCTAAAATGTTATATTACAGTTATACAAAACTCAATAAAATACACTGTTAAAGGAGTGAAAAATATTTGGACTCTAAGATGCAAAGTGTTGTTATAGCTCCACATAAAAGTAAAAGAGAAAAATTGCACCCACTGGGGCAGATGTATTAACCTGGAGAAGGCATAAGGAAGTGATAAACCAGTGATAAATGCAAGGTGATAAACACACCAGCCAATCAGCTCCAATATGTAAATTAATAGTTAGGAGCTGATTGGCTGGTGCATTATCACCTTGCACTTAACACTGCTTTATCACTGGTTTATCACTTCCTTATGCCTTCTCCAGGTTAATACATCTACCTGATTGTATCCTAAATTATATACACAAATATAGACTAAATATGGTTTCCACATTTTTCTGCAGTACTGAGGAAGGTTCAGATTACTTACTAGCGTTAGTAGATAAACATACATTATTATTATACAGTAAGTGTGTGTAACAACTCCAAGTGTGATTAATGAATATTTTTTTGTTAATGTATACATTTTGTTTCCCCACTCTTTTTCCTAACCCAGTGGTTCTCAAACCTTTTTGAATCACTGCGCCCTAGATAATCAGAATTTTTGTCATGGCACCGCTAGGCTATATGTTTCTTATTGAGAAATGTAAAAATAAATATTATATTAAGTACATTGTTTTTTTAATATCATCCTTAGGTTCAGTTGTGTGGTGAGGGACAAGATTTGGTTCTGTTTGTCCACATACAGTATTTTATGATTGACAGCCACCAGCACTGGTGTTGCCTATTACATTGACCATAAATAATTTTATTGGTCCTGGATCACCAATCCGAGCCACATCTGCAAGTGTCCCAAGGCACCTCAGGGTGCCACGGCACAGAGTTTAAGAACCACTGGACTAACCCATAAAATAAGCATTTTGAATTTAAATCAGTGGTTCTCAAATATTTTTGGGTCACTCCCTCCTTGGTTCCTTAAACTCATTCCCAGCAACCCCAATAGATTTAAGGCCAGATGTATTAAAAGTGATAAAGTGGAGAGTGATAACGTCCCAGCCAATCAGCTTCTAACTACTATGTCACAGGCCCTGTTTGAAAAATTACAGAAGCTGGTTGACTGGTGCTTTATCACTCTCCACTTTATCACTTGTCAAGGCTTAGTACATCTGGCCCTTAGGAGGACAATGCAAAACAGTAACAATGCATTATTATTCAATATCCATGATTCAAAATCCACTCCGTCCCCTAGGTAATCCCCTTTCTCCGACGGGTGCCTCTTAGCACTGTATTACAGTACAAATGACCTTCAAACAATATAAATAATGTAATGTAATTTTATATATAATACTGGGGTGTAGTATGGGTGACCGGCGGTCTCCTGACCGCCGGTCACCTTACCGACGCCGGGATCCCGGCAGCATACCGACGCCGGGATCCCGGCGGGGAGGGGCGAGTGCAGCAAGCCCCTTGCGGGCTCGCTGCGCTCGCCACGCTGCGTGCTCGGTGGCGACCTGCGGTCGCCACGGGTTCTATTCCCACTCTATGGGTGTCGTGGACACCCACGAGTGGAAATAGTCCCTGTTGGTCGGCATGCCGACCATCGGGATAGTGAGCCGTCGGGCTCACGGAGGAGGTCATGTGACTGTCGGTCAGCCGACCGGCGGTCACATGACTACCACCCATAATACTGTACGTTCTCTCTTTTCTTTATAAATATTTACTTACAAAATCCATATTTCTCTCCTTCTCTCGATCTTATCACAATATGCAGTCAGAATGTAGACAATCCCTATGTTGACATTTATAGTGTCTACATCAGAATGTTGACACTCATGATGTCATATAGGCCCTCATTCCGAGTTGATCGCACCAAGCAACTTTTTCTCCACCTATGGGGGAGTGTATTTTAGCATAGCAGGGCTGCGAACGCTTGTGCAACCCTGCTATGCTAAAAAAGTTTCCTCCAAAACAAGACCAGGGTAAGAGTTACTTACCTTGTGCGACGGATCCAGCGATGAAGGTCCCGGTCCTGACGTCAGACATCTGCCCACCAAACGCCTCGACATGCCTGCGTTGGACTCACCACGCTTGGAAAACGGTGAGTATCTGCCCCGGAACGCCTCCCGCCTGTCCATCTTCTTGCGATCGCATGCGCATTTCCGGCCCGTTCGCACCGCAGCGAAGAACTGCTGCGTGTGAACGGGTTGGATTGACACCCATAGTTAAAATGGAAATGACAACTAAGAAATCCAAAGAGCTGGATTCAACCAAACAAAATACAACTGCAATGCAATACCTCTGAACATATTGTAGACATAAGGAAGGACAGTCCAGAAATTGGGGGTGTGGCCTCACAACTAGAGGGCATGTCCTCATGGGAAATGACTTACCCATGAGGCCCTCCCCCATTTTACATCACTGTGGGGGCACGCACAGTGCTCTGGGAGCTGCTGGTCATGCCCCCAGTCCCTCTCTAGAATGAATAGATGCCATGCACCTGTGCACAGCAGAGAGTAAGAGAGGGACACCCAACTTTCGCCCTCCCCACCGTGGGACACAGTACTCATAAAATGAGATTGTCCCACCAAAATTGGGATAGTTGGGAGGTATGCGCAATATAAACTGGAGAGATCAGTATGCAAACAGTAAACCAGTAGCACTTAGAGCTGCGGTCATCATTGGCCTGAGGTTATTTTATACCTTTTGGGGAGGGTTGGGTGGTGTCACTGTGTGTGCCGTGTTATATTTCTCCTATGGGGCTGGGCTATGAGTTGTTAATTCATTAAAGGGGACACAGGTTTATGGTAAAAAAACATTAGTAGATGGGTTCAGTGGCGGAACTCAAGGCAATTGAAGTGCTTGCCTTCAGGTGCCAGAGTATTTGTGTGTGTTTGTGGGGGCACCAGCAAGGGGTGCCAAAGAGGGGACGAATGCTGACGTCTTCAGTTCACTGCACATCAGACCACTCGAGCCAGACAAATCATGCATATTGTTTAATGTGTATGCCACAATTGCACTCTCCCACGGGCTGCATACAACATCTTCTGACCAATAAGACATTATCGTAGTGAAGGACAGAAAGGGAATTCGGCCCAACCATCATGGTGATTTGCCATCATCCTGATGTGTACTGTAAACAGCCTTAGTGAGACCCACAGCGAGATTTTTTACAGGGTGGTGTCAATGATTCAGATGAATGTCCAGTGGGGATGTGGGCTGCGGGGTTGTAATCGGATGATCCCGCCTTCTGGCTGTACTTCCGCCTCTGGAAAAGGTAAATAGCTTTATTGATAATCCTTGTTCACCAGGTGCACTGGGTATGAAATGACGGCATTTGGGATGCCGGCAGTCAGAATACCGAACACGGCATATGCTTGTTCGAGATCCTAGCTGTTAGAATGGTATGCAGGCAGTCCGAATGCGTGCAGAATACCACCATCGAATCCAGATAGTGGGAATCCTGACAGGGGAAAGGTAAGTATACTTACCTTTCCCCTATGCCCCTTAGCACAGCCTAAACCTAACCCCCCCTTCAGCCTGACCCCTACCCTCCCAGGTGGCGCATAAACCTAATCTCCCCTCAACCCCCCTCCACCCTCTCCCCGTGGCTTACCCCTCCGACGGCCGGCATATGCTCACTCGGGATTCCGGTGGTGGGTTTGTGACCGCCATTCCGAGCAGTGTCGGCATTCCAGCGTCTGCATTTCTACTGCAGGGATCCCGACAACCGGGATCCTGACTGGATCCCGACCAGGCATATCTTTCTAATTTGTGGGTTTTAGTAATCTGGAATACAACTGTTATATGAGTAACATTGGGGGCATTCCGACCTGATCGCACGCTAGGATTTTTCGCTGCGCTGCGATCAGGTCACAACTGTGCATGTGTATGCACCTCAATGCGCAAGTGCATTGTACGGGTACAAAGCAGATCGTTGCTGAGCGATGGATTTAACGAAGAATCCATTCGCACAGCCGATCGCAAGGAGATTGACAGGAAGAGGGCGTTTGTGGGTGGCAACTGACCGTGTCCAAGAGTTTGCAGGGCGGGTGTCTGACATTAATTCCGGACAAGAACAGGCTGAAGTGATCGCAGCGGCTGAGTAAATTCTGGGCAACTCAGAAACTGCACAAAACTTTTCTGCTGCGGGGTACACTGGGCTCCACAAGGATTAACATCGGGGTGTAGAGTAGGATCTTGATCCGAGGCACCAACAGGCTCAAAGCTTTGACTGTTCCCAAGATGCACAGCGCCGCCTCCTCTATAACCCCGCCTCCGTGCACAGGAGCTCAGTTTGTAAGTTTGTGCCATGCAGTAAGCAGGCAATCAACAGGGGGTCTGCCATTGCAGCCCATATTATAGCTTAATCGGAAGAAAAGAAGAACTTTTGAAGACTTCAAGGGCTGCAGCTTTTATGCATGTCACATAAGACATCCTTTGCTGCAGCTCCATCACTCCCCCAGCGGCGATGTATACTTCCGCGCCCTGGTTGCCGGGTAACTACAGCGGAGGCTCCGGTGTCCTTCTGTTAGTCACACACACCCGCCGCTGCTCTCCAGGATCGCGTGGCTGCAGGTACAAGGGGAGGTAAGGGGTCTCTTTGGCCCGCTATTAACCGCAATCTGGTATGGCCGTGGGAGACGGGCCGCGCGCGCTGGCGTGGACACTGTAAAGGGCAGCCGCTCCACTAGTCACAGGGCACAGGTGGAGTTTTTTCTCTCATAAAAACCCAATTTTAATCAAAGCCCGCAGCGCCCGGTGGGGAAGCCAGCAAGGGGATAAGACCTAACCTGTAGCCCCTCCCCCAGCCCCAGGGCGCCATTTCAGTGAATGTTCCCGCGCTGGAGCTGCATATCTCTCCCTCACTCCCTGTCAGCCGCCATCACAACGGAGCTGCGCTGTTCTTGGGACTGCAGGGGCAAATCCTCCTCTGTAAAGCCTCCTGATCGCCAGCGCTGTGCATTTTACAGGACACTTAAGTAGAGATGAGCGGGTTCGGTTCCTCGGAATCCGAACCCCCCCCGACTTCACCCATTTTACACGGGTCCGAGGCATACTCGGATTCTCCCGTATGGCTCGGTTAACCCGAGCGCGCCTGAACGTCATCATCCCGCTTTCGGATTCTCGCGAGATTCGGATTCTATATAATGAGCCGCGCGTCGCCGCCATTTTTCACTCGTGCATTGGAAATGATAGTGAGAGGACGTGGCTGGAATCCTCTCACTTTGTTTCAGGGGGCTGCATATCTTTATTCTGGGGACCAGCAGTATTATAGGAGGAGTACAGTGCAGAGTTTTGCTGACCAGTGACCACCAGTATTATACGTTGTCTGCCTGAAAAACGCTCCATATCTGTGCTCAGTGTGCTGCATATATCTGTGCTCACACTGCTTTATTGTGGGGACTGGGGACCAGCAGTATTATATAGGAGTACAGTGCAGAGTTTTGCTGACCAGTGACCACCAGTATACGTTGTCTGCCTGAAAACGCTCCATATCTGTGCTCAGTGTGCTGCATATATCTGTGCTCACACTGCTTTATTGTGGGGACTAGGGACCAGCAGTATTATATAGGAGGAGTACAGTGCAGAGTTTTGCTGACCAGTGACCACCAGTATACTTTGTCTGCCTGAAAAACGCTCCATATCTGTGCTCAGTGTGCTGCATATATCTGTGCTCACACTGCTTTATTGTGGGGACTGGGGACCAGCAGTATTATATAGGAGGAGTACAGTGCAGAGTTTTGCTGACCAGTGACCACCAGTATACGTTGTCTGCCTGAAAAATGCTCCATATCTGTGCTCGGTGTGCTGTATATATCTGTGCTCATTACAAAAAAAGAAGGGAAAGTGGCTGGGGAAGGCCGCACAGGATTAATAATTGAACAAATTGTAATTACCTCAGAGAAACTGACACTCTTGGGATATTTTTCCCTTTTATTGATCAGTTGTATACCTATAACCCAATGGTATAATGGTAACAATAAATTATGACGGTCAGTGGTGCTCCCAAGGGTATGGAGACACAAATCATGAAAATGACTACAAGGAAGACAAGATAACCCTGGTAGGAAGCACTCTTATCTGAGGTAACAAGAAAAATTAATATATACTAATGAAGAAATAATAATAATCTTAAAATTACAGATTTTATTAGGTATGCCTTAAAAATTATTTATACAACATCCATATGAATAAACTGATAAATATGTGATCTTATTGCAAAAATATGTTAAAAGAATATGGTCTTATCTAGATGACCTCAGTCAAAACAATTAATTATGTTTAAGTCCGTCTGTGTGATAATTCCCTTCTCATAAATGTAAGAAAAATGTATCAAAAATTTAATAATGTGACCATCATCTTTATCATTTATGTGCCCATGTATAAATTCTCAGGGCAGTAATTTTGAATCATAGGTCACTTGAGGGATTATTTTGAGTTGGGTCACTTATGTATCAGTGTGTGGCCCAGTTAACGAGGAGAGATGTCTGTGTAGCCGTTTCTTTCGAGATATAACAGACAAGGGCATGCCATCAATAGGACATAAAAATGGTGCCACCTGTGTAAAGAGATAAGGATTTTAAGTTTGTGTTGGTTCACACACATATATAATGAGAGAATACAAGGCACCCGTATCATAAGAAAACACCCCGTGTAATCTATCCCAATTATTTTTAGGTTAATCACCCAAAAGGGGGAATCAATTTACCTTAGATATGGATCACAAAGGCTGCTATGTAGAGGTATGAGGTACATGTGCCTCCATTTCCAGCAGTTTGTCAGACATTCCACTTGCTGGATTAAGGGAGGAAGTATTGGGGTAGAAATACTCAAGGCAATTGTCTGATTGATAAATTGCTTCGTGTCAACAGTTATATAGTAATACTCCAAAAGCAATGTGCCTTGATTATCCACAACTGAGTACACCTATATCTCAAAGGCAAATCTTTTCTGTGAAGAACCCAGGCCGTATCACTCCAAATCTCTTTACCATTATTTCTTCCACATATATCCCAATAGTTTGAGCAAGAGTCCTGACAGAGGTATGAGGCACAATTACCTCAGTTTTTATCGATGGCTATCAAACAGTTAGTTCAGCAACAATCTGACAATTTCAAAATGCTGAAGTGAAAAAGAGGTGTTATTTACAATCATGTCCAATCGGAGGTATGAGGCACCAATCCCTCGATTTCTCTTAAAGGCTGTCAGATGATTTCAAATGCTTGACAGAGGTATACAGCATAATGAGCTTTGGTTCTTTTTAACAGTTACCAAGTAGTTACATATGTTGATATCGTTTACTGCCAGAGGTATGAGGTACCGATACCTCAGTTTTTGTCAATATCATAAGTGATTTTATTGCTTGACAAAGGTCTGAGGCCCAGAAGCTTCAGTTCTTACCAGCAGCCACTAATGCATTTGGCTAGATTGAAGACATAATGTATTTTGAACACATAGAGGTGTGAAAAAGTGGCCAAGATATAGACAGACCTCCCTTCTGCTGTTCTCCCGTCTTGCCAGCAGGTATAGGACGAGGAATGAGAGAGGGTAGGTGCATCCAACTTGGCCAGAAGAAAGAAAGAGGAGGTATCAAGCAAGGAGACTCAGGCAGGTATTCCCTGGTGCCTTGTAACAGGTAGTGCAGAGATTTTAAACCTGCACATTTGCCTCTAATGCGGTACACTCCTGAGAGGTTAATTGTGGTTTTAACCACTGTTGGTTATTGTCAGTGTAAGCCAAATTGCATGATAATATTACTACTTATTCTCTCTTTACCCTATTGTCTTCCTATATATACCCCAACACAAGAATAATGGAAAAAAATCATCACAATAGCTGACAAAGCTCATTGACATGTAATAATCAGCTGTTCTCTCTAATGCAGTGTTGCTGCTACTGCCAGTAATTGTAGCCACTGTTACCGCTTGCTAATTGTAACAATGGGTAACTCCCGAAAGGCTCATTAGCATATCATAATGAGCTGTTTTCTCTGGTGCAATATTGCTGCTACTGCCAGTATTTGCAGCCACTATTGATACTTGCCAAAATGTTATATGTGTCAAAAAGAGAGATGATACATTGTCACAGGACATTTAGCTTTTTTTGAAATAACACCTTTGAGAGTAGCACTGTATAAATATTAAACAATTTGTATCCTCATAGTTATTGTCCTGATCCTTTAAGATGGAGACAAGGTATTTAAATATCACGTGTAAAGTTGTGAATATATTCACTGGCCACCACTGTGTCTATATAGTTACCACTCCCGAGACAGGACGCAGAGAGAAGGGGAAATGCCACCCCAGAGTTCCACATATAGACGTCTATACTCAGGGACGATCCCCGCCGTCTATCAACCGCGCGGGGTCCCGTCCTCCTGCGGCCGCTCTGGCCAGCGGCAAACAGACACTCCCTCCGTTCCCAGCTGCCACACTGCTGTTCCACTGACGGACCGGTGGGTCACGTGTGCGCACCACGTGACTCGCCCTCTTGGAAGACCTGACGTACGTTTCACAAAGCTTGATCACAGGTAATTGGGTAGCCTGTGATCCATTGCTTTTAAAGGGGGGAATGCTACCTATTCACAGTCCTTCTTCATTACTAATCAATTATAGGTGCCGGAAGCAGTCCTATGTAGCAAAGCTACCCAGTTAGAGATCATAAGTTCCCAATAAAATTTAACAGGAACCTATTAAATACAAAAATTACTGCAATTCAATAGTGAGAAAAATCACTAATCAGTGAACAAGAGCCATACAGACTATATTGCGGTAAGTATATGCATATAATCCCAATAATAGGGAAGAAAAAGGAAAAAGGATGATGATATATGGGGCATTTCAAAAGACATGCAGTTATGGTATAATTAAATACTAAAGATGTATTTCCGTAGGGGTCCTATTATTGCCCGGTATTATTTAAAAAAAAAAATTAAATTTTTAATTATTTATGTACATTGGAACAAAGAGAGGAAGGAAAAAGAGAATTAATGTTGTAAAATAGGGAAAATTAATGCATATAAAGGATTAAAGGGATTAATGCCCATAAACAATAATATGTTAATTACAAATAAGGTAGCTACAAATATGCATGTGCATCAATATTTGTACATATCTGTCAGCCCCTGCACTGTTATCAATGACTTCAGACCACAATAATTAAATAGTGGTGCAAGGTCATACGTTCTGTATCATCAACCACATTGCAGAAAAATTGTACTGCATTTGTATAGAATACACTGAAACTTGTACAGAAAATGAGGTGTGTGTGTGGTTCAAGAGATAAGTGATCTATATGGTTATCGTGATGAATAAAATTATTATAAGAGTGATACCAGTGACATTGTGTATGTACTATATATTACTCTCATAAAGGTGATATGTAAGAAGGTGCCGGATTTCTATTAAATCACTCTTAGGATATAAAAAGAGTGATACGGTGATCTGAAAAATAATTTATATAAGGCCAATTAAATAAACAGTGAATAACATGATGATATTGAGAAAAAGTGAAGAAAGTGATACCGTGTTGCATTGATGCATTAAACGTGAAAAATAATAAATAGTGTATGTGAAGAAACTGGGTTAGAGCTGTAATCAAATCCAATTATGTAACTAAACTAAAAAGACTGAAAAAAACCGATTAATGTAATATCAAAATTATTTGGGAAGAAAAGCTCCAAAATTGATATTCTTATTTAGACCCTCAGGGTTGAGAGCCCCAAGTTTAAAGGTCCAGTCGCATTCCCTTTGTAATAAATGGTTGACAATGTCACCTCCTCTGTTTCCTAACTTAACTTGTTCCAAACCATAAACTTTAAGGTTTTGCCAGGACCCGTCATGTTCATAGTGAAAATGACGTGCAACTGACGTCAGTTTTTTTAAATTTGCCAGATCCTTTGCGGCATTTCGTATTGAGCCAATGTGCTCTAAGATGCGTTGTTTGAAAGGTCTGCTTGTCATCCCAACATACCGTTTATTGCACTCACATGATATGCAGTAAACTACTGCTTCTGTATTGCAATTAATGTAATGTTGGGATTTTATGTTTTTACCAAAACGATCCATGATGGTATCTGTTTGTTTGATCCACTTGCAGGCTTTACAATGTCCACAAGGGAAGGTTCCCACAATTTTTGGTTTTGTTGTTGGTACCCTTTTAAAGTGACTTGAGACTAATTGGTCTCTTAAATTTTGGGATCTTTTCCAGCTCATAGAAACCTGTGGACCTAGTTTTTCTGCCAAGACAGGATCTAATCGAAGAATTCCCCAATGTTTTTGGATCGCTTCCTTAGCCTGATGCCATTGACGGCAAAACCTTCCAACAAAGCGTAGAGTGCCTTTGTCATCATTCTTTGATTCCTTTTTTGTGAAGATTAGTTCATTCCGGTTTATGTTCCGGACACTATTGTGAGCTTTCTTGACTGATGTTTTACTATACCCTCTTTCTTGAAGCCTTCTTGTAAGTTCCTTACTCTGTTCAACAAATGATGTATCATCTGAACAGTTCCTTCTCAAACGGAGAAATTCTCCCTTTGGAATATTTTTAACTGTAGAAGGAAGATGTGAACTGGCATGATGTAAGAGGGAATTTGTGGAAGTTTCCTTCCTATACAATTTTGTAGAAATCATGTCATCCTGGTTTTTATATATCAAGATATCCAAGAAGGGAAGTTCCTGTTGACTGATGTCATGAGTCAAATGTATATTGAGTTGGTTATTGTTAAGATGTTCAATAAAGAGTAAAAGTAGTTGGATATCACCCTCCCAAATCATCAAGATATCATCAATGTATCTAATCCACATTATGATATTAGAAGTGAAGTTATCATTCTGATCCGTAAACACATGTTTCATTTCCCACCATCCTAAAAAAATATTTGCATATGTAGGTGCGCATGCCGCTCCCATGGCGGTTCCTCGCGTTTGTAAATAAAACCTATCATTAAAGAGAAAAAAGTTATGATGTAATATGAATTTTAGGAGATCTGCTATAAAAGCATGAAATCCCTCATAACCCTCAGTTCTCATGAAATAATTAACTGCCTCCAAGCCTATTGTGTGGTCAATGGATGTGTATAATGCCTCCACATCCAGTGAAACCAAAAACTGGTTTTCTTCCAGGCGTATGCCATGTAATCTGCGTAAGACATCCGAGGTATCCTGGACATAGGATGGGAGTGCCTGAACATGATGCCTAAGATGTGTATCCACAAAGATACTAGCATTTTCTGTTAAGGCACCTATACCCGAGACGATGGGTCTCCCGGGTGGTGTTGTCAGGTTTTTGTGCACCTTTGGGAGCAAGTAGAAAGTTGGTATCCGAGGATGGTCACTATAGAGAAAATCAAATTCATGGGAAGTGATGATATCATCTTTGAAAGCATTGGTAATCTTTCTATTATAGATGGATTTGAATTCCTCTAGTGGATTGAAAAGAAGTCTTTTGTAGCATGTGGGATTATCCAATTGCCTATAGGCTTCCTGTAAATATTTTGTTTGGGGCCACAGAACCACATTTCCTCCTTTATCGGATGGTTTTATAATTGTATCCCTCCATGATTGTATCTCACGGAGGGCCAATTTTTCTTCTTTCGTTAGGTTAAAATTTTGTGGATATAGGGGTTTCTTTATATGAATTTGATCAAATTCTTTAGATACAGCCTTAATAAATATCTGTACCTCTGGACTGGTATGTTCTGGAGGGAAGAAAGAGGATTTCTTCTTAATTATTGGTCTGGTCTCCACCTCCCATTCTTGGCCCCGAGGTGTTGAAGTTTCTTCTTCAAGATCCATCAGGGCCTCAAGGGCTTCAGATTCCAAAATGGCAAGATTCTCAATCGGTTTTTCTACATGGATCGAGATGGGGTCCTTATGGGTTCCCTGATTCTGATTGTGAAACTTAGTGAGAAGCAACTTTCTACCAAACATTTTTAGATCCTTTTCCCATTCGAATCTATTGAAATCTGTAGTTGGAGAATATGTGAGGCCTTTACTCAAGATAGATAAGTGATCTTTGTTTAGCTGATGTTCAGACAGATTGATCACTTTGAGATTAGATGATGATTCCGCCTCAATGCCTGCAGAGGGGAGGTGGGGTGTCACCTCTTCCGAGTGTTCCGTATGGGTTGTCTCCTTGATGGTGGGGAATCCCATTGTTGTTGTCGATAACCTCTTTCGTTTCCTATTTGCCCTCCTTGTTTTCCTTCTTTTTGTCTTCCCCTCTTTCCCTTCGCGAAATCCCCTAAAAAAGAATTACCGGTAGTTGAAAAACTGGAATTGAAATTGGAAGCGGTATGGTTGGTCCTATAGTTTGTTGCTTGCAGTGTCTCAGTACCAGATTCCAAATCTTCAGTCCCTGATGTCTCTGTCTCAGAGGATGAATAGTTATCCGTGTTCTTCGGAGGGTATGGTTTCCACACTTGTTTATGCCACTTGAAGATTTTGCCAGATGCAAAATCTCTTCTATCTCTGATAAATTTATTCTTTTTTCTATCCACGATAGTTTGTTCGTAAGTTTTAATATCCGCCTTATGTTTCTCAAAGCACCGTTGGAATTGCAAATCTTTTTCCCAGGGTTCAAGTTTTTTGCTGAGTTCCTCTAGATCCCGTTCACACCCTTCCAATACAAGGTTATTATGTTTCAACAGAATGTGAATTAAAGCATTTGAGCATTTTAAGAGAGCGTTCTCCCATTCACCTCTTAAGCCTTCACTTGCTAGTTCGAATGTGGGAAAGACTCTTGGTCTTAAACCCCTTGGAACAATTTTGTTCTTGATATAGTTCTCAAGTGTAATGAGATCCCAATTAATTCTAACCTGCTTCTGTAATGTCTGTTTAAGTCGAAGAAAGTCTCCTTCACAGCTTATGTGGGGATCCTGGTTTTCAATATTGCTAGGAAAGATATCTTCCAAATTATCACCAGTTGCTCTTTTGAAGGTCAATTCTTGTCTTAGATTAAAGCTCATTCTGTTCCCGCAATGTGTAGATGTAAATGATACAAACAGGCAAAAAAGGGAGAAAATTCGGTATTACAATTTCTTGGAATCAAGAAAGAAGATCCCAAGAGAAGTGTAATTATTGTAAATAGTTATGATGTAATCCGTGCTGGCCCTTGAAGAAAGACTGTAACCAGTCTATAGAAATCGTTACAAAAAAAGAAGGGAAAGGGGCTGGGGAAGGCCGCACAGGATTAATAATTGAACAAATTGTAATTACCTCATAGAAACTGACACTCTTGGGATATTTTTCCCTTTTATTGATCAGTTGTATACCTATAACCCAATGGTATAATGGTAACAATAAATTATGACGGTCAGTGGTGCTCCCAAGGGTATGGAGACACAAATCATGAAAATGACTACAAGGAAGACAAGATAACCCTGGTAGGAAGCACTCTTATCTGAGGTAACAAGAAAAATTAATATATACTAATGAAGAAATAATAATAATCTTAAAATTACAGATTTTATTAGGTATGCCTTAAAAATTATTTATACAACATCCATATGAATAAACTGATAAATATGTGATCTTATTGCAAAAATATGTTAAAAGAATATGGTCTTATCTAGATGACCTCAGTCAAAACAATTAATTATGTTTAAGTCCGTCTGTGTGATAATTCCCTTCTCATAAATGTAAGAAAAATGTATCAAAAATTTGATAATGTGACCATCATCTTTATCATTTATGTGCCCATGTATAAATTCTCAGGGCAGTAATTTTGAATCATAGGTCACTTGAGGGATTATTTTGAGTTGGGTCACTTATGTATCAGTGTGTGGCCCAGTTAACGAGGAGAGATGTCTGTGTAGCCGTTTCTTTCGAGATATAACAGACAAGGGCATGCCATCAATAGGACATAAAAATGGTGCCACCTGTGTAAAGAGATAAGGATTTTAAGTTTGTGTTGGTTCACACACATATATAATGAGAGAATACAAGGCACCCGTATCATAAGAAAACACCCCGTGTAATCTATCCCAATTATTTTTAGGTTAATCACCCAAAAGGGGGAATCAATTTACCTTAGATATGGATCACAAAGGCTGCTATGTAGAGGTATGAGGTACATGTGCCTCCATTTCCAGCAGTTTGTCAGACATTCCACTTGCTGGATTAAGGGAGGAAGTATTGGGGTAGAAATACTCAAGGCAATTGTCTGATTGATAAATTGCTTCGTGTCAACAGTTATATAGTAATACTCCAAAAGCAATGTGCCTTGATTATCCACAACTGAGTACACCTATATCTCAAAGGCAAATCTTTTCTGTGAAGAACCCAGGCCGTATCACTCCAAATCTCTTTACCATTATTTCTTCCACATATATCCCAATGGTTTGAGCAAGAGTCCTGACAGAGGTAT
The DNA here is from genome assembly GCF_028390025.1 of Pseudophryne corroboree. Lineage (NCBI taxonomy): Eukaryota > Metazoa > Chordata > Amphibia > Anura > Myobatrachidae > Pseudophryne > Pseudophryne corroboree. The sequence goes on from NC_086448.1 coordinate 754,874,027, forward strand.
GAGGCACAATTACCTCAGTTTTTATCGATGGCTATCAAACAGTTAGTTCAGCAACAATCTGACAATTTCAAAATGCTGAAGTGAAAAAGAGGTGTTATTTACAATCATGTCCAATCGGAGGTATGAGGCACCAATCCCTCGATTTCTCTTAAAGGCTGTCAGATGATTTCAAATGCTTGACAGAGGTATACAGCATAATGAGCTTTGGTTCTTTTTAACAGTTACCAAGTAGTTACATATGTTGATATCGTTTACTGCCAGAGGTATGAGGTACCGATACCTCAGTTTTTGTCAATATCATAAGTGATTTTATTGCTTGACAAAGGTCTGAGGCCCAGAAGCTTCAGTTCTTACTAGCAGCCACTAATGCATTTGGCTAGATTGAAGACATAATGTATTTTGAACACATAGAGGTGTGAAAAAGTGTCCAAGATATAGACAGACCTCCCTTCTGCTGTTCTCCCGTCTTGCCAGCAGGTATAGGACGAGGAATGAGAGAGGGTAGGTGCACCCAACTTGGCCAGAAGAAAGAAAGAGGAGGTATCAAGCAAGGAGACTCAGGCAGGTATTCCCTGGTGCCTTGTAACAGGTAGTGCAGAGATTTTAAACCTGCACATTTGCCTCTAATGCGGTACACTCCTGAGAGGTTAATTGTGGTTTTAACCACTGTTGGTTATTGTCAGTGTAAGCCAAATTGCATGATAATATTACTACTTATTCTCTCTTTACCCTATTGTCTTCCTATATATACCCCAACACAAGAATAATGGAAAAAAATCATCACAATAGCTGACAAAGCTCATTGACATGTAATAATCAGCTGTTCTCTCTAATGCAGTGTTGCTGCTACTGCCAGTAATTGTAGCCACTGTTACCGCTTGCTAATTGTAACAATGGGTAACTCCCGAAAGGCTCATTAGCATATCATAATGAGCTGTTTTCTCTGGTGCAATATTGCTGCTACTGCCAGTATTTGCAGCCACTATTGATACTTGCCAAAATGTTATATGTGTCAAAAAGAGAGATGATACATTGTCACAGGACATTTAGCTTTTTTGAAATAACACCTTTGAGAGTAGCACTGTATAAATATTAAACAATTTGTATCCTCATAGTTATTGTCCTGATCCTTTAAGATGGAGACAAGGTATTTAAATATCACGTGTAAAGTTGTGAATATATTCACTGGCCACCACTGTGTCTATATAGTTATCACTCCCGAGACAGGACGCAGAGAGAAGGGGGAAATGCCACCCCAGAGTTCCACATATAGACGTCTATACTCAGGGACGATCCCCGCCGTCTATCAACCGCGCGGGGTCCCGTCCTCCTGCAGCCGCTCTGGCCAGCGGCAAACAGACACTCCCTCCGTTCCCAGCTGCCACACTGCTGTTCCACTGACGGACCGGTGGGTCACGTGTGCGCACCACGTGACTCGCCCTCTTGGAAGACCTGACGTACGTTTCACAAAGCTTGATCACAGGTAATTGGGTAGCCTATGATCCATTGCTTTTAAAGGGGGGAATGCTACCTATTCACAGTCCTTCTTCATTACTAATCAATTATAGGTGCCGGAAGCAGTCCTATGTAGCAAAGCTACCCAGTTAGAGATCATAAGTTCCCAATAAAATTTAACAGGAAACTATTAAATACAACAATTACTGCAATTCAATAGTGAGAAAAATCACTAATCAGTGAACAAGAGCCATACAGACTATATTGCGGTAAGTATATGCATATAATCCCAATAATAGGGAAGAAAAAGGAAAAAGGATGATGATATATGGGGCATTTCAAAAGACATGCAGTTATGGTATAATTAAATACTAAAGATGTATTTCCGTAGGGGTCCTATTATTGCCCGGTATTATTGAAATTTTTTTTAATTTTTTTTAATTATTTATGTACATTGGAACAAAGAGAGGAAGGAAAAAGAGAATTAATGTTGTAAAATAGGGAAAATTAATGCATATAAAGGATTAAAGGGATTAATGCCCATAAACAATAATATGTTAATTACAAATAAGGTAGCTACAAATATGCATGTGCATCAATATTTGTACATATCTGTCAGCCCCTGCACTGTTATCAATGACTTCAGACCACAATAATTAAATAGTGGTGCAAGGTCATACGTTTTGTATCATCAACCACATTGCAGAAAAATTGTACTGCATTTGTATAGAATACACTGAAACTTGTACAGAAAATGAGGTGTGTGTGTGGTTCAAGAGATAAGTGATCTATATGGTTATCGTGATGAATAAAATTATTATAAGAGTGATACCAGTGACATTGTGTATGTACTATATATTACTCTCATAAAGGTGATATGTAAGAAGGTGCCGGATTTCTATTAAATCACTCTTAGGATATAAAAAGAGTGATATGGTGATCTGAAAAATAATTTATATAAGGCCAATTAAATAAACAGTGAATAACATGATGATATTGAGAAAAAGTGAAGAAAGTGATACCGTGTTGCATTGATGCATTAAACGTGAAAAATAATAAATAGTGTATGTGAAGAAACTGGGTTAGAGCTGTAATCAAATCCAATTATGTAACTAAACTAAAAAGACTGAAAAAACCCGATTAATGTAATATCAAAATTATTTGGGAAGAAAAGCTCCAAAATTGATATTCTCATTTAGACCCTCAGGGTTGAGAGCCCCAAGTTTAAAGGTCCATTCGCATTCCCTTTGTAATAAATGGTTGACAATGTCACCTCCTCTGTTTCCTAACTTAACTTGTTCCAAACCATAAACTTTAAGGTTTTGCCAGGACCCGTCATGTTCATAGTGAAAATGACGTGCAACTGACGTCAGTTTTTTGAAATTTGCCAGATCCTTTGCGGCATTTCGTATTGAGCCAATGTGCTCTAAGATGCGTTGTTTGAAAGGTCTACTTGTCATCCCAACATACCGTTTATTGCACTCACATGATATGCAGTAAACTACTGCTTCTGTATTGCAATTAATGTAATGTTGGGATTTTATGTTTTTACCAAAACGATCCATGATGGTATCTGTTTGTTTGATCCACTTGCAGGCTTTACAATGTCCACAAGGAAGGGTTCCCACAATTTTTGGTTTTGTTGTTGGCACCCTTTTAAAGTGACTTGAGACTAATTGGTCTCTTAAATTTTGGGATCTTTTCCAGCTCATAGAAACCTGTGGACCTAGTTTTTCTGCCAAAACAGGATCTAATTGAAGAATTCCCCAATGTTTTTGGATCGCTTCCTTAGCCTGATGCCATTGACGGCAAAACCTTCCAACAAAGCGTAGAGTGCCTTTGTCATCATTCTTTGATTCCTTTTTTGTGAAGATTAGTTCATTCCGGTTTATGTTCCGGACACTATTGTGAGTGTCAAGTGACCTATGATTCAAAATTACTGCCCTGAGAATTTATACATGGGCACATAAATGATAAAGATGATGGTCACATTATCAAATTTTTGATACATTTTTCTTACATTTATGAGAAGGGAATTATCACACAGACGGACTTAAACATAATTAATTGTTTTGACTGAGGTCATCTAGATAAGACCATATTCTTTTAACATATTTTTGCAATAAGATCACATATTTATCAGTTTATTCATATGGATGTTGTATAAATAATTTTTAAGGCATACCTAATAAAATCTGTAATTTTAAGATTATTATTATTTCTTCATTAGTATATATTAATTTTTCTTGTTACCTCAGATAAGAGTGCTTCCTACCAGGGTTATCTTGTCTTCCTTGTAGTCATTTTCATGATTTATATCTGTGCTCACCATAGGCGTGCGCAGCACATTTTGTTAGGGGGTGCACCGTCGGAGGGGTGTGTCTAGCACCACTTTTTGGGCATGTCTAGCACCATCTATTGATGGCCAATGCAATATAAAATATCCACCCTTGTACCAATCCTAATAAAGCAGATACATTGTCAGATGTTGTGGTGTGCACCAAACAAACACCCCTGATGGCACTCACTGCAATTACACTGCTCCTCCTCAGCCTGGTCTGGCTCCCCCTCTCTTTCCCCTGCAAGCTGCAGTCACTCACTGACACTGACAGTCGCAGACTAGTACTGCTGCTGCTGGAAAAACGTGTTACGTGTCAATGTTGCTGCCGACCGCCTGCCAGTAATGAATTTGTCTTCCTAAGAGGAACGCTGGCTGCATGCTGATCTTTATCAGTGGCTGGCGTTGGCATAGCATAGAAGGAGAGAGGTGGGCATGTGGCGGGTGTGACGGGTGGGCGTGCGAGCAGCATGATGTAATCATATCACATCATGCTGTTTTTGTACATGGAGGTGGAGCCGGGAGTTTAAAAGCCGGTGGCAGTGGCACCCTTGATTAACCCAGGCGTCTGGTCAGTAATGCAGTCCTGACAGGGTGCAGCGCAGAGGGGACAGTAATCAGCCTGCTCGGCGATTGCTGCATCAGGCATGTGAGATCGGGGTGCCAGACATTAGGGGATGCCTGTGCGCACCAGGCACCCCCCCTGCGCACACCTATGGTGCTCACACTGCTTTATTGTGGGGACTGGGGACCAGCAGTATTATATAGGAGGAGTACAGTGCAGAGTTTTGCTGACCAGTGACCACCAGTATTATACGTTCTCTGCCTGAAAAATGCTCCATATCTGTGCTGCATTGTAGTATATAGTAGGAGTACAGTGCATAATTTTGCTGACCACCAGTATATAATATATAGGAGTACGGTACAGAAGGCCACTGCTCTACCTACCTCTGTGTCGTCAAGTATACTATCCATCCATACCTGTGGTGCATTTCAGTTTTGCACAGTTTGCTGACCACCAGTATTTAATATATAGCAGTACGGTACAGTAGGCCACTGCTCTACCTACCTCTGTGTCGTCAAGTATACTATCCATCCATACCTGTGGTGCATTTCAGTTTTGCACGGTTTGCTGACCACCAGTATATAATATATAGCAGTACGGTACAGTAGGCCACTGCTCTACCTACCTCTGTGTCGTCAAGTACACTATCCATCCATACCTGTGGTGCATTTAAGTTTTGCACAGTTTGCTGACCACCAGTATATAATATATAGCAGTACGGTACAGTAGGCCACTGCTCTACCTACCTCTGTGTCGTCAAGTATACTATCCATCCATACCTGTGGTGCATTTAAGTTTTGCACAGTTTGCTGACCACCAGTATATAATATATAGCAGTACGGTACAGTAGGCCACTGCTCTACCTACCTCTGTGTCGTCAAGTATACTATCCATCCATACCTGTGGTGCATTTCAGTTTTGCACAGTTTGCTGACCACCAGTATATAATATATAGCATTACGGTACAGTAGGCCACTGCTCTACCTACCTTTGTGTCATCAAGTATACTATCCATCCATACCTGTGGTGCATTTCAGTTTTGCACAGTTTGCTGACCACCAGTATATAATATATAGCAGTACGGTACAGTAGGCCACTGCTCTACCTACCTCTGTGTTGTCAAGTATACTAATCATCCATACCTGTGGTGCATTTCAGTTGTGCGCAGTATATATAGTAGTAGGCCATTGCTATTGATACTGGCATATAATTCCACACATTAGAAAATGGAGAACAAAAATGTGGAGGGTAAAATAGGGAAAGAACAAGATCCACTTCCACCTCGTGCTGAAGCTGCTGCCACTAGTTATGGCCGAGACGATGAAATGCCATCAACGTCGTCTGCCAAGGCCGATGCCCAATATCATAGTAGAGAGCATGTAAAATCCAAAACACAAAAGTTCAGTAAAATGACCCAAAAATCTAAATTAAAAGCGTCTGAGGAGAAGCGTAAACTTGCCAATATGCCATTTACGACACGGAGTGGCAAGGAACGGCTGAGGCCCTGGCCTATGTTCATGGCTAGTGGTTCAGCTTCACATGAGGATGGAAACACTCATCCTCTCGCTAGAAAAATGAAAAGACTTAAGCTGGCAAAAGCACAGCAAAGAACTGTGCGTTCTTCTAAATCACAAATCCCCAAGGAGAGTCCAATTGTGTCGGCTGCGATGCCTGACCTTCCCAACACTGGACGGGAAGAGGTGGCGCCTTCCACCATTTGCACACCCCCTGCAAGTGCTGGAAGGAGCACCCGCAGTCCAGTTCCTGATAGTCAAATTGAAGATGTCACTGTTGAAGTACACCAGGATGAGGATATGGGTGTTGCTGGCGCTGAGGAGGAAATTGACAAGGAGGATTCTGATGGTAAGGTGGTTTGTTTAAGTCAGGCACCCGGGGAGACACCTGTTGTCCGTGGGACGAATATGGCCATTGACATGCCTGGTCAAATTACAAAAAAAATCACCTCTTTGGTGTGGAATTATTTTAACACAAAAGCGGACAACAGGTGTCAAGCTGTGTGTTGCCTTTGTCAAGCTGTAATAAGTAGGGGTAAGGACGTTAACCACCTCGGAACATCCTCCCTTATACGTCACCTGCAGAGCATTCATCATAAGTCAGTGACAAGTTCAAAAACTTTGGATGACAGAGGAAGCAGTCCACTGACCACTAAATCCCTTCCTCTTGTAACGAAGCTCCTGCAAACCACACCACCAACTCCCTCAGTGTCAATTTCCTCCTTACACAGGAAAGCCAATAGTCCTGCAGGCCATGTCACTGGCAAGTCTGACGAGTCCTCTCCTGCCTGGGATTCCTCCGATGCATCCTTGAGTGTAACACCTACTGCTGCTGGCACTGCTGTTGTTGCTGCTGGGAGTCGATGGTCATCCCAGAGGGTAAGTCGGAAGACCACTTGTACTACTTCCAGTAAGCAATTGACTGTCCAACAGTCCTTTGCGAGGAAGATGAAATATCACAGCAGTCATCCTGCTGCAAAGCGGATAACTCAGGCCTTGGCAGCCTGGGCGGTGAGAAACGTGTTTCCGGTATCCACCGTTAATTCACAGGCAACTACAGACTTGATTGAGATACTGTGTCCCCGGTACCAAATACCATCTAGGTTCCATTTCTCTAGGCAGGCGATACTGAAAATGTACACAGACCTCAGAAAAAGTGTCACCAGTGTCCTAAAAAATGCAGTTGTACCCAATGTCCACTTAACCACGGACATGTGGACAAGTGGACCAGGGCAGACTCAGGACTATATGACTGTGACAGCCCACTGGGTACATGTATTGCCTCCCGCAGCAACAACAGCAGCGGCAGCACCAGTAGCAGCATCTCGCAAACGCCAACTCGTTCCTAGGCAGGCTACGCTTTGTATCACCGCTTTCCAGAAGAGGCACACAGCTGACAACCTCTTACGGAAACTGAGGAACATCATCGCAGAATGGCTTACCCCAAATGGACTCTCCCGGGGATTTGTGACATCGGACAACGCCAGCAATATTGTGCGTGCATTGCATCTGGGCAAATTCCAGCACGTCCCATATTTTGCAAATACATTGAATTTAGTGGTGCAGAATTATTTAAAAAACGACAGGGGCGTGCAAGAGATGCTGTCGGTGGCCCGAAGAATTGCGGGCCACTTTCGGCATTCAGTCACCGCGTGCCGAAGACTGGAGCACCAGCAAACACTCCTGAACCTGCCCTGCCATCATCTGAAGCAAGAGGTGGTAACGAGGTGGAATTCAACCCTCTATATGCTTCAGAGGATGGAGGAGCAGCAAAAGGCAATTCAAGCCTATACATCTGCCTACGATATCGGCAAAGGAGGGGGAATGCACCTGACTAAAGCACAGTGGAGAATGATTTCAACGTTGTGCAAGGTTCTGCAACCCTTTGAACTTGCCACACGTGAGTCAGGTCATTCCCCTCATCAGGCTTTTGCAGAAGAAGCTGGAGACATTGAAGGAGGAGCTAAAACAGAGCGATTCCGCTAGGCATGTGGGACTTGTGGATGGAGCCCTTAATTTGCTTAACCAGGATTCACGGGTGGTCAATCTGTTGAAATCAGAGCACTACATTTTGGCCACCGTGCTCGATCCTAGATTTAAAACCTACGTTGTATCTCTCTTTCTGGCAGACACAAGTCTGCAGAGGTTCAATGACCTGCTGGTGAGAAAATTGTCAAGTCAAGCGGAACGTGTTTTGTCAACAGCTCCTCCTTCACATTCTCCCGCAACTGGGGGTGCGAGGAAAAGGCTAAGAATTCTGAGCCCACCCGCTGGCGGTGATGCAGGGCAGTCTGGAGCGAGTGCTGACATCTGGTCCGGACTGAAGGACCTGCCAACGATTACTGACATGTCGTCTACTGTCACTGCATATGATTCTCTCACCATTGAAAGAATGGTGGGAGGATTATATGAGTGACCGCATCCAAGTAGGCACGTCAGACAGTCCGTACGTATACTGGCAGGAAAAAGAGGCAATTTGGAGGCCCTTGCAGAAACTGGCTTTATTTTACCTAAGTTGCCCACCCTCCAGTGTGTACTCCGAAAGAGTGTTTAGTGCAGCCGCTCACCTTGTCAGCAATCGGCGTACGAGGTTACTTCCAGAAAATGTGGAGAAGATGATGTTCATCAAAATTAATTATAATCAATTCCTCCGTGGAGACATTCACCAGCAATTGCCTCCAGAAAGTACACAGGGACCTGAGATGGTGGATTCCAGTGGGGACAAATGAATAATCTGTGAGGAGGGGGATGTACACAGTGAAAGGGGTGAGGAATCGGACGATGAGGAGGAGGTGGACATCTTGCCTCTGTAGAGCCAGTTTGTGCAAGGAGAGATTGATTGCTTCTTTTTTGGTGGGGGCCCAAACCAACCAGTCATTTCAGTCACAGTTGTGTGGCAGACCCTGACGCTGAAATGATGGGTTTGTTAAAGTGTGCATGTCCTGTTTATACAACATAAGGGTGGGTGGGAGGGCCCAAGGACAATTCCATCTTGCACCTCTTTTTTCTTTCATTTTTCTTTGCATCATGTGCTGTTTGGGGACTATTTTTTTGAAGTGCTATCCTGCCTGACACTGCAGTGCCACTCCTAGATGGGCCAGGTGTTTGTGTCGGCCACTTGTGTCGCTTAGCTTAGCCATCCAGCGACCTTGGTGCACCTCTTTTTTTCTTTGCATCATGTGCTGTTTGGGGACTATTTTTTTGAAGTGCCATCCTGCCTGACACTGCAGTGCCACTCCTAGATGGGCCAGGTGTTTGTGTCGGCCACTTGGGTCGCTTAGCTTAGTCATCCAGCGACCTCGGTGCAAATTTTAGGATAAAAAATAATATTGTGAGGTGTGAGGTGTTCAGAATAGACTGAAAATGAGTGGAAATTATGGTTATTGAGGTTAATAATACTATGGGATCAAAATGACCCCCAAATTCTATGATTTAAGCTGTTTTTGAGGTTTTTTTGTAAAAAACACCCGAATCCAAAACACACCCGAATCCGACAAAAAAATTTCAGGGAGGTTTTGCCAAAACGCGTCCGAATCCAAAACACGGCCGTGGAACCAAATCCAAAACCAAAACACAAAACCCGAAAAATGTCCGGTGCACATCACTACACTTAAGTATTCTACCTGTCAAGGGACAGTGTTAGTTAAGAAAGAGTGCATACATTCAGGGCTGTGTGGTACAAACACCCTGTGATATACATCCAGTATCTACTGTGCTTTGTTATATCTACTGTGTACATATATAGCTATACTGAGTATTACTTTGTATTGCTAGTCCAGTGCAGTTTTATGGTGTATAATTTCTGCATGGTACGCTGTGACTGTATATATGTGTGTGTGCATGTAGCTGCTGTGTGGCTGCCATATCGGGTATTTCACTCAGCGTGCTACTCCTATATTCTGTAACCTGAGGGGCTGAGTCAGGTTTTCTAAATAATATAGGTATTTCACAAGATATACTTGCTGTGTATTTTTCTTTGTGATTTATAGTCACCATATATCTCTTGGATTCCCGGTTTGTGCTGACAGGAAAGTCACACTACACTGGGAGTTCTTGCTAGGTATATCGCTGCTAAGAATTGTACCGGGTTGCCCAATATTGTGTTTCTTATTATGTCAGCTACACGAGGCAACGGAGCTGGCGCTTCTCCCACATTGCGTAGTGGTGATGCCGCAGACATTTTGGAGGAAAATTTGATAGCAGAGAGTTCAGGTTCAGGGGGTTCCTTACCCCCCCAGTGGGTCTGTAGCACCGGGGGCAACAAATGACCCACCTTGGGCTACCTTTTCCACGCTGTTAAACATGCTTGTAACTAAACTGGTGCCCCCTGTGGGACCACCTGTGCCAATGCAGCAGTTTATGGTCCCTGCAATTAATCCGCCATGGGCAGATCAAATCTCCACTCAGTTACAGCAATTGCACCGGTCACTGACTAGATCTAAATCTCACTCTCGCTCACCTAAGACTAAGACGTCTTCTAAACAGGCCATTTCCTCCTCACAATCCACTGCTATCCAGGACACATCCTCTGAGGAGGATGGTGCATATACCAACCCCACAGACACTGACTCAGATGCTTCTGATGGGGAAGGGAAGTCAATAGTGGATGTCCCTGTTCAAACTATGTTGAAGGCCCGTAAGCCGGCTTCTGCTCGGATTTACCATAGGGTCTGGAATGCTTACTTTACTTGGTGTGAGTCTCACAATTATGACGTTTTCAAGTTTAGCATGGACAAACTGTTGGCCTTCCTACAACAGGGCCTGGACTTAGGCCTTCGTCTGGCCTCCCTCAAGGTTCACATTTCTGCCTTGTCGGTTTGGTTTCAGAGAAAGATTGCTGCCCTACCTGATGTTCATACATTCACTCAGGGTGTGTTGCGGATTCAGCCTCCTTATGTACAACCTGTGGTCCCTAGGGATCTGTCGGTGGTTCTGGAGGCCTTGCAAGAGTCTCCGTTTGAACCTCTTGCCTCTGCTGACCTTAAGAGGCTTTCCCTTAAGGTGCTGTTTTTGCTGGCTATTGCTTCAGCTAGAAGGGTCTCGGATTTGGGTGCCTTATCCTGTAAGTGCCCCCATTTGATTTTTCACCGTGACCGGGCGGTTCTTAGAACGCGGCTGGGTTATTTGCCTAAGGTGGTGTCTTCCTTCCACATTAACCAGGAGATTGTGGTTCCGGCCTTTAATTCTCCTGAGTTGTCTGATTCCCTTTTTGTGCTGTTTGGTTTTCACAAACGTGGCTGGCCTGCTTCTAAGCAGACCCTGGCTAGATGGATTAGAATGGTGATTGCACATGCTTATGTAAAGGCTGGTCGTCCAGCTCCTGCTACCATTAAAGCATATTCTACTCGGTCGGTTGGACCTTCTTGGGCGGCCCACCGTGGTGCGACCCTTGAACAATTGTGCAAGGTGGCTACGTGGTCCTCAGGGAACACGTTTATAAGGTTCTATGCCTTTGATACTTCCGCCTCCCAGGATGCTTCCTTTGGACGCCGGGTTCTTGTGCCAGCTACAGTGTGTCCCCTCCCATAAGGAACTGATTTAGGACATCCCCGATGTTAATCCTTGTGGAGCCCAGTGTACCCCAAAGCAGAAAACGAGATTTATGGTAAGAACTTGCCGTTGTTAAATCTCTTTCTGCGAGGTACACTGGGCTCCACAAGGCGCCCACCATGACGCACTTAGCTTCTTTGGGTTGGTGTGGCATAGCCGCTGACACCCTCTCCTGTGGTGAGTGTGTGGTATGTGTGGTGTAATTGGCTACGAGCGATTGTCGTCTCTAGTACCTGCTACTGCATTGGCTGGTTAACGAAACTGAGCTCCTGTGCATGGAGGCGTGGTTATAGAGGAGGCGGCGCTGTGCATCTTGGGAGCAAAGCTTTGAGCCTGTTGGTGCCTCGGATCAAGAGCCTACTCTACACCCCGGTGTTAATCCTTGTGGAGCCCAGTGTACCTCGCAGAAAGAGATTTAACAACGGTAAGTTCTTACCATAAATCTCGTTTTTGTACCGCTCGGCTGCACATGCATTTGCACACTTCCAAAGCAAACATACACTTCCCTATAGGCGGAGACTATCTGTTCGCAGCGCTGCAAAAAATAGTTAGCGAGCGATCAACTCGGAATGACCCCCCATTGGGGGTAACTCCAAGTTGATCGCAGCAGGAATTCTGTTAGCAATTGGGCAAAACCATGTGCACTGCAGGGGAGGCAGATATAACACGTGCAGAGAGAGTTAGATTTGGGTGTGGTGTGTTCAATCTGCAATCTAATTTGCAGTGTAAAAATAAAGCAGCCAGTATTTACCCTGCACAGAAATAAAATAACCCACCCAAATCTAACTCTCTCTGCAAATGTTATATCTGCCTCCCCTGCAGTGCACATGGTTTTGCCCAACTGCTAAAAAATTTCCTGCTGCGATCAACTTGGAATTACCCCCATTGTTCTCAATAACTAAGGCTTACAGAGCAAACGTTTGCACTTTATAGAATTATTTTCTGTATAAACCAGCCAATATTTACAGGTAATAACATAAGGATTCAAAACCAACCTTTCACATATGTTTATTTTTGTAATGGTAACAACATTAATGTACATGAAAGCTTGAGCTGCATTAATGTGTATAATTTTGTTGCGTTCTTTAAGGACATTGGGGGTCATTCTGAGTTGTTCGCTCGGTAAATTTTTTCGCATCGCAGCGATTTTCCGCTTAGTGCGCACGCGCAATGTCCGAAATGTCCGCACTGCGACTGCGCCAAGTAAATTTACTATGCAGTTAGGAATTTTACTCACGGTTTTTTCTTCGTTCTGGTGATCGTAATGTGATTGACAGGAAGTGGGTGTTTCTGGGCGGAAACAGGCCGTTTTATGGGTGTGTGTGAAAAAACGCTACCGTTTCTGGGGAAAACGCGGGAGTGGCTGTAGAAACGGAGGAGTGTCTGGGCGAACGCTGGGTGTGTTTGTGACGTCAAACCAGGAACGACAAGCACTGAACTGATCGCAGATGCCGAGTAAGTTTGAAGCTACTCAGAAACTGCTAAAAGGTGTGTAATCGCAATTTTGAGAATCTTTCGTTCGCAATTTTAAGAAGCTAAGATTCACTCCCAGTAGGCGGCGGCTTAGCGTGTGTAAAGCTGCTAAAAGCAGCTTGCGAGCGAACAACTCGGAATGAGGGCCATTGAACCAGCACAATAAATTGTTACTCTTTGCGGAGTCCTTGCTTCTGTGCCATTGCCTCTTGATTATACATCTAGCCATAAAACACATTTACTTCTTAATGTATAAAGAATAAAATACAATGTTATTTATAGCTATGCAGAACACATAATATTTGCACCTCATGGGAACTTAGAAAATGGCTGTCAAATAATGTATTCTCTGTTCCCTGATGCTATTAAACACAAACATTTTATTGCAAAATTTCTCTTTCTACATTATCCTAATGAGGGCTGATTTATGTAACCACTGCGTTATTAAAAGGTTTAAACAAAATGTCAAATATTTAATAAGCCACGGATTTTTTTTTTGTTCTTTCAAAATTGTATTTTAAATGTATAAAATATGATGGATATAATAAGAAATGCATTTATGATCTAAAATCTTGGCCAGTTCCATGTCGGAAATTTCCATGTGGTCCTTTTGTGCACGGATGCAGAGAAGCCAATTAACAGATGCATACTTTATATCAGGCCTGCTTGAACATCTAGGTCTGGTTTGAGTGCCTCTACAGGATCTTTGCATCTTATAGCTATCCCTCAGCTAGGACCACATAATGGAACCAAGCAGGAGAGCCCCCTGTCATTGGTAATATTTGTTTGTTGTATGAAGGCCTTGGCAAGGGCAATCAGAGCCCATTATAATATTCATAGTATTTGGGTAAGAGGGGTTAACCCCCAAACTTGCATTATTTGTAGAAGAACTTGCAACCATTGCCAATCCAGTGGTCTCACCTCCCACCATGATGTCTAATTGCTAGAGATTTGGTTACCTATCAAACTTTAAAATCAGCTTTACCAACTTTGTGGCTCTGTAACTCTCTATAACAAAGAATTTCAAAGAGTGGCTGCAATGGAGAGTTAATACAACTAAGATGAACATATTACAGACAATCCTTTATCGTTTTCAAAATATTCCAAACATTATTCAAATATCTTTCTGCAAGGTTTCAGGAGGCTGTTGGGTTTTTTGTCCAAGGAGGCTGGAAAACACCTCCATTTGTCACTAGCGCTGCTCAACCCACCCTTTAACGTCCAACCTGGATTTCCCTCAGGGTCTTTTGTCTAAGCATTTGAAGGATATAGATGGTATTAAGTGTTCTCAGAAGGGCTGAAACCCAGTATTCAACTTCAATATGCTGTAACTTTAACCTTCCAGCCCACTGAAGCACTTTTCCACTGATTCCCCAACCATCGTTCACTCATTCAAATCCTATGATCTGGTTTCATAACTCTGCAAGTTGTACCTATTGGTGTCTTCTCCCAGTCTCTCTTCTCTTTTCCCTTAGCAGTGGCATCGGACATTTTTATTTGTTCTTGGCCTTTTGCACCTCTGCTGGAAGTGTAATCGAGGTGCAATACACCTCTTCCCATTTGGTGGCAGTGCTCCTCATTGAGTGGTTATTACCGAAAGGTGAAGGAAATCTCAGAGGAAATAATGGGGTTTCCACTCCCATATATATTCCTGAGTTTGGCTTTTTAAACCTAATGGATTTACCAATTCCAATGTAACATGCAGAGAGATTTAGATTTGGGTGAGGTGTGTTTAAACTGAATTCTAAATTGCAGTGTAAAAATAAAGCTGTCTAAAACATGTGGACTACAAGAGCAGCCAGCATTTATCCTGCACAGAAATAATAATAATAATAATAATAATAATATACAATAATATTATGATACAAACACCATAAACAATTTGTTTAAAACTCTAAAATAATATCCTATATAATAAAAGGCTAAGGCTGCACCTCACTTCTGTTGTGTGTGCTGGGGTCCACTAGAGGCTGCCACATGGACAAAATTACTCACAGCTGAAAGTGAAAGTGATACTGCAGGGAAATGATACAGCTCCCTACCCTGCTGCTGATATTAATAATACTGATCTGACTGTGTCACACTTGCAGCATATGGAGAGAGAGAGTGACAGTAGGGGCAGTTATGGACTGGGGAGAGAGGGCGGGAGAGTTGGCGAAAACAGGGATTGGGGAGAGAGGGTGGTAGGGACAGATAGGGATGGGGGAGAGGTTGGGGTTGATAGAGGCTGGGAAGAGAGTGGAGTGGTAGGGGCAGATAGGGACAGTCAGAGCCGGCCCTAGGCATAGGCAAACTAGGCAATTGCCTAGGGCATCTGGTATGCCTAGGGGCATAAGCAGCTTCTGCTGATTAAAATTATATGCAGCATGCCTATATTCTGTGTGTAGCATTTCATATGCAGATACAGCCACAGTCACTGCTTGTGCATCCTAGCCACATAGCAGTGCAAATAAGATGCATGTTCATCAAAAATAGGCACCCGATGTTAGCAGAGCTGCCAGTTGCGCATGGAGGCAAGATTTATGAGGACACATCGGTATCCAAGCAGAGGCAGAGGTCACAGTGTTAGCAGCCATGTGAGTGGTGTGTGTGTGTGTGTGTGTGTGTGTGTGTGTGTGTGTGTGTGTGTGTGTGTGTGTGTGAGTGAGTGGGTTGGTTGGTTGTGCAATAGTGTTCGGCATATGTGTAAGGGGCATTATGCATTTCATGTGTATAATGCATTAATAATGTGCAGAAAATGTGTAAATGGCACTATATGTGCAGAAGGGCATTAATAATGTGTGACATATGTCTAAGGGGCACTATGTGTGTCATTATGTGTATAAGGGCATTAATAATGTGCGGCATATGTGTAAGGGACATTATGTGTATAAGGGCATTAATAAGGGTTGGCATAATGTGTAAGGCGCATTATGTGTATAAATGCCTTACTAATGTGTGGCATTATGTGTATAAGGTGCTCTACTGTGTGGCGTGATGTATAGAAAGGGCACTACTGTGTGGTCTAATGTGAATAAAAAGCAATATGGTGTGGTGTAATGTGAATAAGGAGCAATTCAGTGTGATGTAATGTGAATGAGGGGCACTACTGTGAGGAGTAACGTATATAAGGTAAAGTGGTACTACTGTGTGATGTAATGTGAATAAGGGACACTATCGCATGATAAAATGTGAATAAAGTTGCACTACTGTGTGGTATAATTTGAATTGGGGTTACTATTGTATGGCCATGGCCCTTGCCAGCAAAAACACATACCTTTTTGGGCTGTGCGCCGAATGTGCGCACTGTTCTTATTTAAATTACAGGGGGTAGGAAAACCAAAATGAGGACTGCTATGGGTGAGGGGTGAACATCTCTGCTTTGCATACATCCTGCCATCAGGCTACCTTCCGCTTGCACCTCATGTCATCTGTCTGTCGCCCCTTCCCACTAGATTGTTAGCTCTTCAGAGCAGGGCCCTCTTTCCTCTTGTTGTCAAAGCCCTCTTCTTGACACATTTCACTCGCAGCTCTCTCCTACTCAGCGACCATCATTACTTGCTTTTTCTCCTGCTGTTAGAGGCTCATCTCTATCTATGGCCGCCAGCTCAAAGTAGTACGCTGATCACTCCCTCGCTACTTACATCTTATCTGTATTATGTTTTGAGAATTGTGGTGCTCTTTGTTACCTGTACTCTATTTTTGTTATTTATTTACTGTAATGTTAAGTTTTGTCTCCCTGTACTGCCAGTTGTACGACGCTGCGAAACACTTGTGTGCCTTATAAATAAAATGTAATAATAATAATAATAATGGTGCTGTGAAGGGGTACAGGATCAGAGGCGGAACTAGCGGTGGTGCTAGGGGGCACCAGCCAAAATCTTGCCTAGGGCATCATATTGGTTAGGGCCGGCTCTGGGGACAGTGGAAAGAGATGCAGATTTTTTCAATATAGTCACCTCTGTGGTGCCACTGCTGGTCACTGGAGGGTTCATGACAGAGCTCCGTTCGGGATATGGACACCCCCCCACCATATACTGCACCCATTCTCTTCCATATTTTGCTCCCGCCACCATATACTGTTCCTATATACACACTGCATAACCCTCCATATAGTGCCCCTTATACATAGGGCACCCCCTCCTCCATATACTGCTCCTGCCACATACCGCATACTCTGCACTCCCTCCTCCATATACTATGCTGCATCCCTGGTTACTTGCCATTCCCGGGACTCAGCAACAAGTAGCACCAGTAACCAGGAACAGATACAGGAACCACTAGACAGTCCCACAGCACTCAGAACGGAGGCATCAGCGAAAGGTGTGGCCCACTTACCGGCAGGGGAAGAAGTTGAATCAGTCCAGCAGGAAGGGGTGAGGCCCTGTGTGGGGTGAGCAGTGCAGTGACCAAGAGGATGAGTCGGTGTTGGGGCTACAGATGATGTGGGTGAGGAGCAGTGGCATTACAAGGGGGGTGCGGCCCGCTCCCAGGTGTCACCCGCCGAGGGGTGACACCAAAATGCCAGCTCCTGCTCAGTGACAGGAGCCGAGTGCTGCACTGATGTAGGAGCCGCCACTGCAGAAACAGCACTCTGCGGGAGGCAGACCGCATCTCCCAAACCCCCCAAGTGACGGACAACAGGTCGGAACGCAAAGCCCCACCCCTCATACAAATCCATGCCCACTTCTGGGAAGCCACGCCCCTTTTCTGTCGGCACTGCACCGGGTGTCCACAATGCAAGTGACGCCCCAGGTGAGGAGGAGGCAGATAACTGGCTCAGCTCCTTTATTTATACTGCTTGACTCTCCCACACCCTGCATAGGCCATGCCCAGACCCCTACGGACAGCTGCTGGGAGCTACTGGCCACCTCTAGCTCCAGACTGTCCGGGAGCTGTGCGGGGACTGGTGAGCTTGCATGTGCCAGTAGTGGTGCATATAGTGCATCATTATTATAGCATGCCCATTGCAGATATATAGCATCTATATATATATATATATATATAGTACTAGTTAAAAGTTTGGACACACTTTCCCATTCAATTGAATGAAAAAGTGTGTCCAAACTTTAGACTGGTACTGTACATATATCTAAGGCTAATGCTGCACGCACACAAACACACACACTCAGCGTGACAGAGCCCGGGCTCACAGCAGCAAGACTTATTATTTATTATTTATTTATTAACAGTTTCTTATATAGCGCAGCAAATTCCATTGCGCTTTACAATTGGACACAATGATACAACAAAACTGGGTAATAAACAGTCAGAGGTAGAAAGGCCCTGCTCACAAGCTTATAATCTATATGGCTTCCAGAAACCTGGCAGATCCTGTGTGAGTATTGACCACCCCCACACCCACCCTGGTGTCCGTCATTCTGATGGGTTTTTAACTAGTTGTGTATATTAGTAGGAAATTACTCTTTCATAATTAATCTTTTCTCTGCACATTAATTGCATGACTCATTTCCTTGTAACTCATTAGAAGACAGGCAATGGTAGGCTATGAAATGAAACACAAAATGCTATTTTCGGTATACCTACCGGATCTGGAGTATGATCGACTTCTGTTTCCAACTATCACTACATAAGTGGCATAACTTTGAAGCGCAGCAGTTCAGCTACAGTAAAGTGAGTTGTGTTATTGCGGAGGAAGGAAAAATGTTACCAATTTCCGTCTATATCCCATTCCCATTTATATTGCAAAAGAAAAGGATACATTTGTCCTTTAGAGTAAAAGTTACTGTTTCTTATTACTCAGAGGCCAGTTCCCTTACTCATGTGAGTACACTGGCGCCTGAGAACATTCATTGAATAAAACGGAATGTCTTTTAAATTTATTCCATTCCTCAGTAATGGTAAAAAGCTGCACATGCAGTATATGGACACATCTGTTTTCCACTTCACATGTTTATATTATATTTCTAATTCCCAGGTTTGCCACATTTCCCACTTTCCTGTGTTCACTTTCACTTGCTTAGTGTGTTGATACTAGTTATTATAGAAAGTCCAAGCACATTATTTGCGTGCGGTGCAGGAATCAGCAGCCAACACCTAATTTACAGTAGTTCATAAGAGCTGGTTGCCGTGTAGTGACTTTTATCTGTATTGGCTGGGAGAGAGATTTGCAGACCAAATGTAAGAGTTTGGGTTATGTGAAAGTGTATCTTCTTAGTGTCTGTGATGTGCATTAATGCAGGATGTAAGTTAAATGTACAAGGAAATGTAAAACCATGTCATTGTGTTTGGGAATTATACAGTGCCCCAATATTAGTTCAATTTGGAAAGATGTGTTACAGTATATAATTCTTAAACTCAACATTAATGTACCATAAAATTCCACAGTGTAACCTATCAATTTTCACCAGTAATAGTTTTCAGTGTAAACCTATTTAAATAAATTCTGTGTTCTATGGATACTTTATGTAGGTTTTCTGCTCCTTCCTGGTTCTAATCGCAACCAAAGATCTACTTGGCAGTGCCACAGAGAACTCGAGTGGCCCAGATGGTGGTGGAGATTGACCGATATGAGTTTGGTAATGCCCCATCAGGTGAACCAGCTGTGTGTCCGCTGGTGCGGGGGCTTGGCCACACCATGGTTATTTATATATTGCATGGCCAGGCAGCTATAGAGGCAAAGGTTGTCCATCAACATTTCTACCATCAATGGTCAATGGTTTTTAGCCATCAGTGGAAAACCATTGACAGTTGAAACATCAATAGTTTGCTCTTGTGCATGTACAGATCATAAAAGTCCATATGTATACCTTGGTCGCTATCCATCATAGGGCCTCCACAACTGATGTACATTATCAAGTGTCCCCATCCAGGAAAAAAATACTTAACCTTGCCATCAAACCATCAATGGTTGATGGCTGTCCCTACATACAGTACTTCCCACCATGCTATAGTGTATGAAGGAAGGGAGCACAATAGTGTAATATTATACTGCTGATTCAGAAATCATAATGACTATAGTACATAGCTAATTAGCTAATCTGTTGTGTCACTGGGGGAGGTTACAGGTTTTCAAACTGTATTTCCACAGAACAAACTTACAATTTATCAAAGGCCACCTCATAAGGTAGAGTTTTAGTTTATATTGAACAGTTCAGGTGCAATGACTTAATTAAAAAAGATATTTACACAAGTCTGCACAAAATAATATAAGATCAACCTACATCACCTGGCATCCCCAGCTGATCTCCCACCCATGTACTAACTAGGCCCAACACTGCTTAGCTTCCAAGATCAGATGAGACACAGGGGGTAATTCTGAGTTGATCGCAGCAGCAAGTTTGTTAGCAATTGGGCAAAACCATGTGCACTGCAGGGGAGGCAGATATAACATTTGCAGAGAGAGTTAGATTTGGGTGGGTTATTTCGTTTCTGTGCAGGGTTAATACTGGCTGCTTTATTTTACACTGCAATTTAGATTTCAGTTTGAACACACCCCACCCAAATCTAACTCTCTCTGCACATGTTATATCTGCCCCCCTGCAGTGCACATTGTTTTGCCCAACTGCTAACAAAATTCCTGCTGCGATCAACTTGGAATTACCCCCACAGTGTGGTGGGGCTGTAGGTTATGTAGTAAGAATGAAAATTTAAACTAGAACACTCTTGTCACCTTATTAATTGCAAGTGCTTGCAGCTCCCAAACAACACTCTGGAATGTCTATTTAAAACACTATCTTAAAGGTAATATAGGTAATTACAATGGAAGAGCAAGCAAATTAATAACAAAATGTTTATTACATAAAAACATATAAAAACATATGTTTTTATGTAATAAACATTTTGTTATTAATTTATTTCCGCTTCAATGGTAATATTACCTTTAAGCTAGAATTAAAATCTAATTGTAATGAAATTAAGTTGATGTCACAGGTTGGGTAAGGGGGAAATTAAGTTGATGAAGCTGGGATCCCAGGGACTAGAATGCCAGCGCAGGGGATGGGTGTGTGTGTGTGAGCGAAACGAAGCCCCTTGCTGGCACGGTGGTGAGCTGGGCCACTGGTACTAT
The DNA here is from genome assembly GCF_028390025.1 of Pseudophryne corroboree. Taxonomy (NCBI): domain Eukaryota; kingdom Metazoa; phylum Chordata; class Amphibia; order Anura; family Myobatrachidae; genus Pseudophryne; species Pseudophryne corroboree. The sequence goes on from NC_086448.1 coordinate 754,894,930, forward strand.
TCCCACTCTATAGGTGTCGTGGACCCTGTTTGTCGGCATGCCGACTGTCGGGATGCTGAGGGGGCGGGATGAAGGCATCAGTATTGTGACCAGCGGTCTCCTGACTGCCAGTCACATAACTACATCCTGTGCCGTAACTAGACATTTTAGCGCTGTGTGCAAGAAACAGCATCAGTGCCCCCCGCCAAAAATACAGGGGCATGACTTCATGGGTAAGAGGCATGGCCACAAAATAATAAATTTTACGCTGTAAAGTAGTCTCCATTATTCAAATTACACCACACAGTAGGGCTACTTACACACATTACACCAGGTGGAGCCCCTTTTACACATTACGCCAGAAAGAGACCCTGTCACACATTATGCCAGGTAGAGACCCTGTCACGCATTACTCCAGGTAGAGCCCCTATCACACATTATGCCAGGTAGAGCCCCTTTTACACATTACGCCAGGAAGAGACCCTGTCACACATTATGCCAGGTAGAGACCCTGTCACGCATTACTCCAGGTAGAGCCCCTATCACACATTATGCCAGGTAGAGCCCCCTTTTACACATTACGGCAGGTAGAGCTCCCTTTTACAAATTACGGCAAGTACAATTCCCTTTTATACATTACAGCAGGTAGAGTTTCCTTTTACAAGTGAGTGAGTGTGAGTAAGTGAGTGACTGCGTGTGTTTTTTTATACTTATGTTTGGTCCTGGGCAGCAGCTGCCTCCCACCAGCCTTCTCCCGCTAAAACGCTGCAGTCTGCAGACAGAGAAGGGGAAGCCGTGACCGCTGGAACATAACTACAGATGGGAAGCTGCAGCGAATGGACACTACTACTTTGATGCTGAGAGCGCTGTCGTGCAGGAGTTGCCAGTGGTCCTGGGCATATGCTAGTTATGGCTCTGGGACTGAGGAGACACTGATGGAAAAATAGAGATTTAGACACAGAAAGTGGTGGGGCTGAGTGAGAAGTGAAGACACAGTGGAAAAAATATGTACTGAGAGAGGGGGGTTGAGGGAGAGGTGGAGATACTGAAACATATAGGGACTCAGAAAAAGAGGGATGAGGGAGACATGGAGACACTGAGGGGAAAAGAGGGATTCAGAGAGAGCGGGGAAAATGAGGGATAGGTTGAGACAGAGCAAAAATAGGGACTGAAAAAGTGGGGGCTGAGGGATAGATGGACAAAATAGGGACTGAGAGACGGGATGGGGAAGAGGTGGAGACACAGTTAAAAATAATAGGGACTCAGAGAAAGGGGGGTGAGATAGAGGTGAGACACTGAGTAAAAAAGAAGGCATTAAGACAGAGGTGGTTGAGGAGAAAGAACAGGATACATTATTTGTATGGAAAAGATTGACTTAGTCATAGAAGGCAGAGAGAGAGAGAGAGAGAGAGAGAGAGGTGGAAAAACTGAGTAACAAATAAGATGCTGAGAGAGAGGTGGCGACAGGGTGGAAAATATAGGGACTTACAGAAAAGGGAGCTGAGAGATTGAGAGAGGTAAAAAACAGGATACAGAGAGAGAGACAGGGGACTAAAGGACACTGACAGAAAAAGAGGGATTTAGAAAGAGAGTCAGCTGAGGGAAAGATAGATACTGTGCAGGAGTTTGAGTCCAGACACTCATCTGGGTGGGGAGCTGCTGATCCTGGAGTCCGAATACCATGTTGTGGGGATGAGGGCAGTGACAGGGAAGAAGAGGTAGCGGGGTAAGGAGCAGCTGCAGGGCATCTGCGTGATCGGGCAGCTCCTGGCACCGCTGCCCAGCTCAATTCACCTGGATTTCTTCATTCATATCAGTCACTGCGGTGCAGGAGCACGGAACAGCTGCTGGGGTCCAGATTTCATGGAGCGGGCACATTCAAGCCTGCAAGGGCAGTGACACGGGGAAGGAGGTGAGGCCTGGAGCAGGTAGCTGCTAGGGTTACCACCTCATCCCCTTAATTCTGGACACATAATTACACAGGTTCTGTGGTTGGCTGACTTCAAGACTCCATTTCACCTGGTTTTAATCACCCTCAGAACCTGTGTAATTAATATGTGTCCAGAATTAAAGGGATGAGGTGGTAACCCTAGTAGCTGCTTGGGTCCGGAATGCATCAAATGGTGAGGACAGTGACTGGGGGCTGCAGCTGCAGCGCTGGGGTCCTCATGTAACCGCTGGGCTTCCTCCATCTCCATGGTGGGGGTATCAGTGTAGCCATGCAGTGGTTGCCAGCGGTCCTGCGCCGTGTGCCAGGCACCGCTGGCCCATAGCTAGTTACGGCCCAGACTACAACCCGATGACACGTACATTGACAAATATTATATGGACTTACAGTATATGGATGTAATATTTATTATGTGGTGGCAACATGCCAGCCTGGGCTACATAGCCTGGTGCTTTCGCACCTGCCAAGTAGCTCCCTGCCTACGCAGCCTAGCTGCATACGGCATGTGGCTACCCGCCATGTTTTTGGCCGTAGCGGCTGCGGGTGACGTCATGCAGCCGCTGCTGCCACCCTGCAAGCGGTCCGGACACGCCTGCATTGTCTGGACTGCCCCCACTCCCAACTCCACTGCAACGCCGTCCCAACGCTGCCGACACGCCCCCGGTCGCCCCTGCCTTCGCATCTCACTGAGTGCACACATACAGTGTGGCTGCTGTGCGTGTGCCTATGGCACAGGGCTTCAGCCTGCGTTCGCTGCAGCGACCAGGTCTGAATTAGGCCCTTAATGCGAATAGGACACTATTCGCATTGTACAGTTAGAGCATGACTAAGCATCAGCAGGAATAAGTACAGAAGGTTTTGAGTTCGGATTTCTGAAGAACAAAGCCTTTTAGAACTTTGCAGGAACAACACGTTACCGCAACCACTGTTCCTTTGAAGGTTCTTGTTGAATATCGGTAAAAAACGAAGCCAAAAAAAAATATCATGTCAATATTGCCCAATAATGATCAAGATAATATAGACATTTCTGGTGAAAAAAACCCTAAACCTGTACTTTATTACCTTTAGCAGAGATACAATGCAAGGAGATCTACTATAGTTCATATGGGGTCAGTATGATTGACCAGTGGATGGGATGCCAGCGGTCACAATACTGATGCTGGCATGATTCCCGACAGGGGAAAGTATGTTATCCCCTGTCCCCTACCCCCTAACCCTCCCTTCCCACAGCCTATCCCTAACCTCCCCCTTAGTGCCTAATCCTTACCTCCCCCCCAGTGGTGCCTACCCCCCCTCCCCACACCCCGCAGCCTATCCCTAAACTCCATCCCCCCACAGCCTAATCCTAACCCCCATGGGTGGGGGTTAAACCTAACTACCCTCCCCCCGGCCCGAACCCACCCACTATACTTACGTTCGGGATGCCTGTCGGAATTCTGGCGTCGGTATTCCGACTGGTATTCTTAAGCGCACCCCATGCATACAACTGAAATAGGGGTTTATTTACCATTTTTGTGGTGATAGTAAACATATTTTATCACCACTTGCTACAGCAATAAAAAAATCTTCAACCACAAATAGGCTTCCCCTATTGTGAGAGGCAGCCAGCAGTAGTTATCGCCTGCAATACCCGGCAATAGATATCACTACTCTGGGGGCTTCTTAAATATGGAGAAGCTTTATTTTTAGGGTTCTGCTCCATGGGGGGTCATTCCAAGTTGTTCGCTCGCTAGCAGTTTTTAGCAGCCGTGCAAACGCTATGCCACCTCCCACTGGGAGTGTATTCTAGCTTAGCAGAAGTTCGAACAAAAGGATCGCAGAGCGGCTACAAAATAAATTTGTGCAGTTTCAGAGTAGCTTCAGACCTACTCAGCGCTTGCGATCACTTATGAATGATTATGAAGTGATTATGAATAGTGGAGAAGTATTCATGTGAAGACAAACCATCAGTGTCATCAGATTGGAATTGAGGGATACTACATGGTATATATCTTTAAGAATAAAATATGATGGTCACTGTCCAATATATAAGAATACAAGCTGTTTACCAATGGTGAAGCGCACACCATTAATAGGAAGCTGTTTAATGAATTGAAGTGCAGCAACAGCTTTTGGATTACACTTGGACCAATACCAAGTTAAATAATTCACAATACACTTTCTCCCTGAGGTTGTCACACTGTGACAACATACTGTGTCAGCAATCAGGAATTTATCCTAATGAGGAATAATAAATCAAGCATATATATATATATATATATATATATATATATATATATATATATATATACACAGTGGTTTAGCTTTTTAATATCACTTTATTATTTTTTCACATTTATATATTTTTTCACTTCACATATTTCGCTAGTTATTAACGGTATTCAATAAAAGTTATATTTTAACATTAGTGGTCATTATCCTAAGGGTTAATGACTTTTAGTAAATTCTAATTGTATTAGTCTCTGTGTGCCCTATCAAAGGAATACTTTTTTTTCTGTTTGTTCCAATATCTAACTTCTATTCCAGGTGCACCTCCCTATAGATATATTGCCATTTATTTTTCTAGATTAATTATTTTCTAAATGGGGAAAGGACAATAATACACAAAAAATTAAACATAATATACGTCTGTGCGATCTTTTATGTCCTGATCACTTCAGACTATTCAGTTCCTGTTTTGACGTCACGAACATGCCCTGCGTTCGCCCAGCCACGCCTGCGTTTTTTCGAGCACTCCCTGAAAACGGTCAGTTGACACCCAGAAACGCCCAATTCATGTCAATCACACTGCAGCAACCAGTGTGACTGAAATGCATCGCTAGACCTTGTGTGAAAATACATCGGCCACTGTAAAAGTACGTCGCGCGCGCGTGCCGTTTTTCTGCCTGATTGCTGTGCAGCGACCGAAAGCAGCTAGCGATCAACTCGGAATGACCCCCCATATCATATTGTTCACAGCCAGTTGTAGACAGAGTGGTCAAAAAAGCTCCACCTATTGTCATGACCAAATGGGAGTGCTGTCACAGATACTCCTGAGTATTATGCAATATTGCAAAGCATTACATACTGTGGGGGTAATTCAGAGTTGATCGCAGCAGCAAATTTGTTAGCAGTTGGGCAAAACCATGTGCACTGCAGGGGGGGCAGATATAACATTTGCAGAGAGAGTTAGAGTTCGGTGGGATATTTTGTTTCTGTGCAGAGTAAATATTGGCTGCTTTATTTTTACACTGCAATTTAGATTTCAGATTGAACACATAACTTTCTCTGCCCCAATTTATGATTGCCCTCACCTGTGGTCAAACAACTCTCTTCTCCATTAACCTGTTCAACACAGGTGCCGGCAATCTTAAATTAAGAGAAAAGTCCAGAAGCAGAGCATTGTGTCCCTCCTGGAGAGGGTCATGTTGGGAGGTATAGTATAAGGTTAATATATTAAGTCGCTTTTTATACTATACTTGATATTTTTTCCTCAGACACCAGAGCACAGTTTTAGTTAATTCTAAGCTTACTACTGTGTGTTTATTGTATCAGAAAGATATTTAAGTGAGGGATTTTTATTGTTCAAGGATAGAAACCAATTTATCAAGAAACTATAATGAGATCTTTAAAAATGTGCATGGTGCAACTGATTAATAACCTGAATGTTCTTCTTTTACGTGTCCAGAAATGGTAACTATGGGGGAGATTCAGAGGTGGATGCAGCTGCTACTGTGTCTTTATTCTAATGGCAACAGCTGTGCCCCAAATCCGACAATGTACACACAAAGACACACCATCGAAAGGACATCAGCCGCACCATCAGACATTAGAGCAACCCTGTGATTTCTCCAAATGTCCATCGGAACATGGCCACCACTGTCAGTGGAGCTGCGTCTCCGGCGCAGTCCCTGACACTGCCCCCGACATGCCCACCAACATTAGACACCCTCTCAGTCACCACCCAGGAATGGATCTCCGTGCAACTACAAAATGCGTTCCCTGGTGGTAACTAATGGGACGCATGCACACTGCAACTCAGACACACATGCGCAGAATTACAGCAGCCCCCCATAAGTGAATGGAGACGCCCACCAAAGCCATCGCAACATGCTCAGCAACTGCATACACCGTCGCAACAGATACAATGAACATTGACTCCTTGAGTGCCTACACGGCTGCGCAGAATGGCTGAAGGAGGTGTGATGCTGGTGCCATGTCTTATGTGCCTAACCCTTACCTCCCCCTCCATGACACACCTGCAGTATTGCAGACACATTACCTCCCCCAAATATCCTCTTCCTGTCAATTACTCTGCGACTGATTTCTCACTGTGAGTGGCATCGCAACGGTACCTTGGCGAGTGTGCAGTGAGGCCGCGATGCATGCGCTGTCTGCCGATAATTGCTCAGTTACTACACCATCGAAGTTGCGACCGCATCTGAATCAGGCCCAATGTTTTAATTCCGTCCACCTCATAATCAGGCTGTGTGGCCAGATTGTGATGGTTTCTCAAGATCCTAAATCATATTATTCCACAACAGCTTTCACTCCATGAGAATATCATATTGCTATATACTGTAAACAACTAAACAAGGCTAATTTCAGCAGGAACTGTTGGTGCCAACTTTTCCTTAATCTCTCACGTTCTGTCACATTCAATCAATAAAGCACTTGTTCTCATTAGTTCTATGAACACATTTGATATTGTACTGTATCCCTCTATAATCAATTTCAAACATAACTATTGACAGACCAACTCTACTTCTGTTTACTGATTTGGCTGTATTGATAGGGTAGAAATAGCTGCAAAATTTCAGAGTAATTGAGCAAATTTTGCAGTGATGCATATTTCCAGAGACTCCGTTTTTGCTTTTCCATAACTGGGCCTTATCCAGTCAGTTTGAATTTGCATTTTTTTTTTTAGATTTATCTCTGCAACCTATTCACAGTTAGTCACAGCTGCAAATCTGAACCTGCTACTCTTTCCCCTAAACTGCAACTCCCTCCTCTTGGCTCCTAATCCCTCCCCGTAAGCCTTGGCTGAGACTCCCTCCCCTTAACTGAAACTCCCTCCCCTTGTCTCCGACTCTCTCCTCTTAGCGTTCTTGGCTGAAGGCGTGACAACTTACAGAAAATGCTAAAAATCGCAGTACACAAAATACATATATTCAAATGAATTTCTGGACAATGCAGCAATTAAGTACTTAAGTGGTCTGGAGCAGTGCCGGATTTTACCTATGGGCTGACAGCGCCCCTTAAAATCTGCCACCTCAGCTCAGAGTCAGTGAAGCCATATGCAGTCTGAGAGACTGCACTGGCTTCACTGTGACCGGCAGTGACTTGCTATTGGAAGTTCTACCTGCCAGTCACAGACACTACAGGCAGTTCCATTGGGAGGTGTTTCCTCCCTCTGGGACTGCCAGACCAGGCTGCGATTAGCAGAGAGCTGGCTTCCTGTAGGAAGCCACACTGCCTTTTCGGGCAGCCCTAGACTGCTTCTATGGTCTGCAGCTGATGCAGTCCATAGAAGTTGGGAGTTTGCACATGCGCTGTACAGTAACTGCTACTGCACATGTGCCGGTCCCGACGTCTCTAAACAATATTGTACACTACAGATGCCGGGACTTGGCATCTGGCAGAGAAGGCTGTGCAAGAGTCAGGGAACTGGAGGGAAAGCCCTCATAATGCTATCTTGAGATTGCGTTATTATCACAGGGCTCCATACGGTATTTTTCTTTTTTACATTTTAATTTGAGTAAATTCGGGCAGATCGGATTCCCATTACAGGTATGGGAAATGCAATCTGATTACTAAAAGAAACATGCAAATTTAAGGTCTCGGAGCAGAATTTTGTGAATGCTCCTCCAATTATCCTTTAGTACATTCAGGTTATACTACAATAATGTGAAAGGGGTGTGAAAAACACCCTTTTTCATATTATGTTAGTAAAAATAATTTTGATAAATATGCCCCAAAAAGTCTTCCACTTGTGACTGACTAACTAAGGCCCTGTATTTGTAACTTTGCAGTTGCCAAATTTATAGTCTATGGAATAAGATGGGAATGTGATAATCAATTAATTCTGTTGCGTAGTATGGTTTACAATACATACTGTAGGAATACTAAAGACAACTACTCTTTTTAATATAAATATCTAAATGGAGAATCTAGCAAATATTTAACTGAACAATAAAATCAAATTGTCTGTGCTCCATCAAGTTGCAAACTCTTTAGGACTATTAGACATCTACAGTATGTGTCATTTGGTTCACATAGCAATAGCAGCATTAAATAATACTTCAAAAATGATCTGTCAGTTGTAATTTCTGCTAAAGCAATGGTCCTGTGGTTTCATCAAGCCCAATTATAATAACTGCACCTTTTCGGACTAGTGCTACCGTCTTGTTCCCGTATATAGCATTTTTACTTACTGACATTCCTTCATGTTTTCTAAGAAAATAACCCCTTTGGTCATCTAAATAAGAACCCCACAATGCTAAACTTTTTTATCTTTTGCACATACAGTAACTGCTACCATATATGTCGCTCCATTTTTGGCGTAGTATACTGTACATGATCTACAGGCCTTACGGTCGACCATATATGGTCCACAGACATATGGCCGACATGGACAAAAGGTCAATATATGAAAGATTGATACTGGAAAAGGTCAACAGGTACAAAAGATCAACAGGGTCGAAAGGTCAACATGACAATGGTCGGCACACAAAATGTCGACACACTTTTTTTCCATTTTTGGGCATGGTGTCTCACGCCGCTCGCCACAAGGTTACTAAACAGTATGATTTGTGACATGGATAGTCAAGGAAGGAACAAGTCCAAAAACATGAAAAAAATAAATAAAAATGTGTGGACCATATACAATAAATTTTTTTTTTTAAAAGTAAGTCCCTTTAAAAACCTGAATATACAAAAAAAGAACAAAACACTTGGTGCTTAGTCTAGTTCAGCTTAGTATTTCTCCAGCTGCTGTCTCTTCAATACTCAACCCTTACAAAACTCCAAAAACATACACAAAAAGAGGCAGCGCTTGTAAAAACAAATACAATTTAATTCATAAAAATAACTTACATAAATATCACATACAAAACACCGGCTCGTATTGACACTTTTAAAATAACAGTATTAAAAGTCTTATGACCTAAACACAGCTGACTATTTGTATAAATAATAATTCTAGTATCTGTTATACTCCAGCTGGGTTAGTAATTTTCAGTATGCATAACTTTCCATAGCAGTAGGGTTAATAGGATTTGGCAGAGGCATATAGTTGCTGTTAGTAAGCCATCCACCATATTGTTAGAACCAAAATCCCTCTGTTCAGTCCAACAGGCAATAATGTAGCCTCACCAAATAAGATGTATCAGTGCCGTAACTAGACATTGTAGCGCTGTGTGCAAGAAACAGCATCGGCACCCCCCCTTATTTAAAATAGGAGCAGTGCGCACCATTAGCACGCGCCAACAATATAGGGGTGTGGATTCATGGGGAAGGGGTGTGGCCACACAATAATACCAATTCATATTACGCTGCACAGTAGTCTCCATTATTTAAAATACGCCGCACAGTAGCACCACCACACCAGGTAGAGCCCCTTTTACACATTACGGCAGGCAGAGTCCCCTTTTACACATTACGGCAGGCAGAGAGCTCCCTTTTACACAGTACTGCAGGCAGAGTCCCCTTTTAACACATTACAGCAGGCAGAGTCCCCTTATCACACATTACGGCAGGCAGTCCCCCTTTTTTACACATTAACCAGCAGAGTCCCCCTTTTTTACACATTAATACAGCAGAAAAAGGGGGGTGGTGTCTAAGGGAGCTAAACCCAATGATATATTCCAGGGTTTGACCACAATTCACTTTAAAAATTTTTTTTATATATTTATATAAAAGTATTCAACAACCACAGTGAATAACAAATGGCTGACATAAACAAATTGCAGACATCAGATATGGACACTGTATATTGCGGACAATTTGTTAATCCAATGTGGTTTTCTTAATTAGTACATATTCGATGTTCTTATATCCGAACCAGAAAGCCAACGCGTTTCGTCCAACTGGACTTCATCAGGGGCTCAATATCAAAACAAGTAGGAAGAACATAAAGGAATGGATGACCAATTAATGATCCTATTAATCCCACATCAGTAAAATAGGCTTTGCAATAACAGATGCAATAAAAGGTGCGCTGATTTCACAGCTAGAATTGTATTGAATATGCCAACTCAGTAAGGCAAACAATAATGCAATAATGCTGAATTCGGTATAAGCCACAATTTATTTTACGTGGATAATACTCAGCAGGAAGAGTGGCTTCTCCTAGTCAGTTAACTGCTTTATTTACTAAGTAGGACAGCTTAGAGGGGCAGTATGTGCATGTTCTACCCATTTACACTTCATTCAAGATGGCATATGGTACAGTACAGTGGAAGTATTTTGCAGCTACTCAGGGCAGTCTTTTTGTATGGGCTCAATTGTCTCTTGCCCAAGGGCCCCTGGAGTCTAAGGGCCCAAGGCTGTTAGCTGAGGGTCCCATCTTTCCAGCGGTACCAGATTTTAGAAAATTGTCCCTAGGGAACCAGAGATATCTGACTTCGAAGCAGTGGTCCCCATCCAAGACGGTTAATTGCTCTTCCCAGCCAGATATCTTGGGTTCTGTCTGACATAACTTTTCTGAGGGGACTCTCCAAAATATGGGACCCCTTCCCTTTCAGTGGACACTGGCAGCTTGACTTTACTATGCCCAGAACCGGAGATATAAGCCTTCAAGCAGCTGGTCCCTGCTCCAGCTCCACACATCTGGTTTGCAGTTTTATCCGGTGGATTGCTCTGGATTCTGAACTCTGATCCCGAAGTCCCCAGTACCTCCTGAAAGGTGGAACTCTCTAGTTTTTTATCACATTCAAAGCTAAGAAATATTTTTCCAGGAACTGGAGATATCTGCAGTCAAGCAAAATTATGACTATTAAGCCCACTCCACTATCCACCCCTCCCCTGCATATTACACCCCCCATACCACCCAGGAAGTCATGTACCGGGGCCCATTCATACAGCCCAATGCCTCTTCTACAGTTTAGTGTTCTCTCTCCCGCCCCATCTTCCACCATCTGTGCAGTAAAGGAGTAATTAGCAGAAGTTACTGCTCCAGGTCCTACATGCTGAGCGGAAGATAGAACACCCCCTACCGCCCACTGATAGCACCCCCTACACCTACCGCTGGAGGATGAATAGGGGGCCCAGTGCATTGCTGTGCCCAGGGGCCTACACTGCTGTTAAGACGGCCCTGCAGCTACTGGTACTTTTTGGGCTGATGTTACCAACACAAGCATCCAAGTGCCGCCCCCAAACAACTGCCGCCCCTATGCACGTGCCTCATATGCCTAATGGGAAATTCACCACTGCCTCTGTGTGTTTACAACCTTTTAAGAGTTACTGACTTGTTACAGCTTTCTGGATAAGCCAGCGCTCGGGATCCCGACGATCACCATGTCAACACCAGAATCCCGAGTGATCACAATGCCGCCCAATGGAATGCCAACACACAGGGTCTATTCCCACTCGTGGGTGTCAACGACACCCATAGAGTGGGAATAGAACCTGTGGTGAGCGCAACAAACTGCTGAGCCCATTGCGTTGTGAGCGCAGCGTGCCCGCAAGGGGCTCTGTTGTGCTTGCCCCTCACCAGTATTCTGCTGCCGGAATCCCGCAGTCGGTATGCTGACAGCTGGGATCCCGGGAGCCGGCAATGCGGTACCAACGCGTTACCCATATATCGTATATGTCCAGTGGTACTGTAGTATAAGTCCACTGATACTGCCGTATAAGTCTAGTGATACTGCCGTATATGTCCAGTGGTACTGCCGTATATGTCCAGTAGTACTGCCGTATATGTCCAGTAATACTGCTGTATAAGTCCAGGGATACTGCCGTATATGTCCAGTGGTTCTGCCATATAAATCCAGTGGTACTGACATATAAATCCATTCCAGTGAAACTGCCGTATATGTCCAGTGGTACTGCCGTATAAATCCAGTGGTACTGGCGTATAAATCCAGTCCAGTGATACTGCCATATAAGTCCAGTGGTACTGCCGTATAAGTCCAGAACAGTGGTGCAGCTGTATAAGTTCAGATGTACTGCCGTATAAGTCTTGGGGTACTGCCGTATAAGTCCAGTACAGCGGTGCAGCTGTATAAGTTCTGGGGTACTGCCGTATAAGTCCAGTACAGTGGTGCAGCTTTATAAGTTATGGGGTACTGCCGTGTAAGTCCAGTACAGTGGTGCAGCTGTATAATTATTGGGGTACTGCCGAATAAGTTTTGGGGTACTGCCGTGTAAGTCCAGTACAGTGGTACTGCTGTATAAGTCCTGGGGTACTACCGTATAAGTCTTGGGATACTGCCGTATAATTCTAGTGATACTGTCGTATATGTCCAGTGGTACTGCCGTATAAGTCCAGTGATAATGCCGTATAATTCCAGTGATGCTGTGGTATTTGTCCAGTGGTACTGCCATATATGTCCAGTGGTACTGCCGTATATGTCCAGTGGTACTGCCGTATAAGTCCAGTGATTCTGCCGTATATGTCCAGTGGTACTGCCATATAAATCCAGTGGTACTGCTGTATAAATCCAGTCCAGTGATACTGCCGTATATGTCCAGTGGTACTGCCGTATAAATCCAGTGGTACTGCCACATAAATCCAGTCCAGTGATACTGCCTTATAAGCCCAGTGGTACTGCCATATAAATCCAGTGGTACTGCCGTATAAATCCAGTCCAGTGATACTGCCGTATAAGTCCAGTGATACTGTCGTATAAATCCAGTCCAGTGGTACTGCCGTATAAGTCCAGTGGTACTGCCATATCATTCCAGTGATACTGCCGTATAAGTCCAGCGGTACTGCCATATAAGTCTAGTGGTACTGCCATATAAGTCCAGTGGTACTGCCATATAATTCCAGTGATACTGCCGTATAAGTCCAGTGATACTGCCGTATAAGTCCAGTGATACTGCCGTATAAGTCCAGTGGTACTGCCGTATAAGTCCAGTGATACTGCCGTATATGTCCAGTGGTACTGCCGTATAAATCCAGTGGTACTGCCGTATAAATCCAGTCCAGTGATACTGCCGTATAAGTCCAGGGGTACTGCCGTATAAGTCCAGTCCAGTGGTGCTGTCTAGTACTGCATCAGTCCAGTGGTGGTGTCTTGTGCTGCCATAAGTCCAGTGGTGGTGTCCTGTGCTGTATATTATTTACTCCAAATAAAAAGTTTATATACATTACTTATATTATTTTCCAAATAATTTTTACAGGGTTTGCCCTGTGTGGTGTAGGGGTACGCTCACCTGTGCTGCATATTATTATAATAGCTCCAAATAAAAGGGTTATTATCTAAATTAATTTTACAGGCTTTGCCGTGTGTGTGTGGTTTAGGGGTACGCTCTCCTGTGCCACCAATATTGTGCATGTATTACATCTGGGCAAATTCCAGCACGTTCCATGTTGCTTGTGCTGCACACTTGTGTCACTTAGTTTAGTCATACAGCAACCTAGGTGCACCTCGTTTTCATCTTTGCTTCATGTGCTGTTTGTGGCCTATTTTTAAATCTGCCACCCTGTCTGCCACTGCAGTGCCACTCCTAAATGGGCCAGGTGTTTGTGCCACACACTTGTGTCACTTAGCTTAGCAATCCAGCGACCTTGGTGCACCTCTTTTTGTCTTTGCATCATGTGCTGTTTGGGGACTAGTTTTTTTAAGTGCCATCCTGTCTGACACTGCAGTGCCGCACACTGTTTGTGCCACACACTAGTGTCGCTTAGCTTAGTCATACAGCCACCTCAGTACAACTTTTTGGCCTAAAAAACGAGATTTATGGTAAGAACTTACGTTTGTATGAACATCAGGTAAAGTCGCAATTTTTCTCTGGAACCAAACCGACAAGGCAGAAATAAAATCCTTGATGAAGGCCAGACGAAGGCCCAAGTCCAGGCCCTGCTGTAGAAAGGCCAAAAGCTTGGCCGTACTAAACTTGTAAGCATCATAATTGTTAGTGGCACACCAAGCAAAGTAAGAATTCCAGACCCTATGATAAATCCGAGCAGAAACCGGTTTCCGGGCCTTCAACATAGTTTGAATGACCGCCTCAGAAAATCCTTTGGCCCTGAAGACGGAAGCTTCAAGGGCCATGCCGTCAAGGCCAGCCAGGCCAGATCCTGGTAGACACAAGGGCCCTGAACGAGGAGGTCTGGTCATTGTGGAAGCAGAAGAGGATGCTCTATCGATAGGTCTGAGAACCAGTGCCATCTGGGCCACGCTGGAGCAATCAGAAGTAGGTTTCCTTTTTCTTGCTTGAACTTCCTTATTATTCTGGGCAGGAGTGACACCGGAGGGAACACGTATGGCAGCCGAAAGTTCCATGGAATTGCCAGTGCATCCACGAACGCTGCTTTAGGATCCCTTGTACTTGCTCCGAAGACCAGAACCTTGTGATTGTTTCGAGACGCCATCAGGTCCACATCTGGGAGGCCCCACTTGTCCACTAGGAGTTGAAATACTTCTGGATGGAGGCTCCACTCTCCGGCGTGTTCGTCCTGATGACTGAGGAATACCGCTTCCCAGTTTAGGACCCCCGGAATGAACACTGCCGATATGGCTGGCAGATGGCGTTCTGCCCACTGAAGAATTCTTGAAACTTCCCTCATTGCCATGCGGCTACGAGTGCTCAAACTTAGAAAGCGCTAAGCTCTTGTGTGTGTCAGCTGTGCAGCTCCTTAAAATTACACCTCCTTTCAATTGTGCACTGCTGCTTTCAATAATGGGTTTGTTGAGTCCCAATAATTTAAATATAAATCAAGGAAAAAAGTTGAAAGCGCTGTCCACAATTAAAGAGTTTTTTATTTGATTAAAAATTATAAAATCACTATTCACATATATCTTTATCAATACTGATCTAAAGGTTTAGACATTGAAACATATTACAAACCATAGCTGTTTTCCAGTGGTACCTATTAGTGAAACAGTATAAACACAGTGGGTAACTTGCATTAAATTGACACACTCTGCATCTGATTAAACAATTGTATTAGATGTCATATACTAATCCCCTCAGTGTTTATTCCTTTTTGATGGTTCACTCCTTTGAGCAGCCTCCTATAAACGTAATTGGAAGGGTTATATGCTGACAGTCCCAGACATATCTGGAGAGATATGTTCACCACAAATCTGAATTATATATCTCCTCCCGCTGGGACAATAATACATCCAAAGCCACAGATTGAGAGCACGCAATGTCAAATTTAGGAGATAGAGTAACTACTGTTCTTAGTACAATCCCTTAATTGGCGGCTATTGATACTGAATAGATTGCCGTTCTGACGGGCGTCCCCGTCTGGTGATATAGTTACTTATATAGTAGGACTCCTATTTATTAAGCATGCTCCACAGATCATTCGTGAGTTCTTTAATCAATAAATGGAGGCCGCATGCACGGCTGATCTCACCCCTGTTCTTGTCGGCTACTGCTCCCGCCGGGCGTCCGTGGGTGTCTTAGGCAGCATCCGGCTGCTTCTCCTGCACCGAGACTCTCGCGGACCGCCTCTCCCAGGACAGTACCACAGAAAACTTGCGGTGGTGTGGTCTGTCGGGCTGGTTTGCTCCTGCGGTATCTGTCAGCGGCTGCGCGCTGCCTGCACAGCTCCCGAGATTTTGCCAGGTGTCTTGCCGACAGGGGGGAGATCAAGACTGTTTTCACAATAAGGTCCACATACACAAGGGACACTCTTGACGCGTTTCTCAGCCGTATGTCTATGGTGTTTCCTCAGAAGCTTCTGAGGAAACAGCCATAGACATACGGCTGAGAAACGCGTCAAGAGTGTCCCTTGTGTATGTGGACCTTATTGTGAAAACAGTCTTGTCGGCAAGACACCTGGCAAAATCTCGGGAGCTGTGCAGGCAGCGCGCAGCCGCTGACAGATACCGCAGGAGCAAACCAGCCCGACAGACCACACCACCGCAAGTTTTCTGTGGTACTGTCCTGGGAGAGGCGGTCCGCGAGAGTCTCGGTGCAGGAGAAGCAGCCGGATGCTGCCTAAGACACCCACGGACGCCCGGCGGGAGCAGTAGCCGACAAGAACAGGGGTGAGATCAGCCGTGCATGCGGCCTCCATTTATTGATTAAAGAACTCACGAATGATCTGTGGAGCATGCTTAATAAATAGGAGTCCTACTATATAAGTAACTATATCACCAGACGGGGACGCCCGTCAGAACGGCAATCTATTCAGTATCAATAGCCGCCAATTAAGGGATTGTACTAAGAACAGTAGTTACTCTATCTCCTAAATTTGACATTGCGTGCTCTCAATCTGTGGCTTTGGATGTATTATTGTCCCAGCGGGAGGAGATATATAATTCAGATTTGTGGTGAACATATCTCTCCAGATATGTCTGGGACTGTCAGCATATAACCCTTCCAATTACGTTTATAGGAGGCTGCTCAAAGGAGTGAACCATCAAAAAGGAATAAACACTGAGGGGATTAGTATATGACATCTAATACAATTGTTTAATCAGATGCAGAGTGTGTCAATTTAATGCAAGTTACCCACTGTGTTTATACTGTTTCACTAATAGGTACCACTGGAAAACAGCTATGGTTTGTAATATGTTTCAATGTCTAAACCTTTAGATCAGTATTGATAAAGATATATGTGAATAGTGATTTTATAATTTTTAATCAAATAAAAAACTCTTTAATTGTGGACAGCGCTTTCAACTTTTTTCCTTGGCTACGAGTGCTGCCTGGATAATTTATGTACACCACCGTGGTGGCGTTGTCCGATTGTACTTGAACAGGTCTATTCTGTATTAAATGCTGGGCCAAGTTCAGAGCATTGAACACTGCCTGCAGTTCCAGAATGTTTATCGGGAGGAGAGACTCCTCCCGGGTCCACCGACCCTGAAGGGAGTGTTGCTCCAACACCGCGCCCCAACCTCTTAGACTGGCATCCGTCATCAGAAGGACCCAGTTGGAGATCCAGAAGGGACCTGGTCCTGAAGCCACCAGCTCAGTGACAGACGGACCTCCGGAGACAAGGACATCATGGGAGACCTGATCCGCTGAGGCAGGCTGTCCCACTTGACAAGAATCAATTTCTGTAGAGGGCGGGAATGAAATTGAGCGAACTCCACCATGTCAAAAGCCGACACCATGAGAGCTAGCACTTGTATCGTCGAATGTATCAACACTTGCGGACGAGATAGGAAGCATCGAATCCTGTCCTGAAGTTTCAAAACCTTCTCCTGAGACAAGAACAACCGCTGGTTGTGAGTGTCTAATAATGCACCCAGGTGCACCATGCTCTGAGCAGGGACCAGGGAAGATTTCTTCCAGTTGATGAGCCACCCGTGGGCTTGCAGAAACAGGAGCGTCAGATCCAGATGGTGTAGGAGAATTTCTGGGGAATTCGCCAGGATCAACAAGTCATCCAGATACAGCAGAATCCTGACCCCTTGACGGTGGAGTACAGCTGTCATTACCGCCATGACCTTGGTGAAGACTCGCGGAGCCGTGGTCAAACCAAAAGGTAACGCCCGAAACTGGTAATGGAGGTTGCCAACCGCAAACCTCAGGTACTGCTGATGCAACATTGCAATGGGAATATGCAGGTAAGCATCTTGTATGTCCAGGGAGAACATATAATCCCCAGGTTCCAAGGACAGAACAATAGAGCGAAGAGTTTCCATATGAAACTTGGAGACCTTCACAAATTTGTTCAAGGACTTGAGGTTGAGGATGGGCCGAGAGGACCCATTCGGTTTCGGGACTAGGAACAGTGGTGAATAGTACCCCTTGCCTCTCTGATTAGAAGCATGTAACGAGCGCTACTGTTTATAAAAATATATAAAATGTATATTTGTCATAGAAAATATATATATATAAAATATATGTAAAAAGGTATGTAAAAAAGAATAGTGGCACCTGTAAAGAAAGAATTTTCTGTTAATTTAGCGATATGTTTACAACTCCTTTTGGAGTAAGTGGTTTGAGCTCAGTCCGTTCCGGTTCACAGTTTGAATTGTGAAAAAACTAACTGTCCCTACCTCCTAGTCAGTCCCGTGCACAAGTAGATGTTGTGGTCCTTCAACCTCAACCCGCTGCGTCCAGCGGTAGAGGATCACGGCTTGTGATCGGGTCGCGGCTCGATGACGTCACGCTGCGGCTAGGCGTCGGGAAGTTCGGGCCGGGAAGATGATGGTCTGTAGCTCTATGCCTCCAACGCGTTTCGTGCGTCCCAGCGCACTTAATCATGGATGGTATATCCATTTCCTGATCCTCTATTTATATTAAAAAAACTTTATTGTTCATTGTTAAAAAAAAAACGGAAGTACGTACAGGAAGTTGGATAAAACAGGCGGCAAGCATGTGCTCCTGTTTATATATATAAAATATATTTCTTTTTTCTTTTTCTGGTGCCACTTGTATATAATGTAAAGAAATTGTGTTTAAAATGACAAATAACTTGTATATATTATAAAAAAGCGTTTAATTCGATGTCAATATTAAGTCCCTGAGGTATTAATGTTTTCATTTCAAATATCCATCTTGTTTCATTTTTCAATAAATCTGTCACGATATTTCCCCCTCTCCAATTGTTTGGAACTTTTTTTATTCCCAAGAATTTTAAACCACGTGGATCTTTATTATGAAAATCAAGGAAATGTTTTGACACACTATGTGTGACAAGTCCTCTTTTTATGTTGTAAATAGGCTCGGCCAATCTTATTTTGATTTTTCTTTTTGTTTGGCCGATATATTGTAGCCCACAAGGGCATTCAATGAGGTAAATCACTTGTTCTGTTTCGCAGCTTAAATGGTCTCTAATCTCATATATTTTTCCTGTTTGGTTTGATTTAAATTGCTCCTCTGGTTTAGTTGTGGATTTATTGAGATTTTTACAAGCTTTGCATTTGAGACAGAAATGGTAGCCTTTTGTTTCTTTTTTCATTGGCGAGTTTCTCTGATGACTTTTCACAAGGTTCTGTTTAATATTTCTTGCCTTTTTATATATGATTTTTGGTTTATCTGTTAGGCAGTCTTTCAGTTCATTGTCCAATTTTAGAACATGCCAATGTTTATTCAGCATGGTTTCTATCATGTGGTGATTGCTGTTATATTGGGTAATGAATGTAATTTTTTCTGTGTGTTCATCAGGCTTTTTGTCTTTATATTTTATAAGATCTTTTCTATCCATGCTGTCAATTCTAATTTTCTGTTTGTTCAGTTCCTCCACTTTATATCCTTTTTGAATGAAGTTTTGCATCATATTTTTACTCTGTTCTTCATAAGTTTCATGTTGGCTGCAGTTTCTTTTAATTCTTTGTAATTGACTTGATGGTATGCTTGATTTCCAGTTTTTATGATGGTTACTTGAATTCGGTAGGATGTTATTACCACTGACTTCCTTTATATGTGTTTTGGTGTTGATTTGATTATTCTTAATGAAAATTTCCAGGTCCAAAAAGGTTACTTCATCTTTGCTTGTATTTATTGTAAAAACAAGGTTGATGTTGTTATTATTTATGTGCAGTTTGAATTTCTCCAGATCTATGTTGGTTCCTCCCCAAATGAAGAAGATATCATCGATAAATCTATACCAACAAATTAGGCTCTCTTTGAAAGGATTATTTGTCCAAATATTTTGGTCCTCCCACCTTGCTACGAACAAATTCGCGTAGCTGGGCGCGAATGATGTGCCCATCGCTGTTCCGCACTTTTGGCGATAGAATTGACCGTTGTTCCAAAAATAGTTATGGTTCAAAATGAAATCAATATTTGCCATGATGAAGTTCACCTGTCGGGTAGGAAGATTGGATTTATTCAAATAGAATTCAGTGTGTTCACAACCTATTTCGTGATTAATGCATGTATATAATGATTTGACATCGCAAGTTCCCAAAGTGTAATGATCTTTCCATTGTGTTTCTGAAAGAATCTGTATAATGTGGATGGTATCTTTGAGGTAGCTTCTTTGTGATTTTACGATGTCTTGAAGAAAGAAGTCGGTATATCTGGATAGATTTGAAGTAATGGATTGAATTCCTGACACTATGGGACGTCCAGGCGGATTTATGGGGTCTTTATGCATTTTTGGTAAGCAATAAAAGGTTGGAATTTTAGGATTTTTTTCCATTATGTAATTGAATTCTTTCATGGTAATAATTCCCAATTCTAAACCTTCTTGGATTTGTTCTCGAAGTTTATTTTCATAAACACTGGTGGGGTCTTGATCCAGTATTTCATATGTATCTTGGTCTTCCAGGAGCCGTGTCACCTCTCTTTCATATTGTTCCTTATTCAAGATGACGATACCTCCACCTTTGTCAGCTGGTTTTATTGTGATGCTTTTGTCTTGTTTCAATTCTTTTAGTCCTAATCTTTCCTCCTTAGTAATATTTAATTTCATTTTCGGCTTTTCTGGTATTTTTTCTATTTCTTCTTCCAACAGCTTTTGAAATGTCTCTAGGTGTGGCCCTTTACAATATGTGGGATTGAAAGTCGACGGTGGTCCAAATTTAGTGTGTTTAAATTCATCATCTTGTATGGATGGTTGTGAATTATTATTTTTTGTGAAGAATTTTTTGATGTTGCACTTTCTTACGAATTTGTGCACATCAATATATAAGTCAAATTTATTGATTTTTGACTGTGGGGCAAAATTAAGTCCCTTCTGTAAGATTGAAGTTTGTGCTTTTGACAGTGTTTTATTGCTCAAATTAAATATTGTTGGCTTAGTTTCAGATGTGATGTTTGTTCTCTTTGTTGTTCTTATTCCTCCTCTTCGTCCTCTCTTTCTTTTTCTCTGGCGAAGTTCTCCCTGTATTTTTTGTTCGGGATTCTTTTGTAATCCGGAGGTTTCTGTGAACCCTGGTTGAAGTCTAAAAAATAGTCTTCATCTGTTTCTTCATCTGAATCCTCACAATAATTTCTTTTAGTCGATTGTTTTCTTCCATGTGGTTTTTCCTGTTCTTTTTTTTGAATTGTCTGTATAAGTGATTGAATTTCTTCATTTTCTTCTTTCTCTGCTGCCTTTTTTCCTGATGTGAATGAGTCTTTTATAAGTTTATATTGGTTTGTACTAAAACTGAAATTCCTTTGATTGTATGGTTGATAATTCCTTGTATATCCTTTATTTTTTGGATATTGTTTAATTAATGGTTCTTTTGTTTGTTTAAATTTGGATTGCTGCTGATCCTGATATGTCCTATTCCTCTGTGTGTTGGTATAGATGTTTCTTGTTGGCTTATATTTTTCTTGAAATTTACGTGAGGGAGGCTCTCTCTTTGTATTTTTATTCTGGAGGTAAAATTCCATTTCTTGTAGATCCCTCTTGAATTTTCGTTGTTTCTGGAGGATGATGTCATCTTCAAGTTTTCCTATTTTTTCATTCGTCATACGCATAAGGTTCTTGAAGTCCTCCATAGTTGATAGACTTTCAAATCTTTTTTCAAAAACTTGAATATTTTCATTGGTTTTTACTAGTGTAATGGATCTATCTTCAATGATCAATTTTATTAATTCTATCGAACATGTGTCCAGAATTTTATTCCATTTTTCGTGGAAATTTTCCTGTATTGGTAGGAAGGTTGCTGCTTTTGCAATCCTCAGACCTTTTGGTATCATTCCATTTTCTAAATATTTTTGCAAGGTTGTAATTTCCCACCATTGTCGCACTTCTTGAGTATAATGTTTTTCTAGTTTTAAAAATTGGGTGCAGAACCGTTCATCTCCTGCGGGGGGGTCAATGGGTATAATATTTTTGGTAAAAATATTTCCCAAATCATTCCTTTTGTGTGAAATATGACGAGAGGTATATTGTGTCATGTTATACTGCAGCAGTTGATAGGCAAAGATACAGTAAGAAATATATGACAACTGCGCTGTATGTGAAAAAAAGCTGCTCAGTTTAAAATTGATACGATTAGAAGCATGTAACGAGCGCTACTGTTTATAAAAATATATAAAATGTATATTTGTCATAGAAAATATATATATATAAAATATATGTAAAAAGGTATGTAAAAAAGAATAGTGGCACCTGTAAAGAAAGAATTTTCTGTTAATTTAGCGATATGTTTACAACTCCTTTTGGAGTAAGTGGTTTGAGCTCAGTCCGTTCCGGTTCACAGTTTGAATTGTGAAAAAACTAACTGTCCCTACCTCCTAGTCAGTCCCGTGCACAAGTAGATGTTGTGGTCCTTCAACCTCAACCCGCTGCGTCCAGCGGTAGAGGATCACGGCTTGTGATCGGGTCGCGGCTCGATGACGTCACGCTGCGGCTAGGCGTCGGGAAGTTCGGGCCGGGAAGATGATGGTCTGTAGCTCTATGCCTCCAACGCGTTTCGTGCATCCCAGCGCACTTAATCATGGATGGCATATCCATTTCCTGATCCTCTATTTATATTAAAAAAACTTTATTGTTCATTGTTAAAAAAAACGGAAGTACGTACAGGAAGTTGGATAAAACAGGCGGCAAGAGGACGAAGAGGAGGAATAAGAACAACAAAGAGAACAAACATCACATCTGAAACTAAACCAACAATATTTAATTTGAGCAATAAAACACTGTCAAAAGCACAAACTTCAATCTTACAGAAGGGACTTAATTTTGCCCCACAGTCAAAAATCAATAAATTTGACTTATATATTGATGTGCACAAATTCGTAAGAAAGTGCAACATCAAAAAATTCTTCACAAAAAATAATAATTCACAACCATCCATACAAGATGATGAATTTAAACACACTAAATTTGGACCACCGTCGACTTTCAATCCCACATATTGTAAAGGGCCACACCTAGAGACATTTCAAAAGCTGTTGGAAGAAGAAATAGAAAAAATACCAGAGAAGCCGAAAATGAAATTAAATATTACTAAGGAGGAAAGATTAGGACTAAAAGAATTGAAACAAGACAAAAGCATCACAATAAAACCAGCTGACAAAGGTGGAGGTATCGTCATCTTGAATAAGGAACAATATGAAAGAGAGGTGACACGGCTCCTGGAAGACCAAGATACATATGAAATACTGGATCAAGACCCCACCAGTGTTTATGAAAATAAACTTCGAGAACAAATCCAAGAAGGTTTAGAATTGGGAATTATTACCATGAAAGAATTCAATTACATAATGGGAAAAAAAAATCCTAAAATTCCAACCTTTTATTGCTTACCAAAAATGCATAAAGACCCCATAAATCCGCCTGGACGTCCCATAGTGTCAGGAATTCAATCCATTACTTCAAATCTATCCAGATATACCGACTTCTTTCTTCAAGACATTGTAAAATCACAAAGAAGCTACCTCAAAGATACCATCCACATTATACAGATTCTTTCAGAAACACAATGGAAAGATCATTACACTTTGGGAACTTGCGATGTCAAATCATTATATACATGCATTAATCACGAAATAGGTTGTGAACACACTGAATTCTATTTGAATAAATCCAATCTTCCTACCCGACAGGTGAACTTCATCATGGCAAATATTGATTTCATTTTGAACCATAACTATTTTTGGAACAACGGTCAATTCTATCGCCAAAAGTGCGGAACAGCGATGGGCACATCATTCGCGCCCAGCTACGCGAATTTGTTCGTAGCAAGGTGGGAGGACCAAAATATTTGGACAAATAATCCTTTCAAAGAGAGCCTAATTTGTTGGTATAGATTTATCGATGATATCTTCTTCATTTGGGGAGGAACCAACATAGATCTGGAGAAATTCAAACTGCACATAAATAATAACAACATCAACCTTGTTTTTACAATAAATACAAGCAAAGATGAAGTAACCTTTTTGGACCTGGAAATTTTCATTAAGAATAATCAAATCAACACCAAAACACATATAAAGGAAGTCAGTGGTAATAACATCCTACCGAATTCAAGTAACCATCATAAAAACTGGAAATCAAGCATACCATCAAGTCAATTACAAAGAATTAAAAGAAACTGCAGCCAACATGAAACTTATGAAGAACAGAGTAAAAATATGATGCAAAACTTCATTCAAAAAGGATATAAAGTGGAGGAACTGAACAAACAGAAAATTAGAATTGACAGCATGGATAGAAAAGATCTTATAAAATATAAAGACAAAAAGCCTGATGAACACACAGAAAAAATTACATTCATTACCCAATATAACAGCAATCACCACATGATAGAAACCATGCTGAATAAACATTGGCATGTTCTAAAATTGGACAATGAACTGAAAGACTGCCTAACAGATAAACCAAAAATCATATATAAAAAGGCAAGAAATATTAAACAGAACCTTGTGAAAAGTCATCAGAGAAACTCGCCAATGAAAAAAGAAACAAAAGGCTACCATTTCTGTCTCAAATGCAAAGCTTGTAAAAATCTCAATAAATCCACAACTAAACCAGAGGAGCAATTTAAATCAAACCAAACAGGAAAAATATATGAGATTAGAGACCATTTAAGCTGCGAAACAGAACAAGTGATTTACCTCATTGAATGCCCTTGTGGGCTACAATATATCGGCCAAACAAAAAGAAAAATCAAAATAAGATTGGCCGAACATATTTACAACATAAAAAGAGGACTTGTCACACATAGTGTGTCAAAACATTTCCTTGATTTTCATAATAAAGATCCACGTGGTTTAAAATTCTTGGGAATAAAAAAAGTTCCAAACAATTGGAGAGGGGGAAATATCGTGACAGATTTATTGAAAAATGAAACAAGATGGATATTTGAAATGAAAACATTAATACCTCAGGGACTTAATATTGACATCGAATTAAACGCTTTTTTATAATATATACAAGTTATTTGTCATTTTAAACACAATTTCTTTACATTATATACAAGTGGCACCAAAAAAAGAAAAAAGAAATATATTTTATATATATAAACAGGAGCACATGCTTGCCGCCTGTTTTATCCAACTTCCTGTACGTACTTCCGTTTGTTTTTTTAACAATGAACAATAAAGTTTTTTTAATATAAATAGAGGATCAGGAAATGGATATGCCATCCATGATTAAGTGCGCTGGGACGCACGAAACGCGTTGGAGGCATAGAGCTACAGACCATCATCTTCCCGGCCCGAACTTCCCGACGCCTAGCCGCAGCGTGACGTCATCGAGCCGCGACCCGATCACAAGCCGTGATCCTCTACCGCTGGACGCAGCGGGTTGAGGTTGAAGGACCACAACATCTACTTGTGCACGGGACTGACTAGGAGGTAGGGACAGTTAGTTTTTTCACAATTCAAACTGTGAACCGGAACGGACTGAGCTCAAACCACTTACTCCAAAAGGAGTTGTAAACATATCGCTAAATTAACAGAAAATTCTTTCTTTACAGGTGCCACTATTCTTT
The DNA here is from genome assembly GCF_028390025.1 of Pseudophryne corroboree. NCBI lineage: Eukaryota > Metazoa > Chordata > Amphibia > Anura > Myobatrachidae > Pseudophryne > Pseudophryne corroboree. The sequence continues at coordinate 754,920,292 of NC_086448.1, forward strand.
TTTACATACCTTTTTACATATATTTTATATATATATATTTTCTATGACAAATATACATTTTATATATTTTTATAAACAGTAGCGCTCGTTACATGCTTCTAATCGTATCAATTTTAAACTGAGCAGCTTTTTTTCACATACAGCGCAGTTGTCATATATTTCTTACTGTATCTTTGCCTATCAACTGCTGCAGTATAACATGACACAATATACCTCTCGTCATATTTCACACAAAAGGAACGATTTGGGAAATATTTTTACCAAAAATATTATACCCATTGACCCCCCCGCAGGAGATGAACGGTTCTGCACCCAATTTTTAAAACTAGAAAAACATTATACTCAAGAAGTGCGACAATGGTGGGAAATTACAACCTTGCAAAAATATTTAGAAAATGGAATGATACCAAAAGGTCTGAGAATTGCAAAAGCAGCAACCTTCCTACCAATACAGGAAAATTTCCACGAAAAATGGAATAAAATTCTGGACACATGTTCGATAGAATTAATAAAATTGATCATTGAAGATAGATCCATTACACTAGTAAAAACCAATGAAAATATTCAAGTTTTTGAAAAAAGATTTGAAAGTCTATCAACTATGGAGGACTTCAAGAACCTTATGCGTATGACGAATGAAAAAATAGGAAAACTTGAAGATGACATCATCCTCCAGAAACAACGAAAATTCAAGAGGGATCTACAAGAAATGGAATTTTACCTCCAGAATAAAAATACAAAGAGAGAGCCTCCCTCACGTAAATTTCAAGAAAAAGATAAGCCAACAAGAAACATCTATACCAACACACAGAGGAATAGGACATATCAGGATCAGCAGCAATCCAAATTTAAACAAACAAAAGAACCATTAATTAAACAATATCCAAAAAATAAAGGATATACAAGGAATTATCAACCATACAATCAAAGGAATTTCAGTTTTAGTACAAACCAATATAAACTTATAAAAGACTCATTCACATCAGGAAAAAAGGCAGCAGAGAAAGAAGAAAATGAAGAAATTCAATCACTTATACAGACAATTCAAAAAAAAGAACAGGAAAAACCACATGGAAGAAAACAATCGACTAAAAGAAATTATTGTGAGGATTCAGATGAAGAAACAGATGAAGACTATTTTTTAGACTTCAACCAGGGTTCACAGAAACCTCCGGATTACAAAAGAATCCCGAACAAAAAATACAGGGAGAACTTCGCCAGAGAAAAAGAAAGAGAGGACGAAGAGGAGGAATAAGAACAACAAAGAGAACAAACATCACATCTGAAACTAAACCAACAATATTTAATTTGAGCAATAAAACACTGTCAAAAGCACAAACTTCAATCTTACAGAAGGGACTTAATTTTGCCCCACAGTCAAAAATCAATAAATTTGACTTATATATTGATGTGCACAAATTCGTAAGAAAGTGCAACATCAAAAAATTCTTCACAAAAAATAATAATTCACAACCATCCATACAAGATGATGAATTTAAACACACTAAATTTGGACCACCGTCGACTTTCAATCCCACATATTGTAAAGGGCCACACCTAGAGACATTTCAAAAGCTGTTGGAAGAAGAAATAGAAAAAATACCAGAGAAGCCGAAAATGAAATTAAATATTACTAAGGAGGAAAGATTAGGACTAAAAGAATTGAAACAAGACAAAAGCATCACAATAAAACCAGCTGACAAAGGTGGAGGTATCGTCATCTTGAATAAGGAACAATATGAAAGAGAGGTGACACGGCTCCTGGAAGACCAAGATACATATGAAATACTGGATCAAGACCCCACCAGTGTTTATGAAAATAAACTTCGAGAACAAATCCAAGAAGGTTTAGAATTGGGAATTATTACCATGAAAGAATTCAATTACATAATGGAAAAAAATCCTAAAATTCCAACCTTTTATTGCTTACCAAAAATGCATAAAGACCCCATAAATCCGCCTGGACGTCCCATAGTGTCAGGAATTCAATCCATTACTTCAAATCTATCCAGATATACCGACTTCTTTCTTCAAGACATCGTAAAATCACAAAGAAGCTACCTCAAAGATACCATCCACATTATACAGATTCTTTCAGAAACACAATGGAAAGATCATTACACTTTGGGAACTTGCGATGTCAAATCATTATATACATGCATTAATCACGAAATAGGTTGTGAACACACTGAATTCTATTTGAATAAATCCAATCTTCCTACCCGACAGGTGAACTTCATCATGGCAAATATTGATTTCATTTTGAACCATAACTATTTTTGGAACAACGGTCAATTCTATCGCCAAAAGTGCGGAACAGCGATGGGCACATCATTCGCGCCCAGCTACGCGAATTTGTTCGTAGCAAGGTGGGAGGACCAAAATATTTGGACAAATAATCCTTTCAAAGAGAGCCTAATTTGTTGGTATAGATTTATCGATGATATCTTCTTCATTTGGGGAGGAACCAACATAGATCTGGAGAAATTCAAACTGCACATAAATAATAACAACATCAACCTTGTTTTTACAATAAATACAAGCAAAGATGAAGTAACCTTTTTGGACCTGGAAATTTTCATTAAGAATAATCAAATCAACACCAAAACACATATAAAGGAAGTCAGTGGTAATAACATCCTACCGAATTCAAGTAACCATCATAAAAACTGGAAATCAAGCATACCATCAAGTCAATTACAAAGAATTAAAAGAAACTGCAGCCAACATGAAACTTATGAAGAACAGAGTAAAAATATGATGCAAAACTTCATTCAAAAAGGATATAAAGTGGAGGAACTGAACAAACAGAAAATTAGAATTGACAGCATGGATAGAAAAGATCTTATAAAATATAAAGACAAAAAGCCTGATGAACACACAGAAAAAATTACATTCATTACCCAATATAACAGCAATCACCACATGATAGAAACCATGCTGAATAAACATTGGCATGTTCTAAAATTGGACAATGAACTGAAAGACTGCCTAACAGATAAACCAAAAATCATATATAAAAAGGCAAGAAATATTAAACAGAACCTTGTGAAAAGTCATCAGAGAAACTCGCCAATGAAAAAAGAAACAAAAGGCTACCATTTCTGTCTCAAATGCAAAGCTTGTAAAAATCTCAATAAATCCACAACTAAACCAGAGGAGCAATTTAAATCAAACCAAACAGGAAAAATATATGAGATTAGAGACCATTTAAGCTGCGAAACAGAACAAGTGATTTACCTCATTGAATGCCCTTGTGGGCTACAATATATCGGCCAAACAAAAAGAAAAATCAAAATAAGATTGGCCGAACATATTTACAACATAAAAAGAGGACTTGTCACACATAGTGTGTCAAAACATTTCCTTGATTTTCATAATAAAGATCCACGTGGTTTAAAATTCTTGGGAATAAAAAAAGTTCCAAACAATTGGAGAGGGGGAAATATCGTGACAGATTTATTGAAAAATGAAACAAGATGGATATTTGAAATGAAAACATTAATACCTCAGGGACTTAATATTGACATCGAATTAAACGCTTTTTTATAATATATACAAGTTATTTGTCATTTTAAACACAATTTCTTTACATTATATACAAGTGGCACCAAAAAAAGAAAAAAGAAATATATTTTATATATATAAACAGGAGCACATGCTTGCCGCCTGTTTTATCCAACTTCCTGTACGTACTTCCGTTTTTTTTTTAACAATGAACAATAAAGTTTTTTTAATATAAATAGAGGATCAGGAAATGGATATGCCATCCATGATTAAGTGCGCTGGGACGCACGAAACGCGTTGGAGGCATAGAGCTACAGACCATCATCTTCCCGGCCCGAACTTCCTGACGCCTAGCCGCAGCGTGACGTCATCGAGCCGCGACCCGATCACAAGCCGTGATCCTCTACCGCTGGACGCAGCGGGTTGAGGTTGAAGGACCACAACATCTACTTGTGCACGGGACTGACTAGGAGGTAGGGACAGTTAGTTTTTTCACAATTCAAACTGTGAACCGGAACGGACTGAGCTCAAACCACTTACTCCAAAAGGAGTTGTAAACATATCGCTAAATTAACAGAAAATTCTTTCTTTACAGGTGCCACTATTCTTTTTTACATACCTTTTTACATATATTTTATATATATATATTTTCTATGACAAATATACATTTTATATATTTTTATAAACAGTAGCGCTCGTTACATGCTTCTAATCGTATCAATTTTAAACTGAGCATCTTTTTTTCACATACAGCGCAGTTGTCATATATTTCTTACCTTGCCTCTCTGAGCCAGAGGCACCTGTACTACCACTCCTGTGTCCAGGAGGGACTGTACCACCGAATGAAGAGTTTTTGCCTTCACCTGATCCGAAGTAACGTCTGCCAGGCAAAATCGATGAGAGGGACGATTCTTGAAGGATACGGCGTAACCTCGAGTGACGACTTCCCGTACCCAGGCATCGGAAGTGGTCTTCAACCATTCCTGGGTAAACCCTAGAAGTCGGCCCCCCACCCTGGGATCCCCCAGAGGGAGGCCGGTCCCGTCATGCAGCAGGCTTGTCAGTTTTGGAAGCAGGCTGATGGGCAGCCCAGGCCCGTTTAGGTTTGGGCTTATTAGGTTTGGGCTTATTGGGTTTGGAAGTGCAAGCCTGTTTCGGGTACACCTGACCCTTTGCTTTCCCTGAAGGATGAAAGGAAATACTCTTAGCCTTCGGTACGGAAGGAGCAGTACTAGGTAGACAAGCTGTTTTAGCAGAGGCTAAGTCAGCCACAATCTTGTTAAGGTCTTTTCCGAAAAGAATGTCTCACTTAAAAGAAAGTACCTCCGGGGATTTCTTAGAGTCCAGATCTACAGACCAGGACCGTAACCAGAGAATTCGGTGAGCCAAAATGGACGTAGTAGAAGCCTTGGCTGCCAGAATACCGGCATCAGAAGCCGCCTCCTCAATGTAATGAGAAGCTGTGACAATATACGAAAGACATTGTCTAGCATGATCAGAAGCGTCGGAAGGAAGCTCAGCTTCCAACGCCTGAGCCCACGCTTCAATAACCTCTGCAGCCCAAGTCGCTGCAATGGTGGGCCGATGTGCTAAGGTGTAAATCGCCTTTAAACAACCCTCCACACGCTTATCCGTCGGTTCATTCAGAGACGTGACGGTAGTAATAGGCAGAGCTGAGGATACCACCAGCCGCGCCACTGGCGAATCCACTGGCGAATCCACTGGCGGGGGTGTCACCCAATTTTTAATTAGATCCGCCACGAGAGGATAGCGAGCCAGCATCTTCTTGTGAGGCGTGAATTTCTTTCCTGTATTTTCCCAGGATTCCGGACGTATGTCAACTAAATTGTTAGAGTGAGGTAAAACTTGTTTAACCACTTTCTGACGTTTAAATCTGTCCAGTTTCTTAGGGGCAGTATCAGGCTCTGGGTCATCAGTAATTTGGAGACTCATCCTGATAGCCTCCAACAAGTCAGGAACATCCACCTGTGAAACAGATTCCCCATCAGAATTATCAGTATCAGTCTCTGTGGGGTCAGTATATACGCCATCCTCATCAGACGAGGTGTCTGGGACGTTGGTGGATTGTGAGGAAGTAATAGCCCGCTTAGAGGACCCTTTGGTCTTAGGCGGGCGAGGGTGAGATTTCTGTTTAGTCAGTGACTGGTTCAATTGCTGTAACTGACTGGACAGTTGATCTGCCCATGGCGGATTAACCGCAGGGACCATAAGCGGTTGCACTGGCAAAGGAGGTCCCATAGGGGGCGTAAGTCTAGTTACTAGCGTATTAAATAACGTGGAGAAAGTAGCCAAAGGGGGGTCATTATGCACCCCCATTGCTACGGTCCCACTGGGGGGCAGGAACCCCCAGAACCTGAATCCTCCGCTGCAATGTTTTCCTCTAATGCGTCTGCAGCATCACCACCATGCAATGTGGGATCAGCTCCAGCTCAGTTGCCTCTTGTAGCTGACATGTCTGAAAGCTCAATTCAAGGCAACCAGTACAATATAAGCAGCACAACACCTGACAAGAACCCCCTGTGTAGTACAAACAGAGAGTTCCAGAGGTATATGGTGACTAAGAATCACAGAGAAAAACACACAATAAGTATATCTTGTGAAACACCTATATTAAGTAATAATCCTGACGCACTTAGCCCCCTCAGGTTACAGAATCTAGGGATAGCAATCTGAGTGAGATACACGAAATGGGGGTCACACAGCAGCTATATGCACACACACACATAGTCACCTTGTACAATGCAGAAATTATGACATGCAATAAAACTGCACTGGACTAGCAATACAGAGTAATACTAAGTATAGCTATACACTCAATAGATATAATAATGCACAGTAAAGACTGGATGTATATAACAGGGTACTTGTACTAAATAACCCTGACTAAATGCACTTTTTCTTAACTAACACTGTCCACAGACATGTAGAATACTTAAGTGTCCTGTAAAATGCACAGCGCTGACATGCAGGCGGCTTTACAGAGGAGGATTTTTCCAAACAGTCCCAGGATCAGCTCAGCTTGACCTAATGGCGCCCAAACGCTGACAGGGAGTGAGGGGGAGAGAGATATGCAGCTCCAGGGCGGGAACATTTACGCTAAATGGCGCCCTGGGGCTGGGGGAGGGACTAAAGGTTAGAGCCTTATCTCCTTGCTGTACTTCACCACCTGGTACTGTGGGCCTTAGTAAATGGATTTTTTAGAGAATCCGACCTGTGCCCTTGCCCTGGTGGTCTAGTGGGGTCCCTGTACTGCCACAGTGTCCACGCCAGCGCGCGCGGCCCGCCTCCCACCGGCTGTGTCGGAATGCGGTTTACAGTGGGTCCCGCCTGGGGGACCCACTTACCTCCTCCCTGAATGCGGCCACGCGATCCTGGAGAGCTGCGGTGGTGTGTGTGCCTGACTGAAGAAAACCGCAGCATCCGCTGTAAGTACCCGGCAACCAAGGTGCGGGAGTATACAGCGCCTCTGGGGGAGGTGATGGAGCTGCAGCAGGAGATGTGTGACTGACATCTAACACTCACAGTGTCTCTGCTGTAGCCCTTGAAGTTTTCATTTTTCACTTAGAAAAGCTCTTCTGAGGGCTACTGGAGCAGCCCACCTGTTGTATGCCTGCACTGCATGGCACCAACTACAAAACTGAGCTCCTGTGCACGGAGGCAGGGTTATAGAGGAGGCGGCGCTATGCATTCTGGGAAGAAGGTCAAAGCTTTTAGCCTGTTGGTGCCTCGGATCAAGATCCCACTCTACACCCCAATGTCATTCCCTGTGGAGTCCAGTCTACCCCGCCGCAGAAACAATATTGTGAGGTGTTCAGAATAGACTGGAAATGAGTGGAGATTAATGTTATTGAGGTTAAGAATACCGTAGAATCAAAATTACACCCAAATTCTGTGATTTTAGCTGTTTTTATGTTTTTTTCAAAAATCATCCAGAATCAAAACTAAAACACGAAAGGGTGGTTTTGGCAAAACCAATCCAGATCCAAAACAGGAGCGGGGATCCAGAACCAAAACCAAAACACGAAAAGTGCCCGCCGCACATCTCTGCAATGAATCAATTAACATGTTAGAACTTGTAGTTCCACATAACTGGAGAGTCATTATACACACAAATAAAAATCTATTCCCTTTTTATGAGAAGACGAGTCTTGCAGTTCATCCTAAAATAAAGTTTTATTTATTTATGGTTTTTACTTCAATTGAATATGCATGTATTTTATTAATAAATGATAAGTATGCATAGAAGACAGTCAGTAGTTTATTGCCAGAAGTATGCTTTTATCACCAGACGTAATGGTAAGCCGTTCCTGGGAATGACTACAAGACTCTCAGAGGGGAGAAAAGTTATAGGGCTGCTTTAATAAAACCAGATAAGCTTTAAAAAAAATATAACTATTTACAAAAGCTATAGCTAGAAGGCAGTCGAGATGCGCAGTCTTTGAAGGGAGGAAATGTGTATTATAGATTTTCATTTAATTTCCTGTCATATCTACCAGTCTATAGTCCATACGCTCTCACTGAGGGGATCTGGAAATTAAGAGCAATATTTTTGATAACAAAACTTTTTCCTGAAGACATAATAAACTTTACAGAATGTAAGGAATATTTTACATAAGTGACTTGGCAACTAACTCATATTAACTCGTTAGTGAATGGCAAATATCAGATTATCTTCAGGATTCAGCTGTTTTTACCGACAATTCCATTAGCAATAGAATATATGTGAAAGTTACATGTATATGGCCATTTCAAAACGTTATTTCTGATTTAGGGATTTACGTAACTCCAATATTTACATAAATCTCTGATGTTTAATGATCTGCGCTGGCACAGTAGCCTCACTGAGCATGGATCAGGTTCTGCGATGTCGCTCGCTGAGCTCCAAAAGCCTCTTGATTGACATGCTGCTGACATCTAGGGGTGGCGAGGGGAAGTGTTCCAGAAAACTGGGCGGTGGTGGTTGGGAAGGGGGGGGGGGGGGGGTCAGCCATGTTTTCTGGGTATGTTGAGTATAGCGGCTGCATCCATGGAAGCTGCATCAATGGTTTCAGCGTGATTTCATCGGACATCCTGAGTATCCGATGTTCATACAATTGTTCCAAAGCTGCGTCCTTTGCATAATGTCTCACAGGTGCAGCATACAAAGGCTGTGCCAGTAGCGTCCACCTCTGAATCAGCCCTATTGGACAGTGCCGCCATCAGGGGGGAGTACTACCAGTACAGGAATCCCGGGTCCAGACAGAGACCCCTACCACTGTATAATAAAGATTTTTTTTTCTTTTTTTGCGACCCGACGCTCATGATGTCATGACATCACTTACGCTGCTGAGAGAGAGAGAGCGGGAGTCGCAGCACATAAGGAGCTAGCAGAAAAAGCCAAAGATATTGGCATGTAGAAACTGGCTGCGGGCCACTGGCTGGAGAAACAGTAGGGGCTGCTGGCTGGGACTAGAGAGATCTGCAGAGACACTGGAGCAGGAGTGGGATGGGGGTGCTGGGGGGAGAGAAGTGGGGTAGGGTGTGGGTTTCAGCAAACATTGCTCCCTCTAAACTCACGCAAGTGAGCAGCGGGTTTTAAAAAGACTTAGTTGTTCAGTGTTTCTGCAAATGGACTGACAATTAATTAAGAATCATGATATATCATAAGCACATATATTCCTTAAAAAAATATAATGCAACACACCAGCACCAACAGTGTCACAAAAAAATAATAGTATAGTATAGTACACTGGGGTTCAGCTAAAAAAAAAATATATATTTCTTTTTAAATCATATATTTAGCTTTTATAACTGGTGCAGAGCACCCCTAGATTGGCAGAAGACCCCTAGATTGGCAAGGGACTTCTTTATGTACATCAAAGCACGGACCATCTACAGTGTCACAGAAAAATAATAGTACACTGCAGTATGGCTGCCAGTGTCACAGAAAAAACAAGATTTTACTTACCGGTAAATCTATTTCTCGTAGTCCGTAGTGGATGCTGGGGACTCCGTAAGGACCATGGGAATAGACGGGCTCCACAGGAGACAGGGCACTTTAAGAAAGAATTTGGATACTGGTGTGCTCTGGCTCCTCCCTCTATGTCCCTCCTCCAGACCTCAGTTAGAGAAACTGTGCCCGGAAGAGCTGACAGTACAAGGAAAGGATTTTGGAATCCAGGGCAAGACTCATACCAGTCACACCAATCACACCGTATAACTTGTGATAAACTTACCCAGTTAACAGTATGAACAACAACGGAGCATCAGATCAACCCTGATGCACCATAACATAACCCTTATTTAAGCAATAACTATATACAAGTATTCCAGAAGAAGTCCGCACTTGGGACGGGCGCCCAGCATCCACTACGGACTACGAGAAATAGATTTACTGGTAAGTAAAATCTTATTTTCTCTAACGTCCTAGTGGATGCTGGGGACTCCGTAAGGACCATGGGGATTATACCAAAGCTCCCAAACGGGCAGGAGAGTGCGGATGACTCTGCAGCACCGAATGAGCAAACACAAGGTCCTCCTCAGCCAGGGTATCAAACTTGTAAAACTTTGCAAAAGTGTTCGAACCTGACCAAGTAGCCGCTCGGCAAAGCTGTAATGCCGAGACCCCTCGGGCAGCCGCCCAAGAAGAGCCCAGCTTCCTTGTGAAGTCGGCTTTTGCTGATTTTGGAAGCGGCAACCCAGCCGCAGAATGAGCCTGCTGAATCATGTTACAGATCCAGCGAGCAATAGTTTGCTTTGAAGCAGGAGCACCCAGCTTGTTGGGTGCATACAGGATAAACAGCGACTCAGTTTTCCTGACTCTAGCCGTTCTGGCTACATAAACCTTCAAAGCCCTGACCACATCTAGTAACTCGGAATCCTCCAAGTCACGAGTAGCCACAGGCACCACAATAGGTTGGTTCATATGAAAGGATGACACCACTTTTGGCAGAAATTGTGGACGGGTCCGCAATTCTGCCCTGTCCATATGAAAAACCAGATAGGGGCTTTTATGTGACAAAGCCGCTAATTCTGACACACGCCTAGCTGAAGCCAAGGCTAATAGCATGACCACCTTCCACGTGAGAAATTTTAACTCCACGGTTTTGAGTGGCTCAAACCAGTGTGACTTCAGGAAACTCAACACCACGTTAAGATCCCAAGGTGCCACTGGAGGCACAAAAGGAGGCTGAATATGCAGCACTCCTTTTACAAACGTCTGGACTTCAAAAAGAGAAGCCAGTTCTTTTTGAAAGAAAATGGATAGGGCCGAAATCTGGACCTTAATGGAACCCAATTTTAGGCCCAAAGTCACTCCCGACTGTAGGAAGTGAAGGAACCGGCCCAGCTGGAATTCCTCCGTAGGGGCATTCCTGACCTCACACCAAGCAACATATTTTTGCCATATACGGTGATAATGTTTAGCCGTCATGTCTTTCCTAGCCTTTATCAGCGTAGGAATAACCTCATCCGGAATGCCTTTTTCTGCTAGGATCCGGCGTTTAACCGCCATGCCGTCAAACGCAGCCGCGGTAAGTCTTGGAACAGACAGGGCCTCTGTTTCAACAGGTCCTGTCTTAGAGGCAGAGGCCATGGGTCCTCTGTGAGCATTTCTTGCAGCTCTGGATACCAAGTCCTTCTTGGCCAATCCGGAACAATGAATATTGTTCTCACTCCTCTTTTTCTTATGATTCTCAGCACCTTGGGTATGAGAGGCAGAGGAGGAAATACATAAACCGACTGGAACACCCACGGTGTCACTAGTGCGTCTACAGCTATCGCCTGAGGGTCTCTGGACCTGGCGCAATACCTCTGTAGCTTTTTGTTGAGGCGGGATGCCATCATGTCCACCTGTGGCAGTTCCCACCGACTTGCAATCTGTGTGAAGACTTCTTGATGAAGTCCCCACTCTCCCGGGTGGAGGTCGTGCCTGCTGAGGAAGTCTGCTTCCCAGTTGTCCACTCCCGGAATGAACACTGCTGACAGTGCTCTTACGTGATTCTCCGCCCAGCGAAGAATTCTGGTGGCTTCCGCCATCGCCACCCTGCTCCTTGTGCCGCCTTGGTGGTTTACATGAGCCACTGCGGTGATATTGTCTGACTGAATCAGAACCGGTTGGTCGCGAAGCAGGGTCTTCGCTTGACTTAGGGCGTTGTATACGGCCCTTAGTTCCAGGATATTGATGTGAAGGCAAGTCTCCTGCCTTGACCACAGCCCTTGGAAATTTCTTCCCTGTGTGACTGCCCCCCACCCTCGGAGGCTTGCATCCGTGGTCACCAGGACCCAGTCCTGAATGCCGAATCTGCGACCTTCGAGAAGGTGAGCACTCTGCAGCCACCACAGGAGAGACACCCTGGCTCTGGGGGATAGGGTGATTAACCGATGCATCTGAAGATGTGATCCGGACCACTTGTCCAGTAAGTTCCATTGGAAGGTCCTCGTATGGAACCTGCCGAAGGGAATGGCCTCGTATGATGCCTCCCTCCTTCCCAGGACTCGAGTGCAGTGATGCACTGACACCTGTTTTGGTTTTAATAGATTCCTGACCAGTGTCACGAGCTCCTGAGCTCTCTCTATCGGGAGATAAACCCTTTTCTGGTCTGTGTCTAGGATCATGCCTAGGAGAGGCAGATGAGCTGTAAGAACCAACTGCGACTTTGGAATATATAGAATCCAGCCGTGTTGCCGTTACACTTCCAGAGAAAGTGATACGCTGTTCAGCAACTGCTCTCTTGATCTCGCTTTTATGAGGAGATCGTCCAAGTACGTGATAATAGTGACACCTTGCTTCCGCAGGAGCACCATCATTTCCGCCATTACCTTGGTGAATATTCTCAAGGCCGTGGAGAGACCAAACGGCAACGTCTGATATTGGTAATGACAATCCCGTACCGCATTCTGAGGGGGTGTAGTACGGGTGACCGGCGGTCTCCTGACCGCCGGTCACCTTACCGACGCCGGGATCCCGGCAGCATACCGACGCCGGGATCCCGGTGGGGAAGGGCGAGTGCAGCAAGCCCCTTGCAGGCTCGCTGCGCTCGCCACGCTGCGCTCGCCACGCTGCGGGCTCGGTGGCGACCTGCGGTCGCCACGGGTTCTATTCCCACTCTATGGGTGTCGTGGACACCCACGAGTGGAAATAGTCCCTGCTGCGGGCTCGGTGGCGACCTGAGGTCGCCACGGGTTCTATTCCCACTCTATGGGTGTCGTGGACACCCACGAGTGGAAATAGTCCCTGTTGGTCGGCATGCCGACCATCGGGATAGTGAGCCGTCGGGCTCACGGAGGAGGTCATGTGACTGTCGGTCAGCTGACCGGCGGTCACATGACTACCACTCTTCTGAGGTACGCCTGATGAGGTGGATAAATGGGGACATGAAGGTATGCATCCTTTATGTCCCGAGTCACCATAAAATCTCCCCCTTTCAGGCTTGCAATGACCGCTCTTAGCGATTCCATCTTGAACTTGAACCTTTTCAGGTATATGTTCAGGGATTTTAAATTCAATATGGGTCTGACCAAACCGTCTGGTTTCGGGACTACAACATGGTCGAATAATAACCCCCTCCTTGTTGAAGGAGGGGAACCTTGACCACCACCTGTTGAAGATACAATTTGTGAATTGCAGTTAACACTGTTTCCCTCTCGTGGGGGGAAGCCGGCAGGGCCGTCGGTGAGGGGGCATCTTCTCAAAGTCCAGCTTGTATCCCTGAGACACAATATCTATTGCCCAGGGATCTAACAGGGAGTGAACCCACTTGTGGCTGAACTTACGAAGGCGTGCCCCCACCGTGCCTAGCTCCGCCTGTGGAGCCCTAGCGACATGCGGTGGATTTTTGTAGAGGCCGGGGAGGACTTCTGTTCCTGGGAACTAGCTGTGTTGTGCAGCTTCTTTCCTCTGCCCCCGCCTCTGGCAAGAAAGGACGCACCTCGGACTTTCTTGTTTCTACATTCGAAAGGCTGCATTTGATAATGTCGTGCTTTCCTAGGTTGTGCAGGAATATAAGGCAAAATATCAGAATTACCAGCTATAGCTGTGGAGACCAGGTCCGAGAACCCTTCTCCACACAATCCTCAGCCTTCCATATGCCTCTTAAGTCGGCAACATCTGTCCATTGCATATTCTACAGGACAAGTCAAGCAGAAATCGACATAGCTTTGACTCTAGGACCCAGTATACTTATGTCTCTTTGGGCATGTTTTATATATACATATCTCTTAAGACAGCATCTTTAATATATATATATATATATATATATATCTCTATATGCATACTAGGGTCTCAATCTCTGCTGATAAGGTACCTGTCCACGCTGCCACAGCGCTATAAACCCATGCCGACACAATCGCCGGTCTGAGTAGTGTACCAGAATGTGCACGCTATCTGCAGGATCCCTGAGAATAGCTGTTACGTCAGGGCTACCTTTTGGGCAAACGTGACACCCTAGGGGAAGATTCCCATCATATCCTGGCCCTAGTGGAGAAAGGATACTGCCTGAGAATTCTTTGTGGGAAACTGCAGTCTCTTGTCTGGAGATTCCCGCTCTTTTTCATCATGAGAGGAGGGAAATTTACCTCAGCTTTCTTCCCCTTAAACATGTGTACCCTTGTGTCAGGGACAGATGAGTCATCAGTGATATGCAAATCATCTTTTATTACAATAATCATATATTAAATACTTTTCTGCCATTTTGGCTGTAACTTTGCATTATCTTAGTCGACACTGGAGTCAAACTCCGTGTCGATATCAGTGTCTATTATTTTGGATAGTAAGCATTGAAAGACTCTAAGGGGTATATGCAATTGCGGTCGAATTCCCGAAATTGTCGAATTTCGGGAATTTTTCGCCCAAAAAAAAAAATCGTCAATGCAATTCAGTGCTTTCCGTCCAAAAAACCGACTTTCAAAATTCGACTTTTTGAAATTCGACTTTTGTCAAATTCGACTTTTCTGCAATGATACAAGTGCTGCAATTCGACCAAAGTGTATTCAATTGAAGTTTGGAAATTCGACAACAGTGCTTTTAGACAGTAAATTCGACATTTTCAATCCGCCACACTTTGGTGGGTGAAATTAATAAAAAAAATTTAAAACATGTTTTTTTTTTAGTTTTTTTTATTGATAATAGCAGATCTATTTATATTAGAAGGGATTAGGTACTTGGTTTGTCTTTTTTGGAGGCACAAGTATTATTTATATATTTTTTAAAATAGTATTTTTTTTTTTTATTTTTTTTTTAGATGGAATGGTAAAATCCCGGAAAAAAATGGCGTGGGGTCCCCCCTCCAAAGCATAACCAGCCTCAGGCTCTTCGAGCTGGTCCTGGTTCTAAAAATGCGGGGGGAAAAATTGACAGGGGATCCCCCATATTTTTAAAACCAGCACCGGGCTCTGCGCCTGGTGCTGGTGCAAAAAATACGGGGGACAAAAAGAGTAGGGGTCCCCCGTATTTTATACACCAGCATCGGGCTCCACTAGCTGGACAGATAATGTCACAGCCGGGGGTCACTTTTATACAGTGCCTTGCGGCCGTGGCATTAAATATCCAACTAGTCACCCCTGGCCGGGGTACCCTGGGGGAGTGGGGACCCCTTCAATCAAGGGGTTTCCCCCCCCCAGCCACCCAAGGGCCAGGGGTGAAGCCCGAGGCTGTCCCCCCCATCCAAAGGCTGCGGATGGGGGGCTGATAGCCTTGTCAAAATTGAAAGAATATTGTTTTTTCCAGTAGTACTACAAGTCCCAGCAAGCCTCCCCCGCAAGCTGGTACTTGGAGAGCCACAAGTACCAGCATGCGGGAGAAAAACGGGCCCTCTGGTACCTGTAGTACTACTGGGAAAAAAATACCCAAATAAAAACAGGAGACACACACCGTGACAAGTACAACTTTATTACACACTGCCGACACACATACATACTTACCTATGTTGACACGAAGTAGTAGTAGAATCCACGGGTACCTGAAAATAAAAGATAATTATACTCACCTCAATCCAGGGTCCAGAGATAAATCCTCGTACTTGGCAAAACAAATAAACGAACACCCGTACCATGCCGGACTGAAAGGGGTCCCATGTTGACACATGAGACCCCTTTCCACGAATGCAGACACCCCCGTGACAGCTGTCACAGAAGTGTCTCTTCAGCCAATCAGCGAGTGCAATGTCCTTGCACTCTGCTGATTGGCTCTGTGTGCGTCTGACCTCAGACAGCGCATCGCAAAGCCTCTCCATTATATTCAATGGTGGAAACTTTGCGTCAGCGGTGAGGTCACCCGCGGTCAGCGGCTGACCGCGGGTTAACCCCACCGCTACCCGCAAAGTTCCCACCATTGAAAGTAATGGAGAGGCTTTGCGATGCGCTGTCTGAGGTCACACGCGCACAGCCAATCAGGTGAGCGCCACGGAAGTAGCGCTTCCTGATTGGCTGAAGGGACCTCAGTGACAGGAGTCACGTGGTGTCCCGGCATTCGGGGAAAGGGGTCTGATGTGTTAACATGGGACCCCTTTCAGTCCGGCATGGTACGGGTGTTCGTGTTTTTTTTTTTAACAAGTACGTGGATTATCTCCCGGACACTGGATTGAGGTGAGTCTAATTTTTTTCACAGGTACATCGGATCATCGGAGACTGTGGCAGTCGGCGTGTCAACATAGGTAACTATGTATGTGTGTCGGCAGTGTGTAATAAAGTTGTACTTGTCAAGGTGTGTGTCTCCTGTTTTTATTTGGGTATTTTTTTTCCAGTAGTACTACAGGTACCAGCGGGCCCGTTTTTCTCCCGCATGCTGGTACTTGTGGTTCTCCAAGTACCAGCTTGCGGGGTGGCTTGCTGGGACTTGTAGTACTACAGGAAAAAACAATATTCTGTCATTTTACTCAAGGCCATCAGCCTCCCATCCGCAGCCCTTGGATGGGGGGACAGCCTCGGGCTTCACCCCTGGCCCTTGGGTGGCTGGGGGGGGGGACCCCTTGATTGAAGGGGTCCCCACTCCCCCAGGGTACCCCGGCCAGGGGTGACTAGTTGGATATTTAATGCCACGGCCGCAAGGCACTGTATAAAAGTGACCCCCGGCTGTGGCATTATCTGTCCAGCTAGTGGAGCCCGATGCTGGTGTATAAAATACGGGGGACCCCTACTCTTTTTGTCCCCCGTATTTTTTGCACCAGCACCAGGCGCAGAGCCCGGTGCTGGTTTTAAAAATACGGGGGATCCCCTGTCAATTTCCCCCCCGCATTTTTAGAACCAGGACCAGCTCGAAGAGCCCGAGGCTGGTTATGCTTTGGAGGGGGGACCCCACGCCATTTTTTTCCGGGTTTTTCCCGTTTTCCCCCGTTTTTTTAAATCGCGGCAAAATCCGGCAAATCGGCCGTTTTGCGCCCGCGGGACTGTCGAATCGGTTTTTCATTGAATATGGTGAATTCCGGAAGCCACCTGCCGGAATTCACCTGTCGAATTGTGTCGAATTAAAAAACGGCGATAATTTGCCGCGATTCGCCGCTAATTGCATATACCCCTAAAGGTCTCTGCGACATAGGGACAGACATGGGTAGATTTCCTGTCTGTTCTCTAATCTTTTGTGCAATAAATTCACCTTAGCACTTAATTACACATATCCAAACAGGTGTCGGCGTTGTCGACGGAGACACCCTCTCACACACATATTTGCTCCATCTCCTCCTTAGGGGAGCCTTTTACCTCAGACATGTCGACACACACGTACCGACATACCACAGACTCAGGGAATGCTCATCTGAAGACAATTCCCCCACAAGGCCCTTTGGAGAGACAGAGAGAGAGTATGCCAGCACACACCCCAGTGCTATTAACCCAGGAATAACACAGTAACTTAATGTTAACCCAGTAGCTGCTGTTTATATTGATTTTTGCGCCTAATTATGTGCCCCACCTCTCTTTTTACCCTCTTCTACCGTGTAACTGCAGGGGAGAGACTGGGGAGCTTCCTCTCAGCGATGCTGTGGAGAAAAAACATGGCGCTGGTGAGTGCTGAGGAAGAATCCCCGGCCCCTCAGCGGCGGGCTTCTGTCCCGCTTTTCTGTGTAAAAATGTGGCGGGGGCCCATGCATATATACAGTGCCCAACTGTATATATGCCCACTTTTGCCAAGAGGTCTCTAATTGCTGCCCAGGGCGCCCCCCTGCGCCCTGCACCCTACAGTGGCCGGAGTATGTGGGTTTAGTGTGGGAGCAATGGCGCACAGCTGCAGTGCTGTGCGCTACCTCATATGAAGACTGGAGTCTTCTGCCGCCGATTTCGAAGTCTTCTTGCTTCTGTCACCGGCTTCTGTCTTCCGGCTCTGCGAGTGGGACGGCGGCGCGGCTCCGGGATCGGACGACCAAGGGTGCGATCCTGTGTACGATCCCTCTGGAGCTAATGGTGTCCAGTAGCCTAAGAAGCAGGACCTATGTTCAGTGAGTAGGGCTGCTTCTCTCCCCTCAGTCCCACATAGCAGAGAGTCTGTTGCCAGCAGATCTCTCTGAAAATAAAAAAACCTAACAAAATACTTTCTTTTTAGCAAGCTCAGGAGAGCTCACTAAGTAGCACCCAGCTCGTCTGGGCACAGATTCAAACTGAGGTCTGGAGGAGGGACATAGAGGGAGGAGCCAGAGCACACCAGTATCCAAATTCTTTCTTCTTAAAGTGCCCTGTCTCCTGCGGAGCCCGTCTATTCCCATGGTCCTTACGGAGTCCCCAGCATCCACTAGGACGTTAGAGAAATAATAGTATATTACACTGGGGTTTGTTTTTGTAAATAATATATTTAGCTTTTATAACTGGCATTACAGGTGCAGAGCACCGCTAGATTGCAGAGGACCCCTTTATGTACCACAAAACACAGACCATGTACAGTGTCACTCACAATATGTATATGCTTATACATACTGTACATTGTATGGTAATCAGAATGCTTGCAGCAGGGTGAGCGCAAAGAGTCCCCTCTCGGACATCCACGAGTGGGAATAGTCCTGGTTTGCCGGGATTCCGGCTGGCGGGATTCTAGCATAGGTATCCTGACCGGCAAATTGAATAGATCCCACTGTATGATTATACAGCAGCCCTTTATGGACAGAGAGAGTACCCCTGGAGTACACAGTAGCCCCAGCCCCTTGATGGAACACAGTATTCCTGCAGGACACAGGAACCTCTTTAGCAACCCCAGCCCCTTGAAGGACAAAACCGGACAACCGAGCACCCCTGAACCGACACTGCACAGACATTCCGTTCAATACAAGCTCTACAGCTGGTGTAAACTGGCATGATCACTGGTGGCCTTATATAGAATCCAAAACCTGTGGGAATCTAAAAGTGGGAGGATGACGTTTTGTCTTGATTTAGGATTTAGAGTCAGATGGGAAAACCCGAGCCGGTCTCGGATCCCGCATCAGATTGCAATATTTGGGTGGTCCGGTTCTTGGACTTGCTCTTGGAGAACCGGACCCGTTCATCTCTACTTTGAAGCCCCATGTCTGCCACAGAGCATGGAATGCTGAAGCAAGCTGGCAGGGTGCATGGGAGTGAAGGTACTTCTATTCTAGGATACATGTAGTGCTTTGGTGGAGAAGAGCATTTTCAGGTACTGTATGCTCCAAGCAATGTACTAAGAAGCTTCACACTTAAAATGTGCACATGTAATTAAGTCAGCCCTGATGTCGCCACACTCCCTCTAATTAAGACATACATGAAGATAAACCAGGCAGCAGTGTATGAAAAGAATGGAAACAAATACTGAAAAGAGTGATCCTCCGGAGATACTTGTCGATGCTTTGCCGGTTTAAGTGTTTACACCGTGTGCATTTCGTGTTTCACCTGAAATAAAATCAAGGCGTAGTTCCAATCACCAGGATGTAGGCGGACCCCTCTACATGCACTAGGCGGACCCCTGCGCGATACGGTAGAACAGGCCGGGCCAACCTGTGGCTCTCCAGCTGTTGTAAAACTACAAATCCCATCATGCTTTGCCACAGTTTCGCTTTTAGAGAATGCTAAAACTGTGGCAGGGCATGCTGGGACATGTAGTTTCATAACATCTGGAGAGCCACAGGTTGGCCAGGCCTGCAGTAGAACGTCTCTGTGCTTTTACATGTTCTTAAATCACCTTAATAGAAGGGACGTGTTTAAGGAGTCACTCTCACACGCCAGGAGCTGGCCAGAACATTACACATCACCGCTGCAATGTGTGAGTCAGTGGAAGCATATGACATTTCTTCAACCAGTTTGCCTTGCTCGGCACAATTTGACATCATATAATTTGTATGACCAGTTATTGTTTTCTCTAGAAATTAAAGTGAAATATTAGAAACGTCAATAAAGTCAGTAAGTCAGAACATAATATAAACCATACATCCCGACTATACCTACCAAGTGCATTTTTCTGAAAAGGTGTAAAGCAAAATACATTATAAAACTCAGCTGGCGACCAAAGTCTAATTCGTTTTTATCCCCCTATATTTGTTATAGTTCCCAACTTATGAAGTTCCATTTACAAGACTGTCAGCTCCAACATATTCCCCATGAACAAAGCACCTCCCAAAAAAATGCAGCTGCTAAAGAGATTGTTGATCCTTACGGTTACCACTCAACAGCAGGCGCAATGACGATAAGTGATGGGAGCCAATGTTAAGAGTCATCTGGTTCAACTCGCCCTCCCCCATTATGCCTCTGTCTAGTTGTAGTCAAAAGAGTATAAAGGATATTAGCAAACAAAAGTAAACAAATTGTTCTATTAATAAGAAACATTAAATAGCGCCAAGCTTTAGCAAAGCTGGAGAGAGATAAAGTGGAGAGAGCCAATGTACTCTCATTTTTCAAACAGCATGTAAAATAACAGAGGTTAATTGGCTGATACTTTATTTTTTCTACTTTATCTTTCTCCAAGATTTGATAAATTGACCCCTTTATCCAGCGCCGTAACTACCTGTGTGCCAGGTGTGCCTGGCACACAGAGCAGTTACCCTGAGGGCGCACAGCCAGCGGCTTGTAATGAGTCAAATTGACTCATTACAAGCCGCCAGTTTTTTTGCTGTGCGCCGCGCTGGAGGTGAGAGCAGCACCGGAGGCAGAAAAGGAGGAGGAGGGGGGGGGGGACTGGAGCCACAGCAGCGCTATGTCATTGGTAGTAGCGCTGCTGCAGCACTCCCCTCTCCTTCCGTATTGGCTGCCTGGTGCTGCTGTGAATGGCATCCCAGCATTCACAGCGCCGGGCAGCCAATGCGGAAGGAGAGGGGACTGCTGCGGTGGCGCTACTACCAATGACATAGCGCTGCTGCGGCTCCAGTCCCCCTCCCTCCTCCTCCTTCTCCCCTGCGGCTGCCCGGGATCTCTGCCAGCACGAGGAGCCTGACTTCCAGCGGGGAGAGATGGTAAGTATATCTCTCTTTCTTTCTCTCTCTTTCTCTCTCTCTCTCTCTCTCTTCTGCCACAATGTGTAAAAAGGGGGACGCTGTCTGCTGTAATGTTTAAAAAGGGGGACGCTGTCTGCCGTAATGTGTAAAAAGGGGGACTGTCTGCCGTAAAGTGTAAAAAGGGGACGCTGTCTGCCGTAATGTGTAAAAAGGGGGATGCTGTCTGCCGTAATGTGTAAAAAAGGGGACGCTGTCTGAAGTAATGTGTAATAAGAGGATGCTGTCTGCCGTAATGTGTAAAAAGGGGGACGCTGTCTGCCGTAATGTGTAATAAGGGGGACACTGCCTGCCGTAATGTGTAATAAGAGGACGCTGTCTGCCGTAATGTGTAAAAAGGGGGACGCTGTCTTCCGTAATGTGTAAAAAGGGGACGCTGTCTGCCGTAATGTGTAAAAAGGGGGGCGCTGTCTGCCGTAATATGTAATAAGGGGGACACTGTCTGCCATAATGTGTAATAAGAGGACGCTGTCTGCCGTAATGTGTAAAATGGGGGACGCTGTCTGCTGTAATGTGTAAAAAAGGGGACGCTGTCTGCCATAATGTGTAAAAAGTGGGACTGTGCCGTAATGTGTAAAAAGGGGGACGCTGTCTGCCGTAATGTGTAATAAGGGGGACGCTGTCTGCCGTAATCTGTAATAAGAGGACGCTGTCTGCCATAATGTGTGAAAAGGTGGACTCTGTCTGCCTTAATGTGTAAAAAAGGGGAAGCTGTCTGCCGCAATGTGTAAAAAGGGGGACTGTCTGCCGTAATGTGTAAAAAAGGGGAAGCTGTCTGCCGTAATGTGTAAAAAGGGGGACTGTCTGCCGTAATGTGTAATAAAGGGGACGCTGTCTGCCGTAATGTGTAATAAGAGGACGCTGTCTGCCGTAATGTGTAAAATGGGGGACGCTGTCTGCCGTAATGTGTAAAAAAGGGGACGCTGTCTGCCATAATGTGTAAAAAGGGGGACTGTCTGTCGTAATGTGTAAAAAGGGGACGCTGTCTGCCGTAATGTGTAAAAAGGGGGACTGTCTGCCGTAATGTGTAATAAGGGGGACGCTGTTTGCCGTAATGTGTAATAAGAGGACGCTGTCTGCCGTAATGTGTAAAATGGGGGACGCTGTCTGCCATAATGAGTAAAAAGGGGGACACTGTCTGCCGTAATGTGTAATAAGAGGACGCTGTCTGCCGTAATGTCTAAAATGGGGGACTCTGTCTGCTGTAATGTGTAAAAAAGGGGACGCTGTCTGCCGTAATGTGTAAAAAGGGGGACTGTCTGCCATAATGTGTAATAAGGGGGACGTTGTCTGCCGTAATGTGTAATAAGAGGATGCTGTCTGCCGTAATGTGTAAAATGGGGGACGCTGTCTGCCGTAATGTGTAAAAAAGGGGACGCTGTCTGCCGTAATGTGTAAAAAGGGGGACTGTCTGCTGTAATGTGTAAAAAGGGGGACTGTCTGCCGTAAAGTGTAAAAAGGGGACGCTGTCTGCCGTAATGTGTAAAAAGGGGGACGTTGTCTGCCGTAATGTGTAAAAAGGGGGACGCTGTCTTCCGTAATGTGTAAAAAGGGGACACTGTCTGCCGTAATGTGTAAAAAGGGGGATGCTGTCTGCCGTAATGTGTAATAAGGGTGATGCTGTCTGCCGTAATGTGTAATAAGAGGATGCTGTATGCCGTAATGTGTAAAAAGGGGACGCTGCCTGCCGTAATGTGTAAAAAAGGGGACGCTATCTGCCATAATGTGAAAAAAGGGGGACTGTCTGCCGTAATGTGTAAAAGGGGGACTGTCTGCCGTAAAGTGTAAAAAGGGGTCGCTGTCTGCCGTAATGTGTAAAAAGGGGGATGCTGTCTGCCGTAACGTGTAATAAGGTGGACGCTGTCTGCCGTAATGTGTAATAAGAGGACGCTGTCTGCCGTAATGTGTAAAAAGGGGGACTGTCTGTAATAATGTGTAAAAAGGGGGACTGTCTGCCGTAAAGTGTAAAAAGGGGATGCTGTCTGCCGTAATGTGTAAAAAGGGGGACGCTGTCTGCCGTAATGTGTAAAAAGGGGGACTGTCTGTAATAATGTGTAAAAAGGGGGACTGTCTGCCGTAAAGTGTAAAAAGGGGATGCTGTCTGCCGTAATGTGTAAAAAGGGGGACGCTGTCTGCCGTAATGTGTGAAGAGGGGCTCTACCTGGTGTAGTGGTGCTACTGTGCAGTGTAATTTGAATAATGGAGACTACTGTGCACCGTAGTATGAATTGGTATTATTTTGTGGCCACGCCCCTTCCCCATGAAGCCACGCCCCTATATATATTTGCGCACCTGCGGCGTGCACTGCCCCTATCTTGCATGGGAGGGAGGGGGGCGCCAATGCCATTTCTTGCACACAGCGCTAAAATGTCTAGTTATGGCACTGCCTTTATCTCACTTCAATCTTTGATAAATATCCACTAAGGATCTGGTTGGTACATATTTATGGGAGTCTATTAGAAAATCCCAATTGAAACATTGTATAGAGCTATATAGTCTGTTGAATTAACGCAGTAAGGGGTACATTTTACTAAGGTGGGAGTCATTTTCAGAACTGGTAATGTTACCCGTAGCAACCAATCAGATTCTATCTATTATATTCTAGAAGCAGCTAGATAAATGTTAAGCAGCATGTGCACAGCGACTATTCACCGCTACTCTGCCTAGCAGAGCAGTGAGAGAGAGTCTCCCAACTGACACCCCCCCATCACCACCACCACCGCCACAGGACACAGGTGGGACAGTGAGACAGTCTCAGAAAATCGGGACTGTCCTATCAAAACTGGGACAATTGGGAGGTATGGTAATTGTAGAGATATATAAAACCATATGATCTCCATCAAGCCGCAGACATTTCTCATGTACTATATATGGTTATAATGAAAAACAGTATGTAACCGTATCACAGATATTTGCCGTTTCACAGTGATCACACCAGCAGATGTCATAAAAATTTTCACGCAAATTTATTACGTTTCTCTTGTCAGGAGTCTGATCAAGTATGAAGTGGCTACCCACAGGAATGCTCCTTTACTGAAGCACTCTCCTTTACCATGATGGCCACCGTTTAGCCTTCTGCGCATCTTCTTGTTACTGTGTTTGAGCACCACAGTAAACCACTTAGTTCCAGAGACCCGCAAGTATCCTGCACCAAACCTCTGTGTTGCTGCAACGTGACCTTCACACATCACCGGCTGGGGCTCTGTATGTTTTATTCAAGCTCCGCTCCATCCAGACTACTAAGTGCATAATGTGAGTGCGGCTGTACAAGCAACTTCTACTACACTTCAATAAACCATAACCTGCATTCCCCCTGTAATAGCACCCACATACCAACAGAGACGGGCTCTGCTAAGAGTCCATCCTGGCGAAGAGCTGGAAGCAGTGTGATAGTGTAATGCTTCACTGCTTCAAGGTTCGGGTCCCCAGCAGCCATTTTGCAATGTAGTAGCCCATAGGCATGGCCATCTTATGTATGGGCACACTGGGCAGCTGGCCAGGGCTCCATGTTTCTATGGGCCTTCGAGCAGAGGCAGTCTGGCAGGCATCTGCCTCCGGCGCTTCTAGGGAGGCAGGTTGTGGTTAACACATAATCAGAGTGGCCAGACAGCATTCTCTACCTGCTTTCTTGCCTGCTGCCAGACAGTCAAGGGCTGCCAGTGTGCTGATTGGTGGATTGCTGGAGCTATCCACCAATCAGAGTGCAGCATTCTCTACCTGACTCTCAGCCTGCCGCCAGACAGTGAATGGTTGGCAGCATGCTGATTGGTGGATGGCTGGAGCTATCCTCCAAAGTGCTGACATCTAATCACTATATAAAGCATGTGGAGAAGCAGTGTGGGACCATAGGAGGGGTAAGTTATGATGTTTTTTATTTATTCCCAGTGCATTGTAGGGTAACACTATCTGGAGATGGTATTATCCTCTGACAGCTTTGCAGCCCCCATAAAAACCTATGGGGGCTGTGACCGCTGACGTAAATAGAGGGATGGCAGCAGATCTCTGATACATTCCGGGGATACTTAATATTTGCGAGTCACCCCACCCCAAAAAAAAAAAAAAAAAAAAAAAAATGTCTGTTTTGGGGGAATAGCCAACAAATATTATTTTATAGGCATCTTAGTCTTAGGGTGCATGCACATTATTCAATGTTGTATACGATCCAGCTGATAACGGCCGGGTCTTTACGATATTGTATAGTGTGTACGCACGATACAGGATACAATGCGCACTCCCAGAGGTCGTATCCTGCATCGCACTTCGGACCTGTATGCAGGTCCGACGTGCGATATTGCTTACAAGGGCCATGCTGCCGAATGCAGCATGGCCCCGCTCCCCCCCCCCGTCGCAGCCGACATGGGTGTATGCACTTGCAGATGTCGGATCCCGTTGCGCCCTAATATGTACATAGCCTTAGTTTTGGACTGTGCTCAACAGTGAATCTAAAGAATCAGATGCCAATTAAATCTTTCCAAATAGTTATAAAGTATCCAAATGTTACTTATGTCACATAAAAGGTAATCAGACACTGTAGTAAATAATAAAATAGGGTGTGCTAAGCCATAAAGATTTATCACAGCGATTCTGAGGAAAAGAGCTCTGGCTGGTCATGAATCACCCCACGCCTATGTCACAGGACAATGCTATGCCAGTAACGCACGTCACAAGACTTAGGAGAATACAAGTTTTTAGCTAAGAGCAAAATATATTATTTCCAGAAATATAAGAATAAGGTTTGCAGATGAGTTGTGTTAGAGTAAGGCAGCTTACACACTGACATTAGGAAGATGTCAGAGACACATAATACATACTTGCCTACCCTCCCGGAATGGCCGAAAGGCTCCCGAAAATCGGGTGACCCTCCCGGCCCCCCGGAAAGGTGGGCAAGCCTCCCGCTTTCCCCCTCGGCCGCCCGCAGCAGTGTACAAGTAGGCGGGCCGAGGGGGTCCGATGACGCGATTCGCGCTGAATCGCGTCATCGTAGCTCCGCCCCCCGCTATGCAGTTTCTCGGCACAGCACAGCGGGGGGTGGAGTCACGATGACGCGACCTTGATGCAACGCCCCCGGACCGCCCATCCTGCTGCCGGCCACGCCCCGAACCACCCGTCCTGTTGCCTGCCATGCCCCCATTCACCTACAACGCTGCCTCCTCCCGGAGGAGGAGGCAGCAAAGTAGGTAAGCCTGACATAATATGATTGCATTTGGGGTCAGGGATGAAGTCAACGGAGTACACTACACCAAACTCATGGACATTTTCCCTTCTTTCCATGAGAAGCCCAGAGAGAAGATACCGGCAGGGTTGGACTAACCCACAAGGGTACTGGTATGTTCTCTGTACTTGGAACCCAGGAGATAGGGTGGCAGCAGAAGAGTTCCAAGTACAGATGCGTGAAGCTGCGACAGAACTGGGGTACGCAGCAATACCTAACGGGAAACCCTGAATCCGTTGTTCTTCCCTAGTGGTCGACTAACGCCTGCGAGACTATGGTTTCTTGGGCCCACGGCAGCCGCGTTTGAACGGGCAGATTAGGTCTGCCCGAACTCCGATGCCCCCCGATCTTAGTTGGCGACAAAGCGTTAACCAAGACAGAGAGAGAACAAGGGGAAAAACTAACTAAGACAGACACAAAAGAGAAAGGTGGAAACCACAGAAAATAAACTAATTTATGTGTGGTGCGGCCGCCAAGAAAAACCGTAACCAAAGTAACGCTGCTCAAATGTCAAATACGAATCCATTGTAGTTCGGCAAGGACAACCATGCGGAAGCCTCCGCCAAAATGACACAACCAAAAACAGATAACGAGAACACGGTGTCACGGTCCGGCGGACCGGGTTCCGGGACCAGCGGTACTTACCTGTCCGGACGCTCTGGCGCGGTCCCTCCGGTGGGGGTGCGGGCTGCTGGCGAGGGGCACGACTTGCAGGCATATCTGGGAGGAGAGGTCTCAGAGGCAGCAGCAAACGTTTGTGCAGCTTCCAGCTGCAGAGGTATGGGATGGGCGTCGCAGCCTTGGAAGGATCAGCTAATCTAAAACACTCAGTCACCTGCAAGGTTTGCAAAACCAATGGGAAACAGTCTGCAGGTATAAATCTGGGGATTTCTGGGTAAGAAATCGCCAGTGCAACTTCTCTCACACATTACTGTGTGTGTGTGTGTGTGTGTGTGTGTGTGTGAGTGTGTGTGTGAGTGTGTGTGTGTGTCAATCTGCGCTCCACAGCCTTGAATCTACAGCATTCTGTTCCAGTTTCTCTGCAAGTCCCTAGAATTCCAGGCTTCTTCACTTCACTGACTGAATCCTCAGTTCTCAGCTCCAGCATAATCCTCTCAGAAGTCCTATGAAAAAGACTTTTATCCAGCCTGCCCGGCTTATCCTGTGGAAAGCTACCGACACCGAAACCCAAGCCACAACTCCGGATATTCAAGATCCAAGCCCCGTGACAGTTTGCACTGGCGCAATGGATCCGGAGGGACCGCAAGGTTCCGGTACGGACCTTCTACTATCACTGACCTGGTCGAAGGGTGTTGTGGACTCGGGGCTTCTTCCGGTGACAGGGAAGAGGAACCGCTACTGGGTCGCAATAGAGATGGCCGGATGTAGGTCTTCTTCATACAGGATGAAGACGGTAAGCAGGAAGCACGGAGGAATGATGAAGGTCTCCTGAAAAACAAGACTAGTGAAAGTGCTGAGTGCTGAGGTACAGAGATGCTGGTATTATTGAGGTGCTGAAGGCACTGAGGTGCTGAGACACCGAGGTACTGAGGTGTTGGAGTTCTGTGATACTAAGGTGCAGAGGTACTGAGGCGCTGATGGCGCTCAGGCGCCTTGGTGGCACGGAGGTGCGTGATAGCGCTCGGGCGCTTGGAGGCACGGAAGTGCGTGATGGCGCTCGGGCGCTTGGAGGCACGGAGGTGCGTGATGGCGCTCGGGCGCTTGGAGGCACGGAGGTGCGTGATGGCGCTCGGGCGCTTGGAGGCACGGAGGTGCGTGATGGCGCTCGGGCGCTTGGAGGCACGGAAGTGCGTGATGGCGCTTGGGCGCTTGGAGGCACGGAGGTGCGTGATGGCGCTCGGGCGCTTGGAGGCACGGAGGTGCGTGATGGCGCTCGGGCGCTTGGAGGCACGGAGGTGCGTGATGGCGCTCGGGCGCTTGGAGGCACGGAGGTGCGTGATGGCGCTCGGGCGCTTGGAGGCACGGAAGTGCGTGGAGAC
Organism: Pseudophryne corroboree; assembly: GCF_028390025.1. Taxonomy (NCBI): domain Eukaryota; kingdom Metazoa; phylum Chordata; class Amphibia; order Anura; family Myobatrachidae; genus Pseudophryne; species Pseudophryne corroboree. The sequence goes on from NC_086448.1 coordinate 754,948,425, forward strand.
ACTGGAGACACTGGGACACTGGAGACACTGGGACACTGGAGACACTGGAGACAGCGAAAAATAGGAACAAGGGAGCTCTGGAAATCACTGCTTCTGACAAGCAGAACGATGATACACAGGCGCCGGCTCCCTGCTCGGCGTCTGGCTTTGAAACTCCCGCCTTGGTCTGATTGGCGGAGCGGGCAGATGACGTCAGCCCCGCTCCGCCTACCTAATCTAAAGCAGCATGGCGGCGCCCTCGCTCTGGGAGCCGCCGGAGAGACCCGCCGACCCGACGCCGGACCCCCGAGGCCGCCGGAGGGGAGAGACGCCAGGCCATCCAGGACACCCGCAGCGGTAAGCGCGGCCGCCGCTGCCCGCGGGGTGTGACAGTACCCCCTCCTCCAGGAGTGGCCCCTGGACACTTTCCGGGTTTAGTTGGATGTCTGGAATGGAAGATTCGAACCAGTCGGGGAGCCATTACCTCAGTAGCATTGATCCAACTTCTCTCTTCAGGACCATAACCTTTCCATTCTACCAAGTACTGTAATTTCTTATGAAAATAACGAGAGTCAAGAATAGCTTTGATTTCAAATTCTGTCCCAGCTTCAGACACAGTAGTAGTTGGCCTAGGAGATGCTGAGTGGAACCGATTTAGAATGAGGGGGCGGAGGAGAGAGACGTGGAAGGAGTTTGGAATTCGAAGGTGGGAAGGCAACTCCAATTTGCAAACGACCGGGTTCAAGACTTGCCGCACTGAGAAAGGACCAATGAACCTTGGGGCAAATTTCATGGTGGGTACTTTCAAACGAAGATTGCGGGTAGAGAGCCATACCTTGTCACCAACCTTATATTGAGAAGCTGCTCGTCGTTTCCTATCCGCAAAGAATTTATAGCGACCGGAAACCCTCTTAAGATTGGCATGAACTCGGCTCCAAATTTGAGTGAAATGTCGAAGAGTTGAGGCTGCAGCAGGAACTTCTTCTGGAGGACAAATGGGCAACTCCGGAACTTGGGGATGAAATCCATAATTAATAAAGAATGGAGACATAAAGAATGGAGACTCACCAGTAGAAGAATGATAAAAATGGTTGTGGGCAAACTCAGCCCACGGCAACAACTCCACCCAGTTAGCTTGAGAAGGGGAAAGGTAAATACGGAGAAAAGTCTCTAGATCCTGATTGACGCGTTCAGTTTGCCCATTAGTCTGTGGATGGTAAGCAGAAGAGAATTTGAGCTTAATTTGTAGAGTTGAACAAAGGGCTCTCCAGAATCTCGCTGTAAACTGTACTCCCCGATCTGAGACTATTTCCAGAGGTAACCCGTGCAGGCGGAAATGCTCTTGGATAAATAACAGGGCCAACTTGGAAGCGGAGGGTAATCCGGTCAACGGAATAAAATGTGCCATCTTAGAGAATCGGTCAATGATCACCCAAATGGTGTTATGACCCTTAGAGAGCGGTAATTCAGTAACAAAGTCCATCGAGATATGAGTCCAAGGCCTTTTAGGAATGGACAAAGGATGCAACAAACCCGTAGGCGGCAGACGTGGAGTTTTGTGCTGAGCACATTGAGGACACGAATTGACATACTCTTGAACATCTTTTTTCATAGTGTCCCACCAGTATGATCTTCGCAGAAATTCCCACATTTTCTGAATTCCCGGATGACCAGAAAACTTAGAAGTGTGTGCCCACTGCAACAGTCTCGGTCGAAATTTAACTGGTACCGACATTCTTCCCGGAGGAGGGCCCAACCTAGTGGGAGCTGCAGAAATAGAGATGGGACTGAGGATTAATGCCTTCCCCATAGTATTCTCCTCATCGGAAGCCATCACTGAACGGGATAGGGCATCCGCCTTGGTATTTAGAATTCCAGCCCGATACTTGATGATAAAGGAAAATCTGGTAAAGAAGAGCGCCCATCTCGCCTGACGGGGGTTCAAACATTGGGCCGTCTTTAGATACAGTAAATTCTTGTGGTCCGTAAAAATTGTAATTAAGTGTTTAGCACCCTCCAGAAGATACCTCCATTCTTCCAACGCAGATTTAATTGCCAGTAGCTCTTTGTCTCCGATGGTGTAATTTAGTTCAGCAGGGGAGAACTTGCGAGAATGAAACCCACACGGATGCAACTTCCCATCTGAGGCGTATTGCGAGAGTACAGCACCTATGCCTACCGTGGAAGCATCAACCTCCAAAAAGAATGGTTTTAGGAAATCTGGCTGCTGAAGTACGGGAGCAGATATAAAGGCGGTCTTCAACTGTTTGAACGCTGCTATTGCTTCAGAAGGCCAATTGCTTGGGTCAGCCCCTTTTTTAGTCAGAGCCGTAATAGGTGCCACGATGGTAGAGAAACCTCTTATAAATTTCCGATAATAATTTGCGAATCCTAAAAATCGTTGCACTGCTTTTAAGGAAAGAGGTTGAGTCCAATCCCGGATGGCCGAAAGTTTCTCCGGATCCATACGCAATTCAGTTCCAGAAATAATGTAGCCCAAAAATGAAATAGAAGGAACCTCAAAGGTGCACTTGGAGATCTTGCCATAAAGATGATTCTTGCGCAACCGAAGGAGTACTTCCTTAACTTGTAGTCGGTGCTCAGAAAGATTCTTAGAAAAAATCAAAATGTCATCCAAATAGACTACTACATTCAGATACAACATATCCCGAAAGACTTCATTAATGAATCCTTGAAAGACAGCGGGGGCGTTGCTGAGGCCAAATGGCATTACCAGGTACTCATAATGCCCATCTCTCGTATTGAAAGCCGTCTTCCACTCATCTCCTTGACGAATACGTATCAAGTTGTATGCTCCTCTTAAGTCAAGCTTAGTAAATACTCGAGCTCCACGCACTCTATCGAAAAGCTCTGTGATGAGCGGCAGAGGATACTTGTTTTTAATGGTGACTTCATTTAAACCACGATAGTCGATGCATGGTCTCAGCCCTCCATCTTTTTTCTTTACAAAGAAGAAGCCAGCTCCCGCTGGAGAAGTGGAGGGATGGATGAAGCCCTTCTGCAAATTCGACTTAATGTACTCAGACATAGCTTGTGTCTCTGGAACCGACAAAGGATAAGTGCGACCTCGAGGCGGTATTTTCCCAGGAATGAGCTCAATGGGACAGTCCCAAGCCCTATGCGGAGGTAATTTATCAGCCACCTGTTCCGAGAAGACATCCAAAAACTCTCGATAAGCCTCAGGAACTAACTCCACGTCCAACTTGGCCGACGCACGGAGTGGAACGACAGGAGTAAGACAATTCAATCGGCAGAAAGGACTCCAAGAAATTATTTGTGTCGACCCCCAGTCGACATGAGGGTTGTGTAGCCTGAGCCAGGGAAAACCCAAAACGAGATCATGAGACATTTCCTGAATAACTAGAAACTTCAGTTGTTCATGATGTAAAGCTCCCACTTGTAGCTGAATTGACTCAGACTGACTCGTAATCAAGGCGTTAGGAATTTGAACCCCGTTAATGGCTGTAATAGTAATAGGTCGTTCGACCAACTGTAATTTCAAACCCAAACTCTGGGCGCAGGAAAGAGAAATAAAATTCCCCGCAGCACCTGAATCCAAAAGAGCCATAACGGTCTTGACTTTTGTTTTAGTAGACAAAGATACTGAGAGTAAACAGTCCACTTCTGGAGAAGATTGAGAAACCACACCCAGCTTGACTTCCCCGGAACAGGCTAGGATTGCCCGTTTCCCGGGCGAGCTTTGCAAGACTTGAGGAAGTGATCCGCGGCTCCACAGTAGAGGCAAAGTTTGTTCTCACGCCGACGCTGTCGCTCCTCTGGAGACAGTCGAGACCGATTAATCTGCATGGGTTCGTCTGGAGCTGTTGTAACCGATGGTTTAGACGGAGGAGCCCGGAATCTGCACCGATCAGACCGAGAACGTTCGCCAACTCGTTCCTGCATGCGGAGATCCACTTTCACACAGAGCGAGATCAACTGTTCCAAGGAATCTGGCAAATCTCTTGTAATCAATTCGTCTTTAAGACGGTCGGACAGCCCGTTCCAGAAAGCGGCCCGTAAGGCATCATTATCCCAGCGCAATTCGGAAGCTATGGTCTGAAAATGAATCACATACTGACCCACTGAACGAGAGCCTTGTCGAACTCTAAGAAGATCTGAAGAGGCAGCGGCCGTTCTGCCAGGCTCATCAAAGATCCGGCGGAAAGATGAGATGAAATTAGTGTAGTTGGAAACCAAAGGATCAGATCGCTCCCATAAAGGAGACACCCATTCCAACGCTGAACCCTCAAGCAAGGAAATAATGTATGCTACTTTGGATCAATCCGTGGGAAAATTGTGTGCGAGGAGTTCGAACTGCACCTCGCACTGGTTAAGAAAACCACGGCAATTCTTCGGGTTGCCGTTGTAGCGAGAGGGAGTGGGAAGCTGAAGGCGTGACCTGGTACCGGACACTGCGTGAGCATTAACAGGAACGACTGCCGGAGTGGGTACTGGAGCTGGAACTGGAACTACTGAAGCCAGGGAAACCTGAATTTGATCCAACCTGCCGGATAGCTCTTGGAGATACCGCATCACCTGGTTTTGCGCCGCTTCCTGACTCTGTACACGGGAAACCAGATCTTGGATGGCACTTGCTTCTGGGTTCCGATTCCCCGGGTCCATGTGGCCTGTGTATACTATCACTGACCTGGTCGAAGGGTGTTGTGGACTCGGGACTTCTTCCGGTGACAGGGAAGAGGAACCGCTACTGGGTCGCAATAGAGATGGCCGGATGTAGGTCTTCTTCATACAGGATGAAGACGGTAAGCAGGAAGCACGGAGGAATGATGAAGGTCTCCTGAAAAACAAGACTAGTGAAAGTGCTGAGTGCTGAGGTACAGAGATGCTGGTATTATTGAGGTGCTGAAGGCACTGAGGTGCTGAGACACCGAGGTACTGAGGTGTTGGAGTTCTGTGATACTAAGGTGCAGAGGTACTGAGGCGCTGATGGCGCTCAGGCGCCTTGGTGGCACGGAGGTGCGTGATAGCGCTCGGGCGCTTGGAGGCACGGAAGTGCGTGATGGCGCTCGGGCGCTTGGAGGCACGGAGGTGCGTGATGGCGCTCGGGCGCTTGGAGGCACGGAGGTGCGTGATGGAGCTCGGGCGCTTGGAGGCACGGAGGTGCGTGATGGCGCTCGGGCGCTTGGAGGCACGGAGGTGCGTGATGGCGCTCGGGCGCTTGGAGGCACGGAAGTGCGTGATGGCACTCGGGCGCTTGGAGGCACGGAGGTGCGTGATGGCGCTCGGGCGCTTGGAGGCACGGAGGTGCGTGATGGCGCTCGGGCGCTTGGAGGCACGGAGGTGCGTGATGGCGCTCGGGCGCTTGGAGGCACGGAGGTGCGTGATGGCGCTCGGGCGCTTGGAGGCACGGAAGTGCGTGGAGACACTGGAGACACTGGAGACACTGGAGACACTGGAGACACAGCGGAAAATAGGAACAGGGGAGCTCTGGAAATCACTGCTTCTGACAAGCAGAATGATGATACACAGGCGCCGGCTCCCTGCTCGGCGTCTGGCTTTGAACCTCCCGCCTTGGTCTGATTGGCGGAGCGGGCAGATGACGTCAGCCCCGCTCCGCCTACCTAATCTAAAGCAGCATGGCGGCGCCCTCGCTCCGGGAGCCGCCGGAGAGACCCGCCGACCCGACGCCGGACCCCCGAGGCCGCCGGAGGGGAGAGACTCCAGGACACCCGCAGCGGTAAGCGCGGCCGCCACTGCCCGCGGGGTGTGGCATCTACAGAGTATCGCTTCTCGTCTCGGGAGTCTGGAGGAGTCCCAGCGTTAGCTGGCGCAATTTTTTCAAGGTATATCTACTCGGCAAGATTCGATGCAGGTCGACATCGCCAACATGGCCGCCAGTTGACGAACTGAACCTCAACAAGTTGCGCCTCCTCCAGTGCCGATGGTTGCGTCACCCTCTTCCTTACACTTACCCATGCCCACCAAGTTCGACGGGAACCCGAAGATGTGTCGTGGGTTCTTGAATCAGTGTGAGATTCATTTCTCTCTGCAGCCTTTCAACTTCCCGTCCCAGAAAGCTAAAGTTGCTTATATAGTATCTCTCCTGGCAGGCTCTGCTCTGGACTGGGTGTCACCTCTGTGGGAAAGAGCCGATCCCCTACTTGATAATTACTCTGAATTCCTAGTCTCCTTCCGGAAGATTTTTGACGAACCCGGAAGGACCACATCGGCTTCTATTGAGATAATGCGTCTCCAGCAAGGGAACCGGACCGTCGGTCAGTACGCAGTACAGTTTCAGACCTATGCCTCTGAACTCCGGTGGAACGAGGAAGCATTAGCAGCCGCCTTCTGGAGTGGTCTAGCAGAGAAAATTAAGGATGAACTGGCTACTAGGGATTTACCACCCAAGTTGGACGATCTGATTTCCCTGTGTACCAAGGTGGATCTGCGCTTCCGAGAGCGACAATTGGAAAAGAATCGAGGGGAACGTCCGAGATTCCATCCTCTGCCACCTCCTTCTACCTCTCCACCTGAGGTGACTCAAGACGAGCCTATGCAAGTTAATAGGGCTCGCCTCACGCCTGAGGAACGTCAAAGGAGACGCAGGGAGAACTTGTGTCTGTATTGCGTAGCATCCGGCCACTTGGTGGCTTCCTGCACTCAGCGTCCGGGAAACTAGACCTCCTAACCAGCCGTGGATACACTAGGTTAGGAGTGTTGAATTCGTCTCCATCTCACTCTGAACCAGCCTTTGAAGTTACCTTGACCTTGCCGCAGGGTCCTAAAAATTTCCATTCTCTTCTAGATTCAGGAGCCGCTGCTAATTTCGTCACAGCAGATGTGGTGCAGCAATTTCAGATACCTACAGTCAAGCTTCCTCGTCCGATTTCTCTTTCCGCTGTGGACGGTAGCAGAATATCCAGTGGAATTGTCACCCAACAGACTCTCCCTCTACAGTTATGTGTAGGAGCACTCCATTAGGAGTTACTTAATTTCTTAGTTATTCCAAAGGCTACTCATGATATTGTTTTAGGGCTTCCTTGGCTCCAGAGGCACAACCCAAGAATTAATTGGGAAAATATGCAAGTTTTGGCTTGTGGAGAGACCTGTTCCCGTTCCTGTCTTCCTTGTATCAAACCTCTGAATAAATGCAACCTGGAATCTCATCCTCTAATTCCGCCTCAGTATTCTTCTTATTCCGATGTCTTTAGCAAGCAAGCAGCAGAGGTTCTTCCTCCTCACAGATCCTGGGACTGTCCTATTGATCTTCTACCTGGGAAAACACCTCCTAGGGGGCGAGTATACCCTCTCTCGGCTCCTGAGACAGAATCCATGTCGGAGTACATTAAGGAAAATCTGGCCAGAGGGTTCATCCGGCCTTCCACGTCCCCGGCCGGAGCAGGGTTTTTCTTTGTACAGAAAAATGTGTTTTCGAACAGCCTTCTATGCCTTTCATGGGGGACATAATTTCAGGCTCTGGGTTGGAGATGGACCCAGCCAAGGTACAAGCGATCCTCAATTGGCCCAAACCCAACACTCTTAAATCTATACAGTGATTCTTGGGCTTTGCAAACTTCTATCAAAGATTTATCAAGGGATTCTCTGCTATAGTGGCTCCTATCACCCCTCTTACCCGGAAGGAGGCTAATCCTAGGGAATGGTCACCAGCGGCTGAAGCAGCATTC